>NC_135790.1:17704716-18004716 GCF_051106095.1 Pogona vitticeps
ACAAAATTAAATGCAGAGCTTCAAGTACTAACATATACTGCAAAAAGCCAAATCAAATAAGCAAAAAGCAATAAAACTACAAATATAACAATGTAAGACCAATGTCTAAGTTTGGCTATCTATTCTGGCTACTATGGCATGCCGCCCAAAATTTCACTACCAGTTCTGTAGTAATCCGATTTCTATCAATTAACAATTGGTTACAGTACAGTGGTGCCTCGCATAGCGAGGTTAATCCGTTCCAGATTAACCTTCGCTATGCTGAAGCATCGCTGAACGGGGCAGCGATTTCCATTGGAACGCATTAAACATCGTTTAATGCGTTCCAAATAGGCCAAATACTCACCGTTCAGCGAAGCTTCAGGATGGCCGGCAGCCATTTTCGCACCCTCGCCTCGCTTAACGAGGGCGCAAAAACGCTGCGCGCGGCCATTTTAGGCCATTTCCCGGCTTCCGGTGGCCATTTTGGCCGCCGAACAGCTGATCGTCGGGGTTCGTTTTGCGAAGATCGGTAAGCGAAACGCTTACCGGTCTTCGCAAAGCAAATTTTTCCCCATTTAAAAAACGTTGAGCGATTGCATTAGCGATCCGAAAAACGGATCGCTATGCGATTTCATCGTTATACGGTGCGCTCGTTAAGCGAGGCACCACTGTACTCTGGTTTCTCTTCAGATCGTATCTTTCGCCTTGCTAATTAACAAAATATTGCCATGTGGGGTGTTGCTGTTTCAAGAATCTAGGCATACCCCCTACATCTACTTGTCCCCCATCCTCTAGGTTTTCTTTCTCCAAAAAGTCATTGCCCTCTGAACGTTCTCACTGACTCCCCGGCCCCTCCTTTGGGCGTTCTTCCTCCTTGGCCCACTTCTGTCTGGTCCTATCTGCATCTAAATCGTCAATCAGTCTCAATAGCTAGGGGCCATTCTCTCTTCTTTCCTTATATTTTAAAGTTGTGTTTATCTGATAAGGAAAGCATAAGCTGTACCCATAAGTTCTACTTTTAAGTTCCTTCCTCCTTTTTCAGGCGCTCTTCCTCTGCCGCCACCCACTCATGATCCTATATCTGAGGGGGTTAGTTCTTCCCCGAATGTTCAGCCATTTGTTTCTGGATTACTCCCAATATACGGATACCTCATTCCCGTTTAGAGGTAACACTGTTTTAGCTACAATCTCATAAGCACAGGAAAACGTTGGATCCCAAATGAGATGAACTGTGATATTAACCTATTTGACTCCCAATTTTTTTTTCTCCTTTCCCACCCCGTGAGGTCAGATTTACAGTTTAGTCAGAAATCACTTCAACACGCTGAGCTTGCTTTTCCACTTTCATTTAATATTTCAGTGTGAAAATACTAGAGAAAAAAAGTTTTGTCTATTGGCTGATTTCTGTTCAGAAAAAACCCAAAGGATTTTTTTAATGTCATAGTTTTCAGCCCTACAAGTTTGACATGCATGAGAAACATTTTCTAAAATCAGGATCAGCTGCGCTCCCTTTGTGCATATGCTGTTACATAGGTACACAGAGAGAGACAGACACATACAAAGATCAGGTATCCTGAGCTGACTAATTATTCAGCTGCAATTACAACCATACAGGAGCACTTCGGTGTACGTCATTCCAACTTCACTGGGATAACAATCTCAGGTCAGGCTGTGTATCTGAGCTATCAGTCAAGCATGATGTGAGCCGGTCCTTTTGCTTATGAAGACATACCTAACATACAGAGACTCAAGAAGTTAACCGTCTCTTTGAAGTTCATGCAGACATCCTGTAGAAACCCAAATGATTTTTGTTTGGTTTTCCATGGTTATCTACTGGGCCTCCTCCTTTAGTCACCACTTGGATATAGAAAGACATGAATTTTTCAAAGCACCTACTTATTCCAAGACATTACACTGCAAATTTTATAAGCCGAGACACAGATTCAACAGGTTTCCATTTCAGTGCCTGACTCTTACCCGTACGCTTTTTGCATTTCCCTTTCAGAGTTCAGAAGGAGCTTTTGAAACAGCTCCAAGGATGCAGAGTTTTTGTTTTGTTTTGTGGTTTTTTTGTAAAAAATTCCATACATTCTGCTGTTACGGTTAGGAATTTGTTTCATCCATCAAAAGCGGATCCCTGCCAGCATAACAACAGTTAAAAATGACATCCGCCCCGGTCCTTCAAGGGGTACCACTATCAAATTTACGTTAGTTATAGCAAGAACAATACTGATGTCCGAGTTCTTCAACTCTGTCTCTTGACCTTACACCTAAAAACTACATGATCCACTTTTTGTTTCGACACAACAGGAATTACAAAATCCTGACCTGAGTTAAAATATACAAAGAACTATGATTTCTGACACAACCCGACACTTGTGCTGCAGTTCACCGTAAAAGACCCCATTCAGCATCACAAAGCTATGAGAAAAATATGCATTACAAAAAAAACATCCTGGGAAGAGGAGGAAAAAAAATGGCACAGGGAGGTCGTGGGGTTATAGTATACAAAAACATTACAGGCACAGGTCCATTTCACACTAGAAAAACAAGCCAAGAACCTAGCTTTTGAAAAACTCGACAAAGGTGTTAAAAAACCCAGGTTCTTCTGCTCCCTCTCCCACCCCCACACACAAATATATATATTTTTAACCACACATTCCTGTGCGATTCGAAACCAATGTCCAACTGGAGCTCTCAACAGTGACGAGAGAAAAGACGACACAACCCCTTGGGCAGGCAGCTTACTGCCCCCTTCCTTGGATCATAGGGACATGCCTTCCAGCAGCCAGGAAACGATGCCCAACCCTTCCTTCTCCCCCCACTTTGGTTATGGTTCAGTGCGCCAAAGCAGCCTTTTGTCGAGCAGGTGATGAATGGGGCGAGGGCAGTCGGTCGGCTGAAGAAGAGCTGCTGAGGGTAGACTGAAGGTAAACTGTCTTGTGAAAGAGTTTGTTGCTGAGGAAGACCACCAAGGAAAAGAGGCGCAACTGGAAGTGGCTGGAACACAAAGGTCAAGAGCTTAGCTGTCATTCCAGTACATTTTATCCAAACCCCAGCTGCTGTTTCGGCCATCGGTGTAGAAATTCTTTACAGACGTTATTGCAGAGTTTTTAGTTTTTCTCTAAGGGGAGCTCCTGCTCAAATTCCATCTCAGATTGTCCGTGAGGTTCAATGACCCAGATGGTGTACTGCTTAAAACAGCTCGGCTGGGACTTGGGAGATCCAAGTTCTAGTATTGACCAAGCTATGAAATGCATTGGGTAACTGGGGGCCAGTCCTTCTGTCTCAGCCTGACCTACTTAACAGGGTTATTTTTAAAGGTCCAAAGGTTTTATATATAGCTGAACTATCCACAGCCACAGGCAGCATTTTGATACCACTTGCTTTTCCAGAGGATAAATCTTTTTCTGTACTATAATGCCTTTTTTTTGCTAGCTAGATGACCTTCTCCCTCTATCTCCAACCTAAGTAGCATATCTGTTTCCGTTATAACTCTGTTTCCAGTTACTCTAAACAAGCAAAACATTTCCCTGGCTTTGTCCTATCTAGGCTGTTTTTCCTGGGTCATATAACAAGCAGCCTCCACCAGATATACTCAGGCCCTTATCCTGTTCAATTTTCCATGAATGTAACTGCAAATGCAGAAGCAGCTGCTGCAACATAAGACAGGTCTACTCGTGTGGTCCCCCGTCTATCCTAGCAGTGATGAGACCAAGCCAGTGATTAGACAGCCATTCTCAATGGGCCTGGGGGGCCCTGGCCCATTTGAAAGGGGCCACAGGCTGGAAACAGTTCTTCAAAGAAGCACTTTATCAGGTTCGTTATGTGACTTACAAAGTCCTGATTTGGCCTATACTTCTTTCATATTGTGTTTATGGCCACGGCCAAACAAAGGTTGAGAATGACTGCATTAGACCTCCCTATACTGCCACACTGGCATCTGCATTTGCAGTTCTACCTGCGGAAAGCCGAACAGAACACTGGCCTCAGAGAGTATTAGATCTGTTGTCCAGGCTCCCATATTTATCCAAATCATCTTAATTCAATAGTAGGCAGGAAAGAATAGCAAAAACAGGATGATTTACCAACTCGGTAACTTGCTACAGATTTGCCAAGTGCCTATAGGTAAATGTCTCCCATTGGATCATTTTTGCTGAACACCATGAGAAAGGGAAATACATACTATGCTTTTCCTGGTGTCTTCGCTTCATTGGCGCTGATGATAAATAGAGGAAAAAGAATGGAGAAGAGGCAGCCACTGAAAGGAAACAAAGCTACAGTCAATCAAGAAATCTTTATTATGAAATTATTTCCAGTAGCGCTGTGTCCGTTCATGCAAGAAGCAACAATAACATTTACAGAACTTCTGCGGTGGGATCTCTCTGTAGAACTAAAGGAGTAAGCAGACACATAAGCATATTCCCATATTCTGAATCCGGGCAAAAAAGACAAACTCATTACTAATGCAGATTCATGAAAAGCTTCTCATACAAGTGAATTTAACACTTTTTCTTGTTTTCCCTTTTACATAATTAATAAAAATCCCTCCTAAAATAAATCGATTTAAAGCAGTGATTCCCAACCTTGGGTAACTAACGTGTTCTTGGACTGTAACTCCCAGAAGCTTTCCCCACTAGCTGTGCTGGCTGCGGTTTCCGAGAGCTGCCGTCCAAGAACACCTGGGTTACGCAATGCTGGGAAACACTGATTTAAATTATACACTCCTTTCCTAAAGCTAATACAGGAACAATCATCAACCTGAGCAAATGTTTTCAGCCATGAACTCCAAGCTACAGTCACATCAAACCCGTGGTCATGTTGCTGTTTACCACGGGAGGGGGATGAAAGCAACACTGCTAAAGATGCTAAGAAATTGTATATATAAGGAAGTGTCAGAATTCCCAGTGAATCCAAAATAGAAATGTACACACAGCTGTACTGAATATGGAGACAGAAAAGAGATTATCTTTTTCTTGTTGCTTTACGGATGCACTGCTGTATAACTTAGTAGTTTAGGTATCCAGCTGCAGAGACAGTTTGGGAGTTGCAATTCCCCCCTGTGCCTCCTTGACAGGGGCCGGACTCAGTGATCCAAAGGGTCCCTTCCAACTCTGGAGTTTTAAGATGATGATGATCATCACCATCAGAAGTTCCCCTGTGCAGCCTTCTAGGCCGCCTACATTTACCTCCACAAGCACTTGGTTTTCTTGATGCAGGTTTTTTATTTGAGCTTCTCAACAACACAGTTCATCATCCAGTCTCAAGTAATTAAAGAAAAGTATCTGCACTACATTTTCCCTCCTCCTCCTCTTCCTTCGGCAATCAACCATGCCCCCTTGCAGAATTACAAGATCGTGATGCAGTGATGATTGGGGCCATGGATCCCTAGGCAACCCTCTCTCCTTACCCGGAACTACCACCTCCCGTCCCCACCAAGGCCTGGATCCAAGACGTGGAAAGCACCTGATTGAAGTCCAGGGGCCCTCCAGACCCAGAGGGCCACTTTTATCCTTCCCATTTCTTGCGCATACGAATGGCCCTCCGTATCCCCTCCCTGTCGCTCACCCACAGGGAGGCAAAGTGTCACATGCTGCTTGATGGTTGGCATCACAGCATCCTCACACTCCACCCTACACTTTCTTGTTGGTGGTTGTGGCAGCAGGGCCAGAAAGTGGGCAGCCATCTACAAGGTCATCTCTGAGCTCTCCGAAGGACCCTGCAAGTCCTCTGTAAGGCCCCTCAACAAAATCCACTGAGGGGAACAAGAGCCCAGGCCCACCCCTTCGGCTGACAAGAATCTCATCTACAGCCTTCTACTTGTGTCCCAAACTTCTTTTTCTCCTTCTTTCATACTTTTCACCATTTGCACAGTTCCTTTTCTCATAGCTCCCCTTCCTCTCCATTATGATTACGAACACATTCTCATTATTACGAATATTGGCATTTGCCCGCCCTAATAAAAAGGGGGCGTAATTCCTTCGGCCTCAAAATAATTCACCTGATAATGTAAGACGACTGCATTGCAGTGAGGAAGGCGAGTGGTAAACCAAACCCAAAGTAATATGGCCAGTTCCTTTCAATGTTGGATAACCGTTGATGCATTTCAATTCCTGATGAGACAAAAGCCGAACACAGCATGTTAGAAGCACAGCCATGCTTGGCTTTATATTCCTGCCACTTTATGCCTTCCACTGATTCAACTTCTCTTTCACCTCTCCATCAGAACTACCAACCCTCAGCCCAGAAGGCTAAAATCCTGCCACCCCGTTTCAAGGCAGCGGCTGCCTTGGAAAGGTTATTGAGAACCTTTCCAATAACAACAGGAAATGATTTCCCATTTGCCGTTATGCGTGTAGTGAATTGTTGCAACTGTTTCCTTTAATAGTTATTTCATTAGCCGTTCCAGAAATACTAATAGAAAGGCAGAATTCTTAAAATTACTGCAAAACAACTCATGAAATTTATCACTAAACAAGTGGGTTTCCCTTTCTTGACATGAACTCACTCTCTCTCAAACACCATGGAATAGACATTTTAAGGCAGATTTACTTTTAAATGTTTTGTTACATTACCAGATGACAAGTTCCCTTTTATCTTACATCAAAGAATTAACTGAAGATTCTCTAAACTGTCACTTCCTTTTGTCTAGTGTATTTCATTCGGTAAAAATATAGAAAAGAAGGCACACCTATATTGCTAAATTTCTTTCTCATATTCTTCATTGGCACCCAGGGTGACATTTTAGATACACAGCAATCCCTTAAAGTTGGAAGGGAAATCTTTGGACCCCCTGATGCACAGGTCTCCAAAACGCCATAATCCCTTCACACTGATTATGATGGATGCCAAACATCTGGAAGGCATCCTACTGCAAAAATGGGGCAGTTTATTTCTTTACTTAATTTATATATTGCAACTCTGGGCGGTTTGCAAGATAGCACAAAGCAATAAAAACATTATGACTAATATAAATAAATTCAATTTTTGGATGTAAGAGAGAGAAACTCCACCAGGGCAAGAATTCCCAGCCTCAGAAGAAGTTGTAATGGTGGCCGTTCGGTTTCACAGCCCGAACCAAATTCAGTTTATTGCACACTGGCCTTTCCATGAGTATACAAGGTGTTCCAAATCACCCCCCACACTTCCAAGCTGAACTCAGAACTAACTTGGAATTCTTACAATTGATACAACACACAAAGGAAGATCAAATCAGATATGGTCAAATTCTCTTGTTGTGATGACTGGACCTGCAACCATTTACCACACAGGATCATGCACATTCCTAAAGCAGTGTCAGTCCTCTGGAAGGTGTTGGTGGCTGGCGTGTCCAACGTTTCTACATATTCACCTATGACCGCTAAGGCAGAATTAATTCTTCACAAATGGCAATCTCACCGAAGAAATGATTGAGTGATCTGATGCGATTTCTCTATTAGTCCACTCATTATTCTGGGTGGTTTACACATTAAAAATTACAAATCTCAGATCCTGCGTGGCAATACATGTAACAATATGGCAATTTTTAAAGAAAAAGAATCAAGTTTCACTTCAGACAACACTACTTCTTAAAAAGTTATTTTAAGGAAAACCCAAGCACTGAACACATTCTGCGACTCTTACTCAGAAGTTTTGGAAACTGAGAGAAGGACATACCTTTGTTAAACCAACGGTATTCAAAACAATAAAGCGAGTAAAGAAGCGACATATGCAGAAGGCTGACTAACTGACCAATGACATCAATAGGAAACAGGCTTACTATCATACCCTGTGGAGTACAAGAAGGAATTAATTAATTTCATTATTACATTTTGTCCCTGTTGCAGAAGAAATCTCTTCAGGTGACAAGCACACCGGGATTAGCTTTTATCAACAGCTCTGAAAACTACAGCTAAAAGCAGAAAACCACTCTCTGCTTTCTCATCTATTCACTTCCTTTCATTCTCTTATTGCCCCACTCAACCCCCTTTATTATTGAAATACTCCTGAAGTTTAATCACAGTTCTTGCAAGGTTCATGGCTATCATTCTTTCCAAAGATTCGAAAGACACCATCAGATGCACCTCAGCAAATGAAACTGGCCTTTGGCCACACCTTCTGTAGGACTGGTCCCTCATAGAGCCTTGCAAAAAAACAGTATTTGTTTCATTCAAATGATCTAACTATTCATACAAACTTTGGCTGGAAAAAGGACTGTCACCTAGGTCAAATGACCAAGTGACCCGAAGGAGAAACAGGGACTTAAGTTCATTCCCTCAGGTAATTTGAAACTTGACATTTCCCGAGGGAACTTCTCTGCAAGTTCTCTGCTTCAGGTGCCCCGAGGTTTGAATTCTCTAAAGGCAGAGTCCCCAATCCCTGGTCCGTGGCTTAGAGACGCCTGACACCCTGGTTCATATACTATTTCAATGCCCTGCTCATTCCCACCTCCGAATTTTTTTTCTTGAACCTTGGATTTTTTATTTTTCCAATTCTTCTGTGTCAATTCTTTCTATTTTCATGAGCGATGAATGTAATGCCCTCACCGCTGCTGTTGCAGGTTTCTTATCTGCAATTTTGAAATTGTCCCCTGCTTCTCGCTCCTAATTTGTGTAATCTGTGTAATTTTACTTTTCCTATTTTGCTTGTGTTGTTGTAACTTGTAAATGCCATTAAAGGTTTCAGAACACGCCTTGGCAGGACTGGGCCGCAGAGACAGATCTCCCGCCCCCACACATGCATGCCACCCCATATATGCACAGATGCACACACAACCTGCTCACACACACACGGACACATGCACTCCCCCATGCATGCACAGATGCCCCACCCCCCGCGCACGCATGAATGCCTCCCCCCACCTACATGGATGCCTTCCTCCGCCCACATGCTAAACCGTCTGAAAAAGTTTGGAAACCACTGCTCTAAAGACTCTGTTTTCTGCACAGTTCTGCCTGCACCAAGTCATAAACCCTAGATGATTTTAAGGTCCTGCGGCTTTTCGTTATTCTATTTAAAGGCCCGTGCCTTCTGATAGCCAGACTTTGCTTCCTCTTACCTGGATGAGGAAAAGAGCTTGCAGTAAAAGGTTAAACAACATGTCAGCAATAATTTTACTGACACTGGGGAAAGGCTGGGGCTTCCTTCCTGACACCTCAAACGCCAGATCAGCAATGTCCTGAAAAAACAAGTAAACATTTTAACAGAAGAGATTCCCCAAGACAAGACTTAATGATTTTATTACGTGCCCATTTACACCACAATGGACTTCTAATGAAGAAAACACACACAAAGATAAGCCACCTATATAAAAATATATTTTTAAATGAGTATTTATTTGTTTGTTTGTTTATATCCCGCCCATCTAGCCATTCGACTACTCTGGGTGGCGTACATCATACAAAATGAAGAATTGAAATAACATCAGTATCAAAAATACACAGTACACAGAGAAGATCTCATCAAGCAATTAAAGAGGGGTTGTTCTTGTTCTTTCCTAAATATAAGAGTCTTTAACGCTTCAAGCCACGCTGCAACTCAGCATCACTTGTCTTATTTTGGATATGCTGTTTCCTTTCATTATAACACACAAGACTAGAGGCCGTTTTCAATACAAAATGAAGAACAGAGAACGATAAGAGTTTACACTACATACAGAGAGTTCTCTTAACAGAAATGCTCAAGTTCCATTCATTCTAAGAAGTGATTCTCTCATCGTACATGTGTACTTTTTCCTTAAATGTGTAGGGCTCTCTACACATTTAGTGAATTACTCTCAATGCAAAGTGGGACAGGGGATAATACTTTGAGAGGACAGAAATACACGTATATCTGGGTATACTTACTCACTTGCATGCTTTGTTCTCTCTCATCTTATATATATAAAAGGTAAGGGTGAGAAAGCATACAAGTGAGCCAGTGTGGATCGTATACCCATAGGCTGCAATCCTCAACAAATGGACGAGATTAAACAACATTAGAGGCACCAATGTTTACTTTTGAAAAAAACTTGTACGGGACAATTGATAGCACAACACTGTCTACCTCTACGGAAAGAATTCAATCGACCATAAATCTCCCATGAACGTGATGGGTTGATAAAGGACCACTTTAAGCACCGCCTTCTTGGCAAGGTTGCCTACCTGAAACCAGATGGCGTTGACCACTTTGCTGAGCACAAAGAGGGGAAGGACCCAAAGAGCACTGAAGATGGAGGTGAGGATAAATTCCAGCCAAGCCCAGACGTCACCATGTAATGAAGGGTCACCTTCCAAACAAATACAGTTCTTCTATTAGCAATCATCCAAACAAGATGTGTTATGATATAACGCAGCTCGCCTAACTACTGTGATAGAACAAAGAAAATTTCATTTCTTTCTACAGATCTCGTTTCCGGACAAAAGAAAGAGAACTCAACTGCAGAGTCAGGGATATATAGAATTCTTCATTAAGAAATTAGGCCACAGCCAGCATTAAAAAAAAAACATCCTAGTAAATATTAAGTTTGCCCACACTAGCTAGCTAACCTCATGAAAATATGCCAGCATATTTATTTCCGTGTGACTCAGAATGATAGATATTACACAGAATCTAAACTAAAAATAAGAGAACTAAAATCCTATTCTTGTCCAAGCCCCCTGGCATTTGTGTAGGCAAGACAAACTATTGCAGAGGATGGGGCATGGGAGTGATGATGCGCTAAATGGAAAGTAAAATTTTCATGATTTATGAATGACAAAACTGTTTTGAAAAATGGTCTATTATTGTTTTTATTAATAACAATTAACAAACCAACAGCTGCAAAAGGAGCTGCATCCTCCATTTCAAACTGTGCCCTGCAGAGGTGGCATTATACAACTTCCATCATTCCATAGGACTGAACGTTTTTGATGTCTTCTTTTGCGTCTATTCTGTTTGGATCCATTTTAACATATTGTTATTTGTATGCTAACTGTTGCCTGATGGAGTTTGTTTGTTACAATATATACCAAGTCATTTTTCAAAGAAACGCTGTTTGTGTTTTTGCTCCATTCAATGATACTAAGTGACCTCTAGTTAACACTACTGGACATTCATACATAAAAGAACCAAAACAAAACAAAAAACAATGTTAAGAAGTTTCATTGGATGAAATCATCTTCTGACTATGAAATCCTCAGCAGGGAAACAGCTTTTTCTGAGGCCCTTAAGTTCATTGACTTGGTTCACAAAGATCCGAGACTTGTCTTCCATATCATAGAGACACAGATTCTATTGTATTACTTATCAAAGAAAAATAGACATTGGCTGTAAAATTCACAGAGAAAAAGTCCCAAGAGAGAAAGAGTGTGGGCATGCCATTTACGTTCTGGCCAACAGACAATGACACTTCAGCATGAAAAAATTGATCCCAGCTTCCATGAGCAAAGCACAAGAAAACACTTGAGTCTGGATCCAAAAATACATCTGAAGACTTTCGGTATGCCTAATCAAATTTGTGAACAGCAGACCACTATCCCGTATTTAAAATAGATTTTGAAATGACTCTTTGCTTCTAGAGAGGTTTGCCATCCATCAGAAGTGCCTGTCATTCAAGAAACATAAGCCCAAATATTGCTTGAGCATGCAAAACTAGGCACATGTCCAAATTTGCATGAATCGTTAATGACCGGCTAACCAAGAAATTATGTGCTTGACAAAGAAAGTTACATGTCTGAGCATTTACAACTTACCAATTATATGTGCTGTTGCTGACTGAAGTACAGGTATGAAAACACGGTAGAACAAGAGGAGACTAAGCTAAAAAGAAGAAGCCAGAAAAGATTTACTCAGATTTAAGAGTTCACAATCACACTCTTTTTCCTAGTTTACTTTAAATCATGAAATTCCAATGTATACTTGAAATTTTCTTGACCATGCTCAAGTTCCCTTAGGAACATATGATCCCATTCTGCATATGTACTCGTACAAGTTAATTTCCAGCAGTTTATGTCCAAGTCATTTGTTTATTTAGATTTTTATTCCAGTTTCTTCCCTGGAATGGGACACACAGTCATGCCAGGACTGAAAGTTAAGGCAGAACTGCTCTGCCTTCTTTCAAGTGCATCCATATATATACACTGGAACATTGTGACTAGGAATTACACAGCAGAAACAGGCATTAGAATCCTGTGGATACATGAAGATCTAACCTACACTGAAAAACAAGTTGACCTTTATCATAACAGGCTATCAAACCAGACTCCTAACCATTAGAGATCATACACACAGGAGGCACTGGTTTCTATACAACCTCCTGTAGGTCTACTCTAGTTGGAATTGGCAGCTGCAGTTAAGTCACTTGCTGCTCCGTTTCTCAGTTTGCAACACTATTCAATTAAGTAGTGCCAGCAAGCCAATGTATAAGCAATGAAGCAATGTAATGGACCAATATCAGAGTTTTAGGTTTCTGGATGAGGAACCAAAGGTTGTGAGTTCAATTCCCCAGTGTGCCTTCTCAACAGGAGCTGGATTCAAGCCACAGCGTCTTCTCCAGTTCTAAGATTATTAGATTATGGTTTCAAATGATGTTGTGTGTGTGTATTTAAAACAAAAACAACACTTACCCAGAACACACCTCCATTCCATGCACAACACTGAAATATACGACTTACTATCCGGGGTTCACTAGAAAGAAATAAGTGTAAATGATTCTCAAAGGGAGCAACCTTGAATATATTCAAATCGAAACAGTCATCCTATTTTGACTCACCTAGGGTAAAAGCCAAGTGAATAACAACATGTCCAATCTCTTCCCATGTATGGCCCCAGTGAATTATCAGGTAGCTCCCGAATGTCAATCCCCCTGGGATAAGGACCACTGTAAATGGGGAGGCCCATGGGAGACTCAACTAAGTAACTTAGAATGTTATTTGTTTAGGCCCACTATAATTGGGAGGGGGGGAATACACTAGCAACAAACAGTTTCAACTTCAATATACTGTATCCCCCTAGTATTGCTACGTTTTGGTTATTCCCAAGCCCCCTCATGTAAAGGTTCCCCCCCCACTCACCTCTCCTGCTTCCTCTCCTCGCTCTGTGCTCTTCGCTTAGCAAGCACACTGCTTGCTCTTCTTTTTTGCTGCTCTTCCCTTTTCTGCTGGATCCGTGCATCCAGCTTTGAGATGGTGCAGATCCCCCATATGGAATCTTTAATTCCCTGTGAATACCAAAGGGAGACCCAGCCAAAGTTCAACACGTGGAGGCCTTATAGACATTCAACAATAGACGTTTAACAGAATTGTCAACCAAGTTGTGATAGGTGCAGTTTAGCAGCTGCCAGGTGATTTGGGGAAGAAAAAGGAGAAGACCTGCAGTCCCAACTCAGGAAAGATACACACATTCCTTCCATTTTATAAGCAAATTACCATCAAGGAAGAGAAGAGAACCTAAACTTAAAATCTCTCTCACACACACACACTCACACACACACAGTTTCTCTGTCTGAGTTCTCCTCCATAGCACGGGCAATCCTCTCCATACAGTACTGTTGTGTTTGGGTGCAAGTAGACCACTTTGACACTTTCAGGGTTGAACCCATGCTCCTGGTTCTGGATGGCCAGGGACACAGTACTG
Organism: Pogona vitticeps; assembly: GCF_051106095.1. Classification (NCBI taxonomy): domain Eukaryota; kingdom Metazoa; phylum Chordata; class Lepidosauria; order Squamata; family Agamidae; genus Pogona; species Pogona vitticeps. The sequence continues at coordinate 17,718,271 of NC_135790.1, forward strand.
ATTAAATATGTACTTCTTCATTGAAAAAAAATCTGAGCATAACCAAAACAGTGCCATCCAGAGCCATGCAATTCAAGGGAGAAGTATCATGAGAGAAGGTTTACGAGAAGCCATTCAGCAAGTCCCCTGTGGCAGCTATAAATCCAAGAGTAAGAAAGCATTAGAACTGTCTGCTTCCTCCCCAACTCTCTCTCTCCCTTTATGCTGAAATTTAGAGCAGTTCAGCCCCCAGAGAAAGCTAGCTATCAGTTCAAGAACAAGGTAGAGGTTCCAAAAGGCTAGGTCCTAAGGCAGCAACAGGAGGTCAAGAGGACAAGAAACAGATACACGGTCAGAACAAAGCAGAAGTCAAGATCTATGGCAGGGAGCAAGAATGGGAGGGAGGAACAAACAGTCTCTGTATGACTCATTTCTGTAGCACAATAATGATTTCATCTTATCTGAACAATACCTAAATCCACTAGGCAGCTGAACTGAAAGGAATTTACTCTACTATCTTGACTGTATCAGTCAAAATACAGAAAGAGATGCCAGATGGGAACAGCCTGGAGGTTTCATCCCCCACTTTACCAGTGCTGCCATAAGGAATCCTTGCTTGACCATTTCTGAGAGCCAGCATTCACACATTTCAGTATGCAACTGATAACAGCTAAAATACGCCAATTTTAATATACAGATACACTTTGAAATCTATCGTCATAAACAGTAAAGAAATGGGAGGTGTATGTGTTTGTAAGTGTTAGAGTCAGCCATGGTTCTGAGATCATAAAACCTGGTGACACAAAATCGGGCAGTCATATTAACAAAGCTGTTGAGGTGTAGTTTTGGTGGTTATTTGGTCTTAAAAACACATTAGCCAATGTTAATTAATTTTGTGGGATCTGGATGTTTTAAGCCTGTAGTACCACCTTCAGCCTGTAGGTGGCAGATATCTTAAATCAAGCCATAGTTTTGTAGCCAGTACAGTTACAAGTTGAGTGACGGAAAGGTACAGTTATATTTCTTTCCCTCTACACTGCTGTAGGAAACCACCCCCCATGGGTATGGAGCAAGTAAACCCTTCACTCAGGAACTGTAGACATGCACTACTGTAGCATATGTACCGGTTCCAGCTTTCACTGATGTGGGACAGAATTAATGTATCCATTTTTGAAGGCTGTTAAAGCTGGTTTAAGGATTTCGGTGTATCAAATTAAAATGGTATTCTAAATGATATGAAGAAGGGTACTATTGCTAGATGTGGTGGCGCTGCGGGTTAAACTGCAAAAGCCTCTGTGCTGCAAGGTCAGAAGACCAGCAGTCACAAGATCAAATCCACGTGATGGAGTGAGCTCCCGTCGCTTGTCCCAGCTCCTGCCAACCTAGCAGTTCAAAAGCATGTAAAAATGCGAGTAGATAAATAGGTACCACCTCGGTGGGAAGGTAACGGTGTTCTGTGTCTAGCTGCACTGGTCACATGACCACGGAAACTGTTTATAGACAAATGCTGGCTCTATGGCTTGGAAACAGGGATGACCACCGTGCCCTAGAGTTGAACACAACTGAACTAAATGTCAAGGGGAACTTTAATCTTTACCTTACTATTGGTAGTTATTAAAAACCAAATAAAGGAAACACTTACCCTGATGAGATCATTAAGGAAGATCTTGACACTATCTGCCATCTCTATTCCAGCATTTCCTCCTCATCTAGAACTATCAACTACAAGGTGAAGCGAAGAGGTGAACCCAGACCAGTCTCATTGTGAAGAGATGCGAAACTGACAGAGTCTGACAGAAGGGAAAAAGAAAGAAAGAAAATACTATTATAGTAGCAACACAGGCATGGGTGGTGCGTTATATATAAAATATCACTCAGGGATCACAATGATGACAGCATTTTTCACAATTTGTGATCAGTATTCTTTTCCAGCAATGGATCCTTTGATTTAGCAATTACACTAGCAGCCTCACTACAGCAACCACATAGTTTCCACAGGTTTTCATTTGGTAAGTGTAAATAAAATATGACACAAGAAAAAAAAAGTCATTTGGTAGGCAAAATTATCATTTGGTGAATTGTGACTCATACTAAATAACAATGCCTAAGATGAAAAGTTGTCATGCCATCTAAAAGCCATTATATCCTGTTGCCTCAGTCTCAACTCTCACGTGTGGGTGGCATGAGAAGTGAAAACATTCTGACAACATTTTAAAAAGCTCGACAACTCAATAACCACAATTGGAACATGAATCTGAGATGTGTAAGTTTAGGTGTTTCAGAACAGAAATATAGGCAGAAGCAGTATGAGGCTGAAAAATTTCCTGAAGTTGTGTTTTTGTGATTAAAATGTTACTGCCCTTGTAATTCAAGTAGAGAGGATACAGTTTTCCTTCATTTTTGCAACTTCATGCAAAGCACCACAACGTAGTGATCAAAGAACTTCTCCTACTTAACGTAGTGATCAAAGAACTTCTCCTACTCAGCAACATTTGGAAACGGGAAAGAAATTAGGATTTCTAACAAACAGCGAATTAGTCGCTGCATCTCAGAGTAGGCCCACTGAATCAGTGGGGATCTGGCAAGCCAGCTACTCTAGTTGTGACTGACTACTGGATTTCAACCGTTGTTTCTTCACTCTTAACCACAGCAAACAAATGTGGTGTTCGTAGCCAAGCATTGCAAACCTTTGCCTCTAGTAACAAAAAATAAGATAATTAGGAGATTCCTGAGCACATGGCCATGGAAGCCAGTTTTACTTCATACACATTCCATGTGTATAGTGGGTTTTCCCCTTTTTGTTTCATTTAGCACTGATTTGGGTTAGTTTAGACCACTTATGGAGCAGTAGGTTCAACAAGGAGCCATTTCAGACAGAATCCTTTATGTTATTGGAATATTGTCATAAAGCACATCTGAACTACTGCGCATTTCAGTTTTATATCCACTTAAATGAAGGTTCCCATCTAAGGGCCTTTGGAAATAAAGGTACATACAGGAACTAAGCATTTCTAACAAAGGTGTTTTATCATCCTCAAGATACCGTAATGCCTGAAACTATCTGGAGGAAACTGAGGCCATCAGTCCGTTTTCAATCTGGTTTAAATAGCAGTGCAGATATAACCTTTTGCAACTGCTACCTCAGTTTATAGCAATCATACTGACTTCAATGGACCTATCGTAGTTCTGAACGCTGAATTGCAATCTAAATCCCATTCACATTAAGCCTCATTTTATTAATATCTGAAACTAGGATGATACAAATTCAATACTGCTAGAGCTTCAGGAGTTAAGAGCGAAAACATGCTTATGAAGGATGGGATTCCACAAGTCTTCACTCACGTATATTAAACATTCCTAACGAACACCCTTCGGTCTGAAACAAATGTTTGTTTGTGTCTAGCATATGGTATGCTGCCTAATGCTACTCTAGAGACTTCAGCATATAAACACATCTCACTGAATCATTCTGTTCCAGTACAACATTATGACACTGATCTCACTATAATTCATCTTCGTGCCAAAAAAAAAAAAATTAATGTTGTTTCCACAACCTCCTAGTAGGCTCCTGGGTGCTCTGTCTGAAATAATGCTCACAACACATCCTTCAATTTAACGACAATACCAAGCATTTACGCATCATTCAATATGTTTTCCAAGGAACTTTTTGAACTTTCTGTTGTTAATGAGGCACCTTTCTGTTGCCTCATTAACAACAGCCCCATCGGGTAGGTTCAGGATTATTAGCCTCATATTAAAGCCGAAGGACAAGAATGATATTACCACATCTTGCCCCCAGTTTGGGTCTGCCGTGACCCTTGATCTCTCCAATTCACAGTTCAGACACAAAGCTGCTACAATTACTCCAATCTGACAGATGAGCTAATCTGATCTTCCGAAGGTACACTTTTCAGCAGGGGCACCTAAACATCCACCTGTTTCCCTGTGGAAACATCTCCCTTACACCCCAAAACCATCTCAGAAACAAGGTTTTAAGCACATTCCATCATTTAAAAGCCAAAGCAAAACCATTTCAGGAAAAAAATGTCCACCATGGAGAAATCAATAGGGTGGCAAAGCCTGCAAAAGAACAAAGTGGGGTATGTATGTATGTATGTATGTATGTATGTATGTATGTATGTATGTATGTATGTATGTATGTATAAATAATAAATAAATAAATAAATAAATAAATAAATAAATAAATAAATAAATAAATAAATAAATAAATAAATAAATAAAGCGTGGGTTAGAGGCAAAGGGGTAGAGGGGAAGCAGGGACAGCTGCAAAATGGGAGAGGGGAAGCAGCGGATGCTTTGAATGGCATGGCAAGGGAGGGGCTCGAACCCCCAGCAAGGGAAATCCTATAACCTAAAAAAACAAGGAAAGGTGGGGGGGTGTCTTGTGGGGATCCCAGGAAGCCGAGAAGAAAGGAAGATGCAGGGCAGGAGGACGGAGAAGGCATGCAACCAACAAAAAACTGCACATTTGGAAAGAGAGTGCGGGATATGAGATGGCAAGGCCAGAGGGGGCACCGGGGTGGGGTGGGGGTGCCTGGTTCCCCCAAGGAGGGTGCAATAGGGAGGGATGGGGATTGACCGCCTGCCAGAGGGTCCTGGAAGGACAGGGGGGAGGGAAGGAGGGAAAGCTCCGCCCCGCCGCGCGCCCCCACCCCCACCCGGTCGGTCGTCCAATGGCCTTTGGATACTTGCCGGCCCAAGGCCTTCGGGGCCCCAAGGCGAGCCCCCCCCCCCAGCGAGTGCCAGGCCGCGGCGGCGCCCCCCCCCCCCTTTCCAGGAGAGAGAAGAAACCTGCCCGGGCTCAGCCGCCACCTCCTTGGGCAGCCCCGGCCGGGAAGCCCACTGCGCAGGCGCGCCTTCTTCCGGCTCTTCCTCCTCCTCCTTCTCCTCCCCCTCTCCCTCCTCCCTTTGGGGACTCCACAAAGGGAGCATCCCCTGACTAAGAACGAGCCGGCTCGGCCGCTGAGGTGGTGGTGGTGTAATAATTTTTAATGATTATTTTATTTTATTGCAGGCGCGCCCGCGGAGCAAACACGGAAGCCGGATGAGGGGGTCGGCAGAGGGCGAGCAAGGAGGGGACGAGAGGCAGAATTCGGCGTTGCCATGGAGACGCGGGCACCGCCCGCCACCCCCCCACACACACACAGAGAAAAAGACTGGTTTTAATGTCAAATTTAGAATTTCAGCCACAGTCGCTATGGGTGACACACACACGCACACTCGTGTGTGTGTGTGTGTGTGTGTGTGTATCACACTATATATACACACATATACTGTACATACATACACACACACATATATACACACACATACATATATATATATACATATAAACATACATAAATACATATATATATATATATACACACACACACACACACATATATACATACACACACATATATATACAGTACAGTATATATATATACACAGTGTGTATATATATATACATACATACACACACACACACACACACACACACACACACACACACATGCATGCATGCATGCATACATACATACATACATACATACATACATCTTTCCCCAAAAGTAGTTGTTTTTGGAAGAAGCATAGTATTAGGCAAAATCCAAAGAACAAAGGTAAACAAGACAAAAACAGGTATCACCTTAAAAGACTATTAGATTTTAATACAAGCTCCAAGTAAATATTCCAGCATAATCTATCTAATTACCCTTCTCCGTTTATATGGCACCACTTATGTCAACTGGAAGAAAATAAAACACAACACACTGACAGCGTCAACATCTCCAAACAGATTCACAACCCAAACCTATCTACAGTAATATAATACTCACTAATCCAGTCCAACTGATATGTGGCGTTGATAGGGACCTTTTTATATTCACTGGATTTAATCCCAGCTAAATGTGGAGAGGATTTTTGCCTTTAGGAAATCAAAGAACATAGCTCACCTCTTGTGTTTACATAGACGATAAGATAGAAAAGGGTTGATTGATATGCCAATGTTTTTCAGATCTATGATCTGTATTTTCTTACTTTTTTGAGTATAGCTTCAAACATACCCCTGTGTTTCACACACGTGTAACCCCTCCCCCCTTTTGGGGAATATATATGTACTTATTTCCTTGCTCTATACTCAATTTGTTGTTTCCTATGTGCTATACAGAACTATCTATGGAAACTGCTTGCTCCTTCTATACCAAAGAATCTTGTAGCAACGTGGCAGACAGAGGAGCACATAAAGGTTTGGCCACAGTGGTCAAATGTTCATGTGAATCCAAATCACAGGATTTGGATTCTGTGTTACAATAATATGCCTTACCTTTGAGGCGACGTTACTTATATGTATAATCAAACTTTAACTGAAATGAGCAGATTGGTGAGCCATTTGTCCTTGGACATTCATTTTTCCTCTTATTCTACAAAATGAAGGTGGATTCTGTTCTCAGTCCAAAAGCTGAATTCAACCTTCCATTTCTCCTCTTCCATTGCTTGCTATCATGGATAAGCTACAGGAGCTATTCCCTTTGAGTGTACAAAATAATGCTGCAAGGCTATCTCCACTCCACTGGCCAGCTAAAACGTTTGTCCCAGATGCCCAAAGTAATCCCATCAACTGCCAGGACAGAGCAGGAAGGGTAGCTGAGCTGCATCTTGAGAACGTAAGAGAAGAGTACAGGCTGAGGGATGGATATGTGAAATGACAGATTTAAGGGACAGAATTACTGTAAAGTGAAACAAAAGTGCAAAAGTAGATTTATTCATGATACCTCAACACCTCTATTTGCTCCCATTTTTAACTAAACTAAGGTGTCCAGAAAAAATATACCTCCATCATGTACTCGTAATTCCGTCTGTCATCCCACCATTCAATAGCAGGGCCATTCCTACCATTAGGCATAGTGAGGCAGCTATCTCAGGTTACAGATGGTAGCAGGCACTAAAGCTACTCCAACCAGTCTTCCTGACCTCCTTGGTCTTTTTTCTTTTGCTGAGACAAATGCTGTCTGATACCACATAGCCACTCCTTAGGCCTTAATCTTGTGTCCCGAAGTGTGATGAAGGATACGTTACTATGTGAGGACCAGCATGGAAGTAAAATTTAACTGCGAGTGCGAGAGAGAACCGTCTTGTCCTGAACTCTAGACAGCAGAACATCAGAAAAAGGCCACCACTTGGCCTGCTCAGTTTCCACAGTTCCCAAACATTCTTGAAACTATAGCCTTAGAATGCACTTTGTTTAATATAACAAGACAGCCTATAATCTAGTGGAGGAAAGGGTCCAAGTACTGAAAAGGTCAGGCAGCTGTTTTCTCTCACATGCCATGACAAAACGAGTTCTGCAAATACCTTTTTCCCCAACCCTTTCTTTTTAGCATGCAGTCAAACCAACGTGATGCTCCACTTCTTTATTTGTTGATGCTAATCGTATGCAGCCACTGTTATATGTTATACACATGGCTACATGACCTCTTGCAGAAATAACATTTTCCTTTAAAAAAAATTAAAGTATAGCCAATTCCAAAGCAGAGTCAATTCCAAAGCTCATCTAAGAGATTTTGCTGGAGCAGTTTGCAAAACCATTAAACAATACCACTGGCCATATATACTGTATCTGTGGTTGTGATGAAATTATACAAACCATAGTAAGTAGCTCTACAACATGCATCTCTTGTTTAAGCACCTACTTTTGCACAGCATTCAGACAGCTCAAAGATGCATTAAAACCAGGACCTCCACATTTTGATAACGTTGCTATAACTTTTTGTAAAGGAACTGCTTTGATAACTTTAAACACTTACATTTTGCAACATGTTAAGTGGTAAATAAATGTGCCACAAGAATGACATTAACAATATATGTAGGCATTTTAACCTTCAGCATATATGATTTTATAATAAATTACATTTTTGTTTGAAGCAGGGCAATTCTAGTAGACTTTTAACGGATCAGACTCTAATAGGCAAAAGAGCTGGATACTGTAGTTTCATGGTTATAGGTAGTTGGTTTTAGAGTAAGAGGTTGGGAGTTTGATTCCCCTTTGTGCCTTCTGTGGGTCAAGGCAGCCTGTGTGGCTTTAGGTAATCTGCACAATCTCCCAAGTGCCCCCAGAAGAGAGGAATAGTAAAGCATTTATGAGTATTCTCTAGCTGGAAACCCAAAAAAGGGTTGCCATAAACCAGAATTGATGTGGCACGTGATTATTATTACTACATTAAGAAATGAGATACAACCAGCGACTAAGTGGATTACAATCACCAAGAGCTTTTGAAAATTGGGAGTAGTAATTTATGTTGTTACTTCCATGGCATGCTAGATCTTTGCATAGTAGAATGTTTTTTTTTAATGCACAAAAACAATGCCCACTTTAAAATAAAATTATCAAGACAAAATGGCTAAAGCTAAAAATCCTAAACACACTTATTGAGGAATAATCCTCACTGAATGGAATTGAATGACTGTACGAACACATTTAATATTCTATTGTTAGATTGCAAACCCATTAAAAAGCATTTTCAAACCCGCTCTCATCATCTTTGGCCTAAAACTCCCATTAGACCCAGCCAGAACTGTCAGCTGTCACGTGGAAGCTCAGCAGGATCACACCTGGATGACAGACCACTGGGCTGCTATTGGCATTTCCCTGGAAGTTAAGTTCCAACAGAATGTGCTTCGTATTTAATTTATTGATATATTTATAAGCCTTGTGGGCCAGAATGACTTGTCCAGGATTGCACAGCTGGCTGAACGAGAGTACAATTTGTAGTACTGTACACACACGGAAAGCATTACTTGTGTAATTGCAGAAAGATTCAGAATTACCAACCTCTAAGCACAATTCAGTATCCAGTGTGGTGTAGCGGATAGAGGGATGAACTCTAGCACTTTGGAGATGAGAGTTCAAATCCCCATTTGGCCATGGAAACACACTGGGGAAGCGGAACTAGCAAAACCACTCCTTAAATATCCCACTTACCTTGAAAGCCCCAAGTAGAGGTGCTGTAACTCAGTTAATTTATATTCCAGCACACACAAGTGTATGGATTCTCCAGTGCAATAAGGGGCGATGGCTAGATCGTTGCCCCATGTTTGACAGATAACCTGATTTATTATTTACTTTTGCTTTCCCCAAAGAGGCTTGCTTCCAACCATCCCCCCCCCCCCCGCCCTCAATCCAAAACCAGACTCCTTCTGCAATCCGGATCCTTGCTTGCACCCTCCTTGGCTTCACATCCAATCCTACCTGCTGGATCTCTACCTCTGCACACCTGGAGCCAAGCTGGAGGGCGCAGCACCACCCGCAGAAATGAAGCAAAACCACATTGGAAAGGACAAATATCTCCCACCCTTTTCTCCTACTCTATAAAAAACACCTCCACCGGCCGAAACTCCGGACATCCCAGTATACACAGGAAAGGGTCTTCTGGGAAATGTAGTTCCGCAGCCTTCCATTCTTTCGTCTCGAAGGCCGGCGAGCCCGCAGAAAGCACGCTGGGAGTTGTAGTTCTGGAAGGGTTCTTGGTTGGTTCCTGGTGCTGCCTTTTCCGCCACGTAGGCAAGACGCGATTGACATCCTTTAGTTTTCAGCTTTGATTAAAATGAAAACCCTGGTTTCCGGTATTGCACTCCGGATTGCTCAACATCTGGATGCTCTACTCTCAACTGTCTTTTAAACATGTATTTAAAAAGGGTGGTGGTGGGGAATTATTCTTTCGTGAGCAAACCTTACTGCTTGGAGTGAGACAAAGCAATCCTTCAGCCATGGAATCACTTAAAAGAAAAATAAACAAGCGGGGAAGCAAAGAACACGTTTTGGAAATGTTAGCTAATAGGGTTTATATTGTGCAATCTCAACAAAACATAACGAACCTTGAGACACACCCAGTCCCCAAGATTACATAATTAATATGATGGATTATAAAATATGAAAAATTGTAACTGAATTTACAATTAATGCAGACTAGTAAAAGACGCCTGCTTCTTGGGAGGAAAGCTATGACAAACCTAGACAGCATCTTAAAAAGCAGAGACATCACCTTGCTGACAAAGGTCCACATAGTCAAAGCTATGGTTTTTCCAGTAGCGATGTATGGAAGTGAGAGCTGGGCCATAAAGAAAGCTGATGTCGAAAAATTGGTGCCTTTTAATTGTGGTGCTGGAGGAGACTCTTGAGAGTCCCCTGGACTGCAAGGAGATCAAATCTGTCCATTTTGAAGGAAATCAACCCTGAGTGCTCACTGGAAGGACAGATCCTGAAGCTGAGGCTCCAATACTTTGGCCATCTCATGAGAAGAGAAGACTCCTTGGAAAAGACCCTGATGTTGGGAAGGTGTGAAGGCAAGAGGAGAAGGGGATGACAGAGGATGAGATGGTTGGACAGTGTCATAGAAGCTACCAACATGAATTTGACCCAACTCTGGGAGGCAGTGGAAGATAAGAGGGCCTGGCGTGCTCTGGTCCATCGGGTCACGAAGACTCGGACACGACTTAACGACTAAACAACAAAAATAATCTACAGACTTGAACTAAATGGTTGGAACCTTTAATGCAGAGGCAAAATAAAGTACCTAGTTAAATTTTAGCTTCCCTTAAGGTGATATTGCTTATTGTACCCTATCCTGAGATTTATTGATAGCGAATGGATTATAAATACTTGGGCAAATATATGAACATGGAAAACATTGTTAGTGTTGGGGGAGAATTTTGGGATGGGAGGCCCAGTTCCTTGTCTCCAATAAGGCACAAAAGCTGCTGTCATTCTCAGCTTGACCATCCCATATGGTTGTCCTGAAGGTAACTTGTGAAGAAGAGAGGCCTCCATGCTCCCTTGAACTCACTGGAGGAAAGGTGACTATCACATTGAACTTCTTTCTATTTCTGGAACAGGCAGGCAAGAGTTGTGCGGCTCTAGTCTCAAATCTAACCCAGCATACAGAAGATTTTCTGGTAAAACGTCTTTATGGTTTTAAGAAGGTTTCTTGGGCTTTTTCAACCATATCATCTGCCTCTGATTTCACAGAAACATTTGTATTTTAGGTAGTGTGGGCGGCATATCAGTTAAACAAACAAACAAACAAACAAACAAACAGGACCATATTTATCTTCCTTAAACAACAATAAGTTCTCCTTCCTATCGAAGGGTGAAGAATTCATAACCAGTTTATAACTGTCAAACTCCTATAACAAGTCCCCCGGAGATGTCGCCTTTTGCTTCAGGATGAGGGGTGAAAGATCCAGCCCACCTGTGGCCCCCAACCTTCTTGTAGGTCTCAAATTGGGACGAAATGGACTGGCTCCACAGGGTCTCCCACCTCTCTCTATACTTTGTTTATTTTCTTTCCACTGAGCCTCCCTCTGTATTCATGATTTATACCATTTTCTCTCTTCTCTCTCTTCCATCTCGCCCCAGTAGGGTGGCTTCCTATATATCTGCCTTTTCTACTCCTCCATGCACTCTCAAGGAACTCTAAATTCCACCAATTCCCCTGTCCAGGGGTCTTCTTGAACCAAATCCACTAAATCCTCCTTCTCTTCCTCCTTCTCTTCCCCTTCCTCCTCCAACTGCCTCCCCCACCTCCCTCCTCCTTCCTTTTCCTCCCCTTTCCCCACCTGAAATGGCACCTCCTATTGTTTCTGTCCCTACGTCTAGCCCTTGTAAGTCTTTAATTATGTCTGCCAGCTGTCCCTTGTGGTTTCCTCTTGGAGAGCCCGGTGGTACACCTCTCGGGCCACCTCTGAGGTTGCTCTCAGCCTCACACACTTGAGCAGAGATCTTTTTTCATTGCTACCTGATAGTTGTTTTAAAAACTGAAAATACCTGGGATTGAACAGGGCACCTTCTGCAGGCAAACCAGGTAGTCTACCACTGTTCTGCATCCTTCTCCCCCATTTCTATAAACTGCTCGGTTACCAGACATGTGTTTCACTGGGAGAAAAAATGCTTATATTCCAGTTGCTGTTTTAGATAGGAATGAACAAGATATTGTGCCTGCACCTATCTTGGAGCGGTAAGTGCATCATTCATGACCTTCATATGATGTTCTAAATGGGCTTGCAGGGGGTATTGTATCATTAGTGGAGAAGATATGTCCTGAATGGAATATAATGGGCAATCTAGGTTAAAACAGCTCTGTCTCAACAGAATCAGGAAAAATTAGTCCTAACAGGGGTGCCAAAATTATTTCAAAGCCTCAAGTGTTTATATACATTTTTTAAATGCAAGTTGTACTTGTGATCAGAACAACAGTAAAGAAGCAAAATTCATGTGATGCCGAAGATTGAATGGGTTTATTAGAATGCATGTGGAAGATTCCTGGAGAGAATGAAGCGACAGAGTCACACCTTTACTTGGTTCCTTCTGTTCCATGGCACCTAATGACATGTTAATGAGTCCAAATGTTTTGTATGATACATGCTGGTCCAAAGAGCCCCAGGTTGCCCTGTAGGAAAAAAATATATATAGAACCAATGAAATAGAGATCAGGAAATGGAAGATGCACGAATATGTACAGCCTTTGGGAAAGGTGATAAGGTTAGAAGACGTCTAGGACCAATTTTTGAGATCCCACATCAGTCAGCAGGGTTCCACAAATAAAAAGGCTCTCAATTTTAGGTGCCTTCAAGATTTTATGTTGCTCGGAGGGCTTTCAACTTTCTGCTCTCCAATCTCTTGGTGAGGTACATGTCCTCAGCACAAGAAAGATGATGAGAACAAAGATGGGGAGGTGTTCTCTGAATGCAGAATTTTAATACTTGACCAAAGCTGTTGTCCTTCTTAAGCTAATATATAACAAGACTTTTCCAAAGGACCTTCTTGATCCTACAAAGTATTCTACTGTACAGTATTAGCCATTTTCTTTATATCTCTTTCTTCATGTCTGAGCAGAAATGAATTCCTGCCTATCTAGCCACTGGAGCAGGATTTAACCATTTTCTCCCTTACCTCTTACCCCTTACATTTCATAGTACACTCCTCCGCAGTCTGAAATCTGTTTGAATTTCCTTGGCAGCCACTGTAATTAAATTCTTTACAGACCTTCTCCTTGAAGTCATAGTAATAGCTTGGTATTTTGTCAATACATATTCCCTCTTGTTTAGGGAGTTTGCATATATTAAGCAGAGCTCCTGTGAGGAGAGAGAAAGAGGGAGAGAGAAATATATAATTACTAACATAGGTGCAGTTTGAAATTGAGGACAGAGTACTTATTCTTGGCTCTTTTTTTAGTTTAATGCAGCTTCCCTGGTCTATTTTGTTGTCAAGTTGATTGCAACCTCGGTGTTTTCTGGGTATAAACTATTTGTCGCAGAGTTTTTGATTGATGGTAAAATTCCTTTTGCTACCTAGAAGTACAGAGATCCACAGAGGAGAATAGCTACAAGTTCTCCAGAGTCCATCCCCTTTCTCATTAACTGGCATTTGCAATCTCAGTAACTCACTCTGAGATATTGGTAGTAAAAAAACAATAAAAACCTTTCTTTACTTATAGTTGCTTGAAATTATAGACCTTTGTATGCTGCTTTCTTTATTACACACATACTTAGCAACCAACTGAACAGATCAACAGCAACAAACGATTGCCACCAACCTACTAAAGAGAGGAAAAGAGAACACTCAGTAGAGAGGCAAGGCTCTCTTTGAATTCAAAAGCTGGAAGGAATGATTAATTAATGCTGGATAAATAGATAATCACCCCAGCCCAGAAAAGTGTCACAGTTACACAAACTAGAAAGTGTGAAAGGTTGTAAATAAAACTCCAGCAGTACTGAGATGTGGTTTACTACAAAGTCCCATGATTCAGTTGCTAACTCTGAATAGTAGGATTTGTAGTCCAGATTGGAGTGTACCAGATTGGACAATGTTACCCTAATTCATATATCTGTTCACTTTAAGCTTTGTCACTGCTCTGTGTCTCTCACACCTTCCTTTCGCTTCAGGGATGAGGGGGGAGAGAGAGGCTAGTTGTTGTTCAATAAATAAAACTGCATCCCAAACATTTGTACCCAACTTCTCAAGTTTCAGAAACTGGGCGATGAACAAATTGAGAAGCTTACAGAGATGAATGAAACTGGAAAATAAAATCCCTGCCCCCACATTTTGCTCTGCCTACTTACTTGCCCCTGCAGAGACTTATATGCTCCCCCCCCCATCATAAATATCCTGAAATATATTTTTTTAAATCCCTTATTCATTGGTCTGTACTCGTGGAAAGATTTTCCATGATCTTCTCGAGGAGATCTTTATTTGTCACAAACAATTACCTGCTTGAAACCTGCTTGTTGACCCCGACATAGGACTAAGTGGGAGGGTTCCACCAAAGGGAGGTCCTACCTTCAGCACTCCAGCCAGAGGTGCCCAGAAACTCTGGCCAGGGTACAAGAAGAAGTTCCAGAAGACAGCAAAAAACACCCTCTCTATAACCCATGGTGCTGATGCAGACTGGTGTCCAGGGAAGAATTAAGTGGCAATTTTATTTATACAGTGTTCTGCAAGGAAATGCAAAAAGGTGAACATTACAAGGTAGACAACCAAAACAGGATGTCCAGAATCAAACACACAACGTAGAGGAGCTGCTGTGCTCATTTCCAGGAGGCACCGTGTTCTTGAATGTGAGACATTCTAGGTAAATCAGATAAGCAAGATTTCAAGCAGAGCCTTTTGGCAACAAAGCCTGGGGCAAAGCAAAAATGTTTAGATCAGGCCGCCTTAAAGGCCTCCACCAACATGTGTGTGATAAAATCAGAATATCACAAAGTCTCAGATTATAGTCATGCCTACCTCAAATACGGCATGTCATTGCAGGCATCATGTATACACTCATTCATTCATTCATTCATTCATTCATTCATGCATCCATCCATCCATCCATCCATCCATCCATCCATCCATCCATCCATCCATCCATCCATCCATCCATCCATCCATTCATTCATTCATTCATTTACACTCAGCCCTTTATCCTCAAGAGGACTAATCCTTGAGAGCTGAAGGCTCTTGACGACCCCAAGTTAAATGAAGATGAAACATTTAGATTAAGGTGCTGCATTGAAGATTAACTAAAATTAACCAGCACAAAGTAGCAATAATTAGGTACCTGTTATTAGAAACTGTTGTGTGTGTTTTTAAGGAAGCCTTTGATTGTGTTATCAGGTACGTGGTGGCACTGCGGGTTAAACCACAGAAGCCTCTGTGATGCAAGGTCAGAAGACCTGCAGTTGTAAGATCAAATCCATGTGAGGGAGTGACCTCCCATCGCTTGTCCCAGCGCCAGCCAACCTAGCAGTTCGAAAGCTTGCAAATGCATGCTTTCAAACAGGTACCACCATGGTGGGAAGGTAGTGTCTAGACGCACTGGCCACGTGACCACAGAAACTGTCTATGGACAAACGCTGGCTCTACAGCTTGGAGACGGGGATGAGCATGGCCCCCTAGAGTCAGACACAACTGGACTAAATGTCAAGGGGAACCTTTACCTTTACCTTGATTGTGTTAAGAAAGGAATGTTCCATGTAAATTATGGACATCTTGCAACCCTATTTTAGATCAGTCCTCTTTTGGCAATGTCATAAAGAGATCAGGAAAGATCATACTAGGCATGAAATGCCTACAGCAAGCAAGGAAGGCACAAAAATTAATAAGGAACTTTCACATGCTTCCAGGTGGATGCACTGAGCAAATCAACAATTGCTTCCTATATGCTCTGTCTGTATTCTTACAAATAACCATTGGAAAGCTACCTATTTTCCAGTAATCTTCATCAGAAGAAAACTAAGGCTGCAGCACTTAGACCTATTTACATGCAAGCTATACATATTGAACATAGTGGGACTTCAGAGCAATGAGAGCTGGTGTCTATTGTGATTTGCAACTAACGGTGGGCAGAGTCAAAGCTTGTGGGAGAAGCTCGAAGTAAGAGTAGGTATTTGATAAATGCACCTTAAGACACACAGAAGCAGAAAGGCAGCCATTCATTTAGATATCCTCATTCCCATTATATTTCTCTTGGCTGCAGACATACAAATGAGGCTGTATTAATGTGTTATGGTGGTTATAGGCTTCACCTTGGGCAATCTCCTTAAACTTAGTGGTAAAGCAAAATCAAATAGGACTGACATTAGAACTTGTTGGCGTAAAGATACAAGCAATGGTTGATCCCCCATTAAATATATATATTTGGTTGTCTAAGCCCAAACTGGAATGGGCAGGATCAGGCTAAATAGGATCACTTGAGGTCAGTTAAGGCTAGACACAGGTGCACAGTGCAATCCTTGCTTCCACATGCCAGGATTAGGTGATTTGGGGTCAGAAAACCACATCTCACCTCAAGTGATTCTGTTTAGTATGACCAAGATCTTCTTTCCCTTTAAAAGGAAAGACTGTATCCCCAATAAGATTCTCCCCAAGAGAAAGAGTTCTCAAGCCTGTTAAGGCTGTTCCTTTGGGGAAGTCCAGTAACTGGAAACTTCTTCTCAGTTCTCCTTGGAGGGCAGGACAAGGTAGAAGTGTTTGCATTTCTTTTTAACAGTTACTAAAGTATCAGCAATGCTTTGAAAAGTTATTTTTTTAAAGCCCTGTCAAAGCATTACTGATCATTAAAAAGAAATTCAAAACTTCCCCTCTCTTCCTCTCCAAAGGCAATGGGCAAGGAAGATTTAAAGGGAAAGCTTCCCATTTTTCAAGACCATGGACTCCTCTTCAATGTTCTGCCCATTGCCTTCCTGGTTCTGTTTTGTCCCTTGTGCTATTAGCAAGGGCTCTGCAATATCCAGAGAGCCTGTTCCTGTAGACAGCCCTCCCGATGTCAGCAGGCTTCTACAACAGACTGAGCACTTCCGCAGAGAGAAGTGGACTTCTACTTCAAGTATCTTTTAAATAAAGAGGAGCTGTGTGGTCCATACAAAATGAAATACAGATGCAAGAACAGGCAGTACCTTTACAGACCACTACAAAATCATCATACAACCCGTGAGCTTTCATAGATGAACACCACTTCCAAAGGCGTGTACCAGTGTGAAGAAGAGTTCGTGGCAAGATGAATTTTGCCAGGAAAGTTACTCTTGGATGTAAATTCCAATTTTTATTTATTTATTTATTTATTTATTTTTGGAAGATGGATTTTGCCAGGCACATCTTGCTTAGATGTAAGTCAGGAGAAGGTGCAGGAAGCTGTCTGGTTGCTGTTGTAAAGTTACAGCTGAGGCAGCTGTGGATTGGATGTGATGCCCAAGTTCCTGGCCAGGGAATGAGGGTGACACAGAAAACCTGAGTCCTCCATCTGGGAATTGGGGTGATAATTTAGTGAACTCACTAGGTTTAGCCAATTGGGGTGAGATTCAACTCTCTGTCTCCAATAAGCTATCCCGTGGTCTATAAATGAATGAAGGAAATGTTGAAAACTAAATAATGGCATCAGCTCAAAGCCACCGGTCACAGTACCTCCTGTACTTATTTTGAGCAGGTGCTAGGTTCTTTTAAGTAAGAGATATTCAATGTAAATTAGGGACATCTTGCATCCCTCTTTGATCAGCCCCGTTTTGGCAATTTCAGGAAAGGTCAGCTCAGACTCACTAAAGGCCTCCAGAAATCACTGAAAGCACATAATTTGAATAAAGAACTCCCACTGACTAGGGAGCTGATACACTAAATAATAGGCTAAAGTCTATTTGAGTGTCTCTCCTTACATAAACCTGCCAGATAACTAAGAATATCAGGAACAACCTCTTTACTGTTAGAGCAGAACGACAATGGAACCAATTACCTCGGGAGGTGGTGAATGCTCCAACACTGTGGGCATTCAGGAGACCATTGGATATCCATCTGTCAGATTTGCTTTGATCTGGATTCCTGCACTGAGCAGGAAGTTGGACTTGATGGCCTTATTTCTCCCTTCCAACTCAATTATTCTATGATACCATGATCTTATCTGTTTGGGAAGCCCTCCTCTATGTCCCACCATTGAGAACAGTTCATTACATGGAGACGTGGGAGAGAGCTTTCTTGCGTAGCATCCCAGCAGTGGAATGTCCTCCCCTTGGAGGCTCAATTGGCACCAATATTGATGCCATTTTGACACCAAGTCCAATCATCTTTATATATTAGAATCATTGAGGGTTGAGGTTGATTTGTGTTTTAAACTGTTTAATTTTAAATTGTTTTGAGCATCTTAAGTTTTAGATGGCTCTGTTGCCTGCCCTGAGATCCTGTGATACAGGGTGGAGTAACCATCTGCAGGTTACAAATTGCCCACATATGATTAAAGCACAACAGAATCTGCAAACTGATGGAAAATTCAAATTTGCCAGTGTTTATTTATTTGTTCTTGCCTTCTGGGCATACATGTTCCTCAGAGATCACAACTCAGAGGAATAAGTACGGCCAGAAAGGAATCACGCGAGGAAGCCCTTAAGCAGATGTGAGATCTTTCACAAGACTGATAATGGAATAAGCATGTTCTCAAGCTATATGGAAGAAAGATTGAATAATCAGGCATGTGTTTGTACTCCTGGTTTATTTCTTGTTTATTGCTAGACAACTGTATAACTAAGTTCTCCTACCACTGAAGTAACTCTTTATTAAACATAAATTACTTGATAGGAAAGTATGAAGTATGTTCAGTTTCCCCAGTTCCCTCAAAATCTGCCAGATTTTGACACCTAGATTTTTGTCCTTGTGGTTATCAGTGTGAACTACAGCTGTCATTCTCACTTCTTAAAATTCCATCATGCCCGCATACAAACTAAAAGTAAGAGAACTAAAATCTTATTCTTGTCCAAGCTCCTTTCATTCATTTAGGCATGAGAAACTACTGCAGAGGACAGGGCATGGGAGTGATGATATACTAAATGAAAATAAAATTTTCATGATTTATGAATGACAAAGCTGTTTTGAAAAATGGTCAATTATCAGTTTTTAATAACAATTAGCAAACCAATAACTGCAGTAGTTGTGTCTCATCCTCCTTTTCAAACCTCTCCTCAGCTGAGTTATTGCATAATTGTGCCCTGCAGAGAGGAAATTATATCACAACTTCCATCATTGCATCTATTTTGTTTGGTTCATGTTTTGCATCATATCGTTATGTGTATGCTAATTGTTGCTGGACAAAGTTTGCTTGTTGTAATATATGCCAAGTATTTTTTTTAATGAAGAAATGCTGTTTGTGCTTTTGCTCCATTAAATGATACAACGTGACCTGTAGTTACCACTACTGAACTTTTAAGAAAAAAGAACCAAACCAAACCAAAAGCCAATGTCAAGAAGTTTCATTGGATGAAATCATCTTCTGACTATGAAATCCTCATCAGGGAAACATATTTTTCTCAGGCCCATACATTCATAGTCTTGGTTCACAAAGATCTGACACTTCTTCTGCATGTCATAGGGACACATAGTTTCTTCCTGTGCACAAGGAACAGGAATAGGTTTAGTGGAGAGTATGCAAAAAGAGAACGAAACCACAGAATCACGGCTTAGTCCCTTTATTACATGAGATGTGGTGACATATTTATTGACTCTGAAGTTGTTGTCGGGCACATGCTCATGTTCAGGTCTCATGACTGCTCTGAGGAAACAAAAGCAGAGAATCAAGAACATAGTCATTAGGATATTAAACAACACTTTGGGATCTGTAATGTTGGGGAAAGATGTTAGAAGACGGATGCGATTTACAATCAGTTCCTCCTCCTCCTCAGGCAAATAGTGAGTTGACTAAGGATGTGATTGTCTGCAATGAGAAGGAAGCACATCTGAACGCACCAGAAAGGGTGGCCTTTCTGGGAACACTCTCCCTTGAGAGCATCTGGAGACCCAAGGTTGGGAATCATTGATCTAGTAGCTAATAACTACTTCTTTGATCCTGCCAAAAGAAAAATGTAGCCCTGCCTGCAGCTAGTGAGTGTGGCAACACTGGAGGCATTCAAAAGACATTTTAGACAACCACCTGGCAGGCATCTTTTGATTTGGATTCCTGCATCGAGCAGGGAATTGGACTTGATGGCCTTCTAGGCCCCTCCCAACTCCATGATTCTGTGATTCTAGGATAGGATTCTATTCCTCTGGCGTGACGACAGCAAAAAGCCTCCCCCCCCTTCCACTCAACTTACCCATTAAACACTGCATATCGTCTGGCATTCCTCAATGCTGTGGAAGTGATTGGCATTGCCATCACAGCCGCTGTACACAAATGTTTCACAACTGCCACTGGCCTGGTCATAGTAGTAGCGAATCAATCTTTGGGAGCATGTTCCGGAATCTTTAGGAATTCTACAAACGATAGGCATCTCTGCAGGACAGGGAGGGGATGACAGGAACACAGATAACTGAGGAAGATATTGTTCGCAAGAAACCTAAGCCTACAGCTTAACTCTACCTCTGCATAGGTGTACCTAGAATTAAGTCTTTTTGATTTCAATGTGATCTGCTCCCATTTATTATTCTGGGGGAAATAACTGAGCTGTGTTGCTTATGCCCCTTTTGGCTTCATAGCAGAACTTGGAAGATTTTTGTTTTTTTGTCAAAAATTCCTGGATTTTTCCAACCAGCATAGATTCTGGGAGATGTTGTCCAAAAAAGTAACTTTTCTGAGCACTGCTAAAAGCCCACAATCTTCAAATCTATTTCTCCAATCCTCGTGTCTCTCACTTGGCCCACACTCGATATGTATAACTGTACTCCATTGTTTAATTTGTTATTTTCTAGCAATCCTCACTCTGCCACTGAGGTATCTGCCTCTGTGGTTCTCTGTCTTTTGGGAACTCTCTAAAGCCAGCTTTCTGTTCATTAGCCACCAAAAATCCCTTCTCTGAGAACCTGGACTGTAGGTTCCATGCTATAGGAATTAGAATGTTCATAGACATTCTATAACCTGACTCCAATTGATGGGAATGCCAAAAGGGTGTTGTTGTGAACTCAGACGTGGGCAAACTTTAAAAAAAAAATAAACTGCATTAGGGAGCACTGATGCACTGTGGTTTTTTTTTTTTAATTTGAAAACTTCCTCCCAGAAGTGGGAGGATACCGGGGGTCAACAATGGGGGTTTCTTTTCTTTTCTTTGGGATTTGTCTTAAAAGTGAGATTGAGAACCTGTGCCTATCCAAATCCACTTATTTTTTGTAAGTGACGTAGTCCTGCCCTGATTCAGTCTAAAAGAGAGAGAGAGAGAGAGAACGTCCTTTGCCCCTCCATGGAGCTGAGGAAACGTTTAATTTGCCAGTATCATGAAGTGGCTCTCTGCTGAAGCCACTTCATGATATGAGGAATTGACAACAGAAGGAGCAGGACCAAATAAAGTCATTTGAAGTGCATGTCATTTGGATGTGAGGATCACACTAAATGGCACACCATCCCTCCAACTTGACCTCTAGCAACCCAACCCCATTTAGCCCACTCCCGCCTACGCCCATGAGCCCATGAAGGCAAGCCCTCTACAGTACCTTCTTCCATGACTATGGTTATTCTAGGGGATCTTATAGTTTTGAAATAAAAAAAAACCTAATACTGTACAGTACTAGAAAAGGTAGGAAGAAAGTGTCTTTTTCCTACATAACTTTCTCTTGCCTTTTACTTGTACATTTGTTTGAGCCGTCTCAGTGATTTATTAGCTATTGATATTGTTGATTATTAGCGACTACATCTACATTCGTTTGCCATCTATTTAAAGTATTTTCACACTGGTCTTTGGTTACCTTCCTATGGCAGCTTACACAGAGAATAAAACAATTAAATCCTCCCCTCACCTCCAATAAATTAAATTTGGTGCCATTTCCTTTCTCTCCAATCAGAAATGGGAGCCTGTGGGTTGCGATCAACAGCTATGTCACCTTACCTTTTGTACTTCTGCACCTCTTCAGGCATTCCTCCATGGTGTAAAACCTATTTCCGTTGCCTAGACAGCCACCGTAAACAAACATCTTACAGCTGTGGCTCTCTACGTTATAGTAATAGCGTGTGTGGTGCCCATGGCATCTTCCTTTTACAGGAGTCAGTGTGCATATTACAGGCAGAGCATTTGAGTCTGCAGGTGGAGAGGAAGGACGTGGAGTGGATGAGCTGGAAGGAGGAGAGCCTGGAGGAGAAGACAAAGAAGGTAATTTCAGCTCCTGAAACCTGCATCTCTCCCACGTATGCTTTTGTCTAGAAGGGGGTAAGCACAGTGCAACCCTCCAGATGTCACTGGATTTCTTTACATTGGCTCATCTCTACTCCCAAAGTTTGCTTAAAGTTATAATCCTGAGCAATAAGAGGTTTCTTCCCCAGTTTTTTTTTCCTCCTTTTAATATTTTCAGACCACGGATAAGTGAAACCGCGGATACCAGTCCTGCAAATATGGAACTCCTATTATACCTTATTGGGATGTGGTGGCGCTGCGGGCTAAACCGCAGAAACCTGTGCTGCAGGGTCAGAAGACCAAGCAGTTGTAAGATCGAATCCACGTGACGGAGTGAGCGCCCGTCGCTTGTCCCAGCTCCTGCCAACCTAGCGGTTCGAAAGCATGCAAATGCAAGTAGATAAATAGGGACCACCTTGGTGGGAAGGTAACAGCATTCCGTGTCTAAGTCGCACTGGCCATGTGACCACGGAAGATTGTCTTTGGACAAAAACGTTGGCTCTATGGCTTGGAAACGGGGATGAGCACCGCCCCCTAGAGTCGAACACAACTGGACAAAAATTGTCAAGGGGAACCTTTACCTTTATTATACCTTATTATGCAGGAAATATCCATGCACAGGTGCCCATACATAGCTTAAGTATTACCAGAATCTTCTGCTATTATGTCACTCCCTGTTTTCAAATATATGCAAGCTCTATGTATGCATATATTATACACACCAATAAATACATTTTATTTGAATTTTTATTGATTAAAATAATGTTTTTGCAATTTTTTTAACAGCATGCCTTTTGATCTTCTTTTTTTTTTTTTGGCAGTTTGTTCCTTTCCAGGTAAAATGCACTGCAAATCTCAGAAATGCACAGATTTCCAAGCATCATCTCCTTTCCCCTTAGCTAGCCCATTGGGATCAAGATGACCTTACCTTCTGAGACTTTGCACGCCTGTTTGCAGATCTCCTCCGTCAAAAAGTTATTATCGTTCCCCATGCAGCCTCCATAAAGAAACGTCTCACAACGTTTGCTCTTGGCGTTATAGTAATAACGGGTGATGTCCTCCCTGCAAGGTCCCTTTTGGGGAGGAAGCGTGCATGCTTTGGGGGGGGGAGAGGAGGAGCAAAGTAAGAGAGAAAAGTCGCATTTATAGACAACAAATAAACCCAGTTTCTGAATATGCTTTTCCGATCTTCATATAAAAATAATAAATGTGTGCCTTCAAGTCAATTCCGACTTACGATGACCCTTTGCAGGATTTTCTCGGTAGAGAGTACTCAGAAGTGGTTCACTGTTCCCTTCTTCCAGGGGCACTTCTAGGACTGTGCAGCTGGCCCAGGGCCACACAGGCTGGCTCTTCTCCCAAGAGGTACGGTGGGGAATCAAACTCCCAACATCTGGCTCTTCAGCCAGATACCTAACTCACTGAGCTATCCAGCCCACTCAGCTGTCTGTACCTGCATATATTTGTATTTGTCTATTTATATCTGAGATGCAAGGCAGTTCACAACAAAACTGATATAGCTATTTGGGTTCTGCTCCCCCATGTGCTTAAGGGTCTATTTCAGACATACAGTACAAGTTCTTTCCTGTCATTTTTGGAAGCTGGTGTTCTCTACTCCATTGTGGAAGTTAAAGCCCATTGCTCTGAACCAGGTGATCAAAAATAGACAAAACAGAAGGAAAATGGGAACCATCCAGCTGTCAGACTACTGTACATACAATCCCTAAGGTCTTTTTTTTTAAATTGTGGCTAGAATTGCTGTTCTTAGAAAATCTCAAGGAACAATTTTTCTCCTTGGAAATAAAATATGGACTCCCACACTCCCACAAAAAGAAATTTAGCAGCAACTATGGTAGCTTTTTAGAGGCACCAGGTTCTCCCCTGTGTCTTAGATAATGGTCAAAATCCAAGTATTCATTTCACCTGCTCTAGGCTCCATTCGGTGAATTGGAATTTGATAAATCAACACATCTTATGTACGTTCAATTGATCTATTGGATTTATTTAATGGACTTATACCACTTTAGGCTGGACTTGGTCCAATATGCCAAAGTTTTCATGAGAAACTGTATTCCAGAAACAAGCACAGTTGACGTTATGAAAGTGGAAAAGCAAAGCAACAGTCTTCTCTTGCTTGAAAGAGTAGGGGAAAAAATCCAAAGAACATACTTTCATGGATTTTTGTGGGTTTTTCAGTCTCTTTGGCCCTGTTCTGAATGTTGTTCTTCCTTAACGTCTCCTCCTTATCACAACAATACACCCACAACAAAAACACACTGATCACCATAATCACCCATCTCCTGAAAAGGACAAAAGTTGATCCCACAGCTATAAAAACTCAACTCCCAAACAAACTGCAGCAGAGCACAGAGTTCTATTCCAGTCCTCTGCAGATGCCGGCCACAGAGACTGGTAAAACATTAGGAAGAACAACTTTCAGAACACGGCCAAAGAGCCCGAAAAACCCATAACAACCATCAGATCCCGGCCGTGAAAGCCTTTGAGAATAGCATACTTTCATTTTACAAAAGTATCCTGCCAACTTGTCTGAAAGAGATTCTTAATTGTCACCGTTAACCAACTATTTACAGTAAACATGGCTACTGCTGGCATCTGCCTTGCATGAACAGAATGACTGTCTCTCACCTGTAGTTGTCTCATTAAAGGCCACTGGAGGCACCAGTGCGGGTGTGGACGACCCTAGGAGACAGAGGAGAACCACAAAGCAGCATTGCATTGTGCTTTTTCATGTAAACACTCAGTTAAAAATTCAGCTTTTCTGTTAATACTGTTGTCCACAATGGAAAAGAGAAAGTCTCAAGAACTGGAGGATGATCAAACAGCACCTGGCCAACACCCTCAACTTGGACATGTGCAATCATTTGTTTACAAAATAAATCTACTCTTCACTGTCTGTTTTTTTTTGGGGGGGGCGGTGTTATCCACAGCATTGTCCTTTGAATGACCACCACTCCGGAAAATGAAGAATCCCAAATCCAACTATGTCATTCTCCAAGTAGGAGAAGAAACATTTGTTGAATGTTACCACCACCCTCCCTTTGCTCTTTCTCTTGGTATTGTTCACCAGACATGTACAAAAGGAACTTTTCTACATTAAAGCTCCTAGAAACTCTAGCAAGCATAGCTAGCGGCCGTGGTGGTTGGGATGATTTTGGGAGTTGGGATCTGAATAGTAACTTTTCCAAGCCGGAGTGCACAATAGGACTCCCTTATCTGTGGGATCAGTATCCACTGATTCACTTAGTCACAGTCTGAAAATATTAAAATATTAAAAGAAAAAAAACCCAAATACTGTATTTTTAACTATGAAGTTACTAGAACTGGACACTAGAGGAAGCCAGAGATCATACTATGTATAGCATTCAGTATTATATAGTGGTGCCCCGCATAGCAACAATAATCCATGCAGCAAAAATCTCTGCAAAGCGATTTCGTCACTATGCGAAAATAAAAAGCTCATAGGAATGCATTAAAACCCGTTTAATGCGTTCCTATGGGCAAAAAACTCACCTTTAAGCAAAAATCCTCCATACGGCCATTTTGGAACCGCCGATCAGCTGTTGGGAAATCATCACTATGTGATGATCGGTATGCGAAACAGCGAACAGATCATCGCAAAGCGATTTTTTACCATTTAAAACATCGCAATGCGATTGCTTTTGCGATCGCAAAATCTTCATCGCTATGCGGATTCATCGTTAAACGGGGCTCCCGTTAAGCGAGGCACCACTGTAATAGTCTTTGCTATAATCCACATTTTTCAGCATCAGCAGAACAGGTTTTGGAGACCATAATGTTCTTACCTGTCGAGTTTCCACATATCTTTTTGCAGGCATCAGCCGTGGGAAATTTATTATTGTTGCCCAAGCATCCGCCATAGAGAAACGTTTCACATTTTTTACTCTTGATATTATAATAATAAAAAACATGAACTTCTTCACAAGGCCCCTTTTCAGGTGGGAGGGTGCATGCTTTTCGCAAACCTTATTGGGGGGGAAGAGAAAATGACAGAAAAAAGTAATATCTGCATCTAATAAATCGTTCGTTTTTTTTAAATATACAGGAAGTTTTCTAGAGCTAGTTCCTGGATATATAGAAAATTTAATTAATATCTGGGGCCTAGGACAATAAATAATCATGAGCTGTCAAATCAGTTCTGACTTTCTGCAAGCCTTTTTAGGGTTTTCCAGGTAGAGAATATTCAGAAGGGCACAGTCCCCTTCTTCTGGGGGCGTTTGGGGACTGTACAGGTTGCCCAAGGCCACACAAGCCGGCTCTTATGAGATGCACGGTGAGGAATTGAACTCCCAACCTCTTGTTCCGCAGGCAAGTGCCTAAACCACTCAGCCATCTTGCCAGTGGGAGGTAGGATAGCTCATAAGACATTAAAACAGACCCCCCAAATTCTACAGCTACTGTGGCCACTTTGTATTCTATGGTAGGTTGTCTAATATCCCTCTCATAATGGCCTAAAAAGTCAAGTACAGTATCAGTCATAGCTACAGTAGTCCTACCGAATGAAAGATAACTCATTGAGTCAATACTTAGCAAGCGTGTAGGTGCCATCGGGCCAATTAATCTGGTCTAATTCAGATAGGATTTTTAGGCCAATATCTCAAATTTCACACGTGACATTGTTTTCCAGACTGAGAAACCAACAGAAAATGCCACAATGGGAAGAAGTCTCTCTATTTGATTTATATTGTATGCTTCCCATCTTGCAGAATTATTTAATTGTTATATTTTTTCCATATATTTGTTATGTTTTTATGTTGTAAGCCGCCTAGAATGGTCAAAATGACCAGATAGGCAGGGTATAAATAGAATTAATAAATAAAAATAAATAAATGTGTCATAAGCTTGGCAGTTGCTGTTTCTGCTATCTCTGTTGAGAAATTAGGATGTTTGGCTCTCACCTGCCGTGGTCTCCATGGAAGCATTTGGGTGCTTTCGCAAAGGTGGAGGCGGTCCTAGAAGAAAGGAGGAACCCACAAAATCGCATTGCACACAGTCCTCCGCAGCCCAGGTAAAAATGGAAGCACCTTTATTAGCGAAAACGATCTGAACAACCCCGCTTTCTGCTGCATCGACAACCTTAGGAAGACAATGGCGAAGCTGCACTGTGTAGAGGCCTTTAATGCAGCTGTCCAGTCAAGAATGAAACTACTATTTTGACACTTGTGGTCCATCACGGAGTGGAGGGAGGCGCTCTCCTCTGGAACAGGTGAGCAAAATGTCACAAAACCAGATACAGTGGTGCCCCACTTAACGATCACCCCGCTTGACGACAAATCTGCCTGCCGATGATGTTTTTGCGATCGCAATTGCGACCGCAAAACCATGTTTTAATGGGCTTTTTTTGCTTCCCGACGATCGGTTCCCTGCTTCGGGAACCGATTCTTCGCATTACGACGATCAAAACAGCTGATCGTTGGGTTTTCAAAATGGCCACCCACTGCTCAAAATGGCTCCCCGCTGTTTTTAGGAGGCATTTTTCGCTGCACAGGCACCCAAAAATGTCCGCCCTATGGAGGATCTTCAATGGACAAGCAGGTATTTCACCCACTGAAATGCATTGAACGGTTTTCAGTGTGTTTCAATTGGCTTTTTTATTTCGCTTGACGAGGATTTCGCTCTACAGCGATTTCGCTGGAACGGATTATTCTCGCCACGCGAGGCACCACTGTATGGGCCCAAAGATGTGTGGCTATTGCTGTTCAAAGGCTGCACTGAGCTAGGCCTGGAGATGATAATACATGGTCTATGTGCTCAACCTGCACGCCTTTGATGATCAGGGATGTTGCCAAGGCTTTGGGTCCAAGTCCGACTCTTTGTTCCCAAGTCCCAAGTCCCAGTTGCAAGTCCCTATTAAAAACAAGTTTTCTCCCCATTAAAAAAGGGAGGGATGGGTGAGTTTCAGGTCCAAGTCATTGAAAAGAAAAAAAATCAAGTCGAGTCTGAGTCACCCATGTGTACCCAACTTGACAGTGAGTCCTGCGACTCGGAGTCCCCATCCCTGATGATGATTGCACAAGCTGTCGGGTATTCAGATCTCTCTATTTTTGGTCACCTAAAGAAAAACAGCACCCACAGCATTTTTCCAGAGGGGGATTCTGGGAAATGTGACCCAAAAGATAACTTTTTGGGGGGAGGGGGGAGGAATTGTACGTTGAATATAACTCTTCCCTCTCTATTCAGTCAGGAGCCATCTTTGGGACCCATCGCAAAAGTGCGTGGAGACTGAGAGGTTCTCACCTGATGAGGTTTTGCACTTCTTTCTGCAGGCCTCAGAGGTGGTGAATCTGTTCCCGTTGCCGAAGCAGCCACCATAAACAAATTTTTCACATTTCTGTCTCTTCATGTTATAGTAATAACGGGAATGGTACTGCTGGCAAGGCCCCGTGTCGGGAAGGAGGGTGCATATAGCAGGCAGAGCTGGAAGGGGGAAGAATAACACAAAACAGTCCTTTTAATATGTACTAAATCATTCTTGTTTCTGAAATGCAAGTGCCTGTTAGATGTTCATTCCTGTATTTATTTTTAATGTCTCTTATTTTAATTTGCATCCGTCACCCCCGGGCAGCTTGTCACGAAATGAAAGCGGATACACTCCAAAACAATAGCAAGACATCATGATAGAACACATCTTATTGGGTGGATTCCAAATGCGGAATAGCTGTGTGACAGGATTTTGTCCAATAAAACAATTTTTAAAAAATATATAAAAACTTCATTGAATTAAAAAAGCAGCTGGATTGGAACTGGCTTGCTGAGATTTTTTGCAATGATGTGATGGTTTTTTTTAAAGGTAACACCAGTCTTTTAAAAGCCCGTTCCGCAGTTATTAGCCAGTCCAGATCAAGATGTCAGAATGCCACATCACAGTGAACTAAGACTGGATTCTACATGTCTGTTTAAATCATTCCTCCCTCTGTGGTAACTCCTGTTGTTTCACATGGCATCATGCCAGCCCTCAACTGAAATGGCCATTGTTTCAGTTTTTTCCCCTCCAAAGCAATATCTTTTTTAAAAACTCTGTGTGTGCGCATGCACATGTGCATGCCTGTGTGCTCGTGTGTGTGTGTGTGTGTGTGTGCGTGAGAGAGAGAGAGAGAGAGAGAGAGATGTGCCTTTAAATTGCTTTTGACATATGATGGCCTAATATGGAGACCTATCACACAGTAATTAGCCTACAGTACTGCAGTTAAGCCTCTGCTCATGACCTGAAATTGATCCTGATGGGCGCAGGTAGCCTGCTCAAGGTTCACTCAGCCTTCCATCTTTCCAAGGTTATTAAAATTAGTACCCAGCTCACTGGGGGGGGGGGCAAAGTGTTGCTTGCTTAATTATGTTGTAAACTTCCCAGAGAGCACTCCAGCACTAGGGGACAGTGTGTAAGTCAAAACAACAACAACAACAACAACAACAAAACAGGGTTTCCAAGGTATGTAAGATTTTCAAGGAATATTTCGCCATTAGCACCCCACAGTGAATTTCCATCGCCAGGCAGATGTTTGAATCAAAGTCTCTTGAGTCCTCATCTGAGTTGCTGTCCACTTCAGGACGCTGACTCCTTAATATAAAATATTTGACTATTTGTAATAAGTTCAGCGGCTGTTGTTATCCTAACAGAATGAAGGATACTCACCTGCAACGGTTGCACTGACGACCTTGGGAGGCTTTGGTAAGGAACTATGTGGTCCTGGGAGAAAAATGAGAATCACAAAACTGCATTACATGGTGGTCTACTAAACTCAATTGACCAGGAACTATGGAGAAAATCCAAAGATATTATCAGTGAAGAAAGCAAAAAGACGTTTCCTGTAGTAAAAAGAAAATAACTTGATGGATGATGGAAGAAACACTTAAAATTGCAAAGGACAGAGGAGAGGGAAAAGTAGAAAGTGACAGAAGTAGAGTTAGAACCCTGAATGCAATTTTTCAGTGACTATCATGTGCAGACAAAGAGAACTGTTAAAAAAAACAGTGCTAAGAAATGGAGGAAGACTTTTAAAAGCGGAAAATAAGAGATCTATTCCAGAAAATCCAAGAAATAAAACGGAAATTCAAGCCTAGATTAGGAATGCCAAATGACCAATAGGGATGCACATTATCTGACCCAGAGAAACCTAAGAGAAGGTAGAAATACTATACCAAAGACCTATACAGAAGAGACAACAGGATGATAGACTCTTTGAAGAGGAAGCTTATGATGAAGAATCTGCAGTTCTAGAAAGTGTAGTGAAAGCTGCTCTGAAAGCATTAGGAAGAAATAAATCACCAGAGGTACAGTAAATGAAATACCAATAGAACTGTTTCAAGCCAATCTATCAAAATCTTAACAAGAATATGTCAACAAATATGGAAAGCAAAAAAATATCCCCACAAAACACAAACACACTCCAATTTCTAGGAAAGGAGATGTCGAAGAGTGCAGTAGCTACAGGACCATTGTTCATTTTCTCATCCAAGCAAAGTGATGCTCAAGATGCTACAACATCTTATAAGGAGCGAGAAGTGCCTGACAGTCAAGCTGGCTTTCAAAAAGGAGGAGGCACTGGAGATCACATTCATCCAGTTGGCACATCTTTGAGTTAATAAATGCCCTGGCTGCTTTTGAGTTTTTCTCCTTGGGGACACAAAAACAGGATATAAAGTGGAGTCACACTGTTGCCCCCTAACCTTTACCCATCAGGCAGTGCAACTGAAACTCAACAATATGCCAGCAGCAGTGGATTTGGAATGGCCAGAAGCTTGAAGAATCAATGCAGTTCTGGAGAAGAGAACAATAAAGGAGGAAGAAGAATGAAGATAGAGGAAGAAGAGGATTATTGCAAGAGGTCCCTACTAGGGTGGTAGGGATCACAGTCGATTTGTATTTTGGTTTATGTATTTTAGTTTATGTTTATGTTATAGTTTAAGAACAATCTAAAAAGTAATAAAAACAACAAACAAACAAAAAGGAATGGGCACAAGCCTCTTGCGCAGAACAATCCCCTGGTGTCAGATGATCTCAGGAATCCCTGGACAACTGGATTTAGTGCCACAACTGTTGTGTGGCTGAGATCAGCCGACAGAAGGGCCAAAAAAGGAGCGGAGACGGAAAGGAGCTAAGTTATTCCAGAGCCCAACCCTGTCCAGTTCAGACTCAAAGGTTTGGCTCATTCTAAATAATTTCGAGCATGTCTAGAAAGGGAAGGGTTTGGATTTAGCACAGCCTCCGCTGGCATATGTCAACTCAGCCATCTTGGGTAGTGATGACTGAGCCCTCAGTCAAAAACCTGATGATGATGATGATGATGATGATGATGATGATGATGATGATGATAATAATAATAATAATAATAATAATAATAATAATAATAATAATAATAATAATAATAATAATAATAATAATAATAATAATAATAATAATAATAATAGAACTGCAGAGCCGGAAGGGACCCTATGGATCATTGAGTCCAGCCCCTGTCAGGGAGACGGAGGAATCGAACTCCCAATCAGGTAGCTGTAGTTCTTCCTTATACACCATTTACAACTACCTGACTTGTCTTACTGACATTACAACACACAACACATATGAAGTAGAAATGCCTGGTCAGAAATCCAGCATCACATCTAACCAACGAGTGCATTGAGACCTGGATGGTCTTACCTCTTGACACTTTGCAAATCTTTTCACAGTCATCCAGAGAATTAAATGTATTGCCGTTGCCCAAGCAGCCGCCATAAACAAATGTTTCACATTTTTTGCTCTTGGAGTTATAAAAATAACGGATATAATCTCCTTTGCAAGGCCCGTGATCAGAGGGGAGGGTGCATTCTCTAGGGAGACCTGTGAAGGGGAGAGATCAAGCAGAAGGTCAACTCATTCCGCAGTACAGAAATTGGGAATTTATTGTATCTGAATAAATAAAAGACTGTATCTCACAGTGGTCCCACCAGATGCCTCTGGGAGCCCACGAAACAACGAGATACCTGTCTCCTGATCCCCCTCCCCTGCATCTGGCATTTTGAGGTACCTTCTTATTAAGCCTGCAGATTATACATTCCCATCACGGCTTGTAACCCACGACAGACTTTTCCTCCAGGAATCTGTCCAATGCCCTTTTTAAAGGCATCTAGACCAGATGTCATCACCACATCCTGTGGCAAGGAGTTCCACAGACTACCAAGACTCTGGGTCAAGAAATATTTCCTTTTGTCTCTATCCACTCTCCCAACGCTCAATGGGAGTGGATGTCCCGTAGAGAAGAAGGAACTGATACTTAAAACGGACGCTTTAGCCCACTTCTTCTTGTCACTTTTGACTTTAAGAAGGCAGGTGAGCAGACCCACCAGTGCAGAAGGATAACAGGGCCAAAAGGTCCTAATGACCAGCAATGGGTCTCCCCATTGACTCCAGTGGGTCTCCCCAGCAGACGCCCGGTAATGTTCATCTAGGACGCCAATCCTGCAAATCACCTCACCATCATTGCTTCGTCCTAGATGAAAAAGTTGGGCCATGTCTGGAGGCCAAGATCGACACTTAACCACCAAGAGGTCTCTCAGAGTTTAATGCCCCACATTTGGGCATCAGCTTCCTCCCCCCCCCCCCCGCTGCAGTCACAATTCATGAGCTAGGGAGTGTTCCTGACCAGAATATGTCCTTCTCTTTTGGCTTCCTCCATTGTCAGGCCTTGGCATCCGGTCTGGCATTCAGCTTTTGAGCATACAAAGAGATGGAGCATGTCCACCTCTTGTCCATCATTTACACAAAAGCTCAAGGTTCACCTGGAAAATGGTGTTCCAAACAAAAGCCAGAGCAAGGGGAGGATGGCACTAGAAAGTGAAGCCAGTGACTTTGCATCCCTTGAATGAGTTAAAAGAACCAAATCGAGTCACTTTCTATTTAAAAAAAAAAATCCTGCTAACTAGTTCAAAGACATCTGTCATTCTCACAACTAACTACCTGTTTAGAATAACTGTGACAGCTGCATTTGGGATCTCCCTTGGGTTAGCAGGACAACTGCCTCTTACCTGCAACGTTTTTACCCAGAGGACTTGGATGCTCTGATGAGGGTGTGGGAGGTCCTAGATGAAAAGAAGATCAACAGAGCTGCTCAGCATAGTGATCTTTGCTCAAGGGCCCAGTTAATTAATTAACCTACTTGGATCATTCTGAACTCTTAACATGATCATTTGATATACACCAAGAGGACTTGTGTGTTTGTGATTAGAACAAGAAGTAGTTGTAATAATGCATTAGCTGTCTAATGTAATACATTAGCTGTCTTCCCCTCTTCTGGAGAGAGCTTCTTGGGCCAGATAGCAAGAGACCCACAGGAAGTGGGGTGGCCAGGATCATTAAACCATCTAATTGCACCATTAGTCTCAGTTCAGCTCAGCATCCTTTCCCACACATCTTTGCATTCGATTTTCCCCCTTGTCTATTTTTTTACGTTTCCTGGGCTCCTTGTGTGGCTGGTGTAAAAGGTAAAGGTTCCCCTTGACTTTAGTCCAGTCATGTCCTACTTTAGAGGGTGGTGCTCATCCCCATCTCCAAGCTGTAGAGCCAGCATTTGTCCGTAGATTGTTTCCATGGTCACGTGGCCAGCGCGACTAGACGTGGAACGCCGTTACCTTCCCACCGTGGTGATACCTATTTATCTACTCGCATTTACATGCTTTCAAACTGCTAGGTTGGCAGGAGCCTTGACAAGCGACGGGAGCTCACTCCGCCGCATGGATTCGATCTTACAACTGCTGGTCTTCTGACCTTGCAGCCCAGAGGCTTCTGCAGTTTAACCCACAGCACCACCACTTCCATGTGGCCGGTGTACCAGCCTTTAAACAGCAATTCCTTCCAATGTATTGAGAAGGCAAGCCTCACAGAGAGCTGATCAGCTTGGACTTAAGGCAAAAAAAAGCTCTTACCTTCTGCCACTTCACACGTCTCTTTGCAGGCTTGAGCAGAATAAAATCTATTTCCATTGCCTGAACAGCCACTGTAAACAAATTTTTCACATGTTCTGCTCTTGGGATTGTAATAATATCGAGTGTGACGTCCTTGGCAGGGCCCTCTTTCAGAGGGGAGGGTGCATACCGCCGGCAAAGCTTCATGGAGAGAGAGTGACACAGACAAGAAATATTTGTATATAATGAAAAATCTTCATTTCTGAATTGTAAAAAAATTTCATGGGTTTGCCCGTACAGAAGGAATCGATCTTGGGGGAAACTCTTCCTGATCTTCACACTTCACAGCATCTGTTGACTGGATCAATAAACTGATCCTTCGGCTGAGTGGCGAAATTTATGACTGCACTTAGCGTGCTTCTAGACCATGGTCCTGCTGCAAATACAGAATTTTACAGCAGGTTCCGATTAGTGGGGCTGGCTTGTATTTTTGGGAAATTGCTATCCTTCCTTAGGTCTTCAAGCAGGAAGAGAACTCTCAATGTAAGTGGTGCTAGAAGAGGAGGAAGTTTTATTTTGTATGCCAGATGACTTTACAGCCTCACCCACCATCAACTATTTCCAGTTGGTACCAAGGACACTAGTTTGGTGCTTATATGTGCTGGGCATGCAGATCCTTGGAGCAGTAAAAAAAAAAATCAGGGGCAAAGGGAGAGGAGTTGAGGAAAATGCCCTTAGGTGCCTGCACTTGGGACCATCGTGCCCTTTCAAGCAAACTAGTATTGCAATGCTACAGCACAAACAGTGACTAGAGTCGTACGGGACTTCCACCACCCCAGCAGTACAGTAGGACCTCAACTATGTCTTGTATGTACTGTGCATGTGTCCATGCGGGCAATGATCTCCTACAACTATGGCTGCAACAGCCGCAGCTGCTCAGGGCATCTTGTCACCTACTGGATTACTAAAATGTCTCCCCCCTCTTTGCTTTCCCCCTCTTGCGATTTCACAAGGGCCATCTCCCTTGGCCTTCAATTGCGAACCCCAAAACTGAAAGAAAGGGGTGACCATTCTAATCCACCTTATCATAGAATAATGGAGTCAGAAGGGGCTGATAAGGCCATCAAGTCCAACTCCCTGCTCAGTGCGGGAATCCCAATCTGTCAGATGGCTGCCCAGTTTTCTCTTGAATGCCTCCAGTCTTCAGAAGCAACATGATAGCACACAAGTGTTCTTCAGTCCAACCCTTTGCAAATAAAATGGCTCCCTCAGCTACAGCAAGAACATGTTGGAGCAGAGAAAATGTAAGTCTCCACCAGCACTGTCCAAACCCAGCTCTTGGTTCTACGTAAGAATGTTCTGTCTATACTCAAGAGACGCTCATAATATTTCTGGTGATTCCTGCTTCTGATCAAGAATTCTCTTCCCTTGATTCATGGAGTCATCTTTGTAGGTCACTATTTGTGACCTTTTGGCTGAGTGGTGAAATTTCTGCCTGCACTTAAATTTTGAAGGAAATCAACCCTGAGTGCTCACTGGAAGGACAGATCCTGAAGCTGAAGCTTCAATACTTTGGCCATCTCACGAGAAGAGAAGACTCCCTGGAAAAAGACTCTGATGTTAGGAAAGTATGAAGGCAAGAGGAGAAGAGGACAACAGAGGACAGGATGAGATAGTTGGACAGGGTCATTGAAGCGACCAACATGACTTTGACCCAACTTCAGTAGGCAGTGGAAGACAGGGGAGCCTGGCGTGCTCTGGTCCACGGGGTCACGAAGAGTCGGACACGACTAAACGACTAAACAACAACAATTTGTGACCTTCATTTGCAGTGGTTCACTGGCCGCTACTGAAATATACACATTGTTCCTTATACATCTTTAACAATCCTTGGTGAGTGAACAGTGTACACATTAGTCCAGTGGAGAGAAGAGAACAAGAACGGTTGATCAGTGACAGAACTTAATTGGGCAGGTTAGCAGATGAGATCTTATGCTTTAAGATATTCCTTCCCAGTCTGATGTGTTGGCCTCTCTTGTCCCCAACCAACGATTATATAAAGTGATTTAGAATCCTTTTGGAAAAAGAATATTGGGTGGAAGAAGACAATAATAAACAACAAACAGAGCATGTTTGAAAGGATAAATCAAAAATGTGCCACCAGAGGTCAATGGCAGTGTTCTCTGTAAATCCCAAGGTGCTTAAAAAAAAACAACCCCTAATAATTTAATTTAAAAATTAACTAGTGAGAAGAGATGAGAAAGTTTAAATCACTGGCCTTGCTCTGCATGAAGGGTTTAATATACCCTGAGCGACGCACATTCCTTTTGACAAAAGTAGCCTACATGGTTGACGAAGGGCGATTCCTCAATAGTCAGAGAACGACTCAATTGTATTTATAAGACGACTAGCTACCTCTGGCATCTACCTTGGACATGAAGGATGACTGGCTCTCACCTGTGGTGCTCCACTTAGGGGCAGTCAGAACCTCCAAGCAGGTAAACAGGCCCAGGAGGTCAAGGAGAATCGCAAACCTGCCCTGCATAGTGTTGTTCGAAGCAAGTGCTCTGTCCAGAATTCATTTACTTTATTAATACCATGTTCCGTCATGGAATGGAGGGGGTGCGAGTTCTTAACTGCCCAAGCAAAACATCAAGAACTGGCCACTGACCTGATGAGAAGCTGGGTCTTTTTTTTTAAAGGAGGCACTGTGTTCTGTTAAGAACGTTCTTTGACCCTCAAGAACACATTGGGGTCCAGCTCGAGTTCATCTTCTTTGTGGCCGTCAGAAAGAGC
Organism: Pogona vitticeps; assembly: GCF_051106095.1. Taxonomy (NCBI): domain Eukaryota; kingdom Metazoa; phylum Chordata; class Lepidosauria; order Squamata; family Agamidae; genus Pogona; species Pogona vitticeps. The sequence continues at coordinate 17,755,072 of NC_135790.1, forward strand.
CTGGGATCTAAGGCAGCTGGCCTGGTGGATGCCTCCAACTGTCCGTGAGAATTTGAAATAAGCTTTTGCACACTTGCAGGGCAGTGCACCGTCATGAGTTTTTTGCGAGGGATGATGGTGTGCTCTTTTGAACTGGCTGAAAGATCACCCCTTGAGGGTGTGGGTGAGATCTCTTTATCACGCTTGGATGCTCAGTCCCCAGGCTTGTTTCCTCCTGTACGTAGGAGTATCTATTTCAGGAGTGGCTTAGTGCTTCTTCCTATGAAGAACCATGCTGTAATTACATGCCGTCAAGTCCCTTCCAACTTGTGGTAATCGTGTGAATTGCTAACCTCTAAGAGATCGGATTATCAGCCCTGTGGTTTTACAACCTAAAGGCCATGGCTCCTTTTATTCAGTCAGTCCATCTTCTGCTAGGTCTTCCTCTTTTCTTGTTGCCATCCGCTTTTCCTAGCATTATTGTCCTTTTCCAACTGGCTGTTGCCTTCTCAGAATGGGCTCCAAGTACAGTAGCCTCAGTTTAGTCATTTTAACTAGACACATTACCCTGGAGGTAATGTATGGGGTGTGTGTGTGTGTGTGTGTGTGTGTGTCTGTGTCTGTGTGTCTCTGTGTGTGTGTGTGTGTGTGTGTTGTACTGCCAGTGGTTGCTGAAGCTAATGATGGACCCAAATGGTGATTGCAGCTGGAGATAAAACTGAGTAAAGCCATTCTTTTTCTCCCTTTCTTTCTCTCTTCTCTCTCTTTCTTCCCTCTGTCTGTCCCTTTTTCTTCTTTTCCACTCTTTTTTCCCCAAGAGAGGGACAGAATGTTCTTTCAAGGGAACTGAAATCAGAATCTGGATGGCTTCTCTCTTTTTCCCCCAGCCCAACCTGGTGTTCTCGTCCACATAATGTAACTTTTCAAACCCTTGCCCTGAACTCATCACTTGTGTATGCAGGGAAGGGAGGAGAGGCTGGTGAAATTAGGCCAACGTCTGAAAGGGCCATGGATGCTTTGCTAGTCCATTTACTTCCCGTATGCTTTGGGGGTACTTTCGTAATACCCGTTCCCCAAAACAGTCATATTTGCCATGACACTCCAGTGCTTTTGGTTCACCAAAGGAAACCTCTCCCCATAGCATTCCTCTCTGGACGTCTTGCCACTCAGGAAAATGGGAGCATCCTTCTTTGATCCATCGTTTGATCTTTCTCTTCAGGCAGGCTTTTCCTTAAGGACTGGTGGTCTGAGATGAGTTTTTTTAAGTGGGCTGTTGTGTTCGGTTGTTCTAAATGTGTTTTAGTGTCGACTTCATTTACCGTTTTAATACAATACTTGTTTAATTGTTTTTAAATATTTGTAGACTCACTGTTTTTAGCATTTAAGTATGGTCTTTTTAATGACATCAGCTGCCTTTGGTCCCTCTTCAGGAGAAAGGCGGGATGAAAATATTTTAAATAAATAACTACGTCTGTCTATTTTGGAGCATTCCAATACTACTTCTGATTTGAAATGTGGGGAGGGGGGGCAAAGCATTTTATAAAACAATATTTAGGAATAGGATTTTCAGATTTTCTGGTCTATAGGTATTATAATTCTCAGTTCTGGGAGCTCAACCTACCTTACAGTCATCCTGAACGCGTCTAAATGTGTTGCGCTTTGGGTGACAGGCCAAATGAGACATCGTTAAGACCTAACTGGACCACATCCTGCCCACGTTTCCTGCTCCGGCACTGGTGCTTCGGAGAAAGAAGGTTGGGTGAAGCCTGGGTGTAGCTAGTCCTCAGAGCCTTCCAGTTGAGGCCCCCCTCCCAGGGGCACCACGTTAAGATGCTTGTTAAGTGACTGCAAGGTGGGTAGAACTCCCACAATGGAGAGTGATGGTCTTTGTAAACCAGAAGATGCAAATATTCTATCCATAAAAAAATAAATTCAAACTAAGAGCTAAAAAAGAGCAAAACAATAAAAAAGAAGGCAGTTCTGAGTATGATGACATAATATTAAACAAAAAGGTGTCATGCATTGCCCTACCATGGAAACGAATACAAAGCAATGCACTAGGTGTCACATTGCAGCTAGAGGATTCCTCTTTGGAGAAGGTCCTGGAGTTTCTTAGGCCAGCCAGCAAGAAGGAGCAGAGCAAGCAATGGGGCATGTATGGACCACACCAGAAAAACCTCCTTGTGGATCTTCTTTTCAGAGAAGTGAAGCCCTCTGATGTGGAGTTTGGATGAGGAAATTGAGCCACCTCCCAACCAACCAGAAGATGCTGGTGCCTAAAGACAAGGGCTAGGTCTGTGGCTACATGAAAGAGTGCCTGCTTGCAAAGGGGGTCTCCCTCTGAGTAGGGGGCTCAGTGTGAGCTACAATGGCATGCAACTGGGCTCTGGGAAAATCCAGTGTTCTGTAGAAGCCACACAGGCACAGACATTTCCTGGAACAATGTCTGTGTATCAGCTCTAGATCATACTTGTACTCTGCCTAATTGCCTTCCTCTTACTCTTCTAGATCTTCTGGATGCTAACTGTGAATCTTCCAATACTCTGCACTCTCACTTTAGAATTGCCTGTATCTAGATACTTGCTCCTTTTTTCTACCTAATTAGCCAATCCTTGAGTGGGCAAAGTGTGTCCTGTCAGCCCTTGGCTGTGCTGATAACAACTGCTGGAAGTGGCATTCCAACATCATCTGGAGGGTCACCCAACATCCATCCCCAGACTATACTGTTGGAACACCTTTCACCTGCTTCTGGGACTCCTCGGGGAGTTTGATGGTCTGTTAAAGCAGTGTAGTAAGTTGGGGGTGTTGTTACCCTGAACAAGAGAAATTTATTTATTCATTTATTTATTAGATTTATATATCACCCATCTAGAACGGGTCTACTCTGGGAGGTTTAGCTATAATATAAAAAATAAACTAAGATAACATCCAGATTAATCCAAGATGGGGAAGGAAAAAAGAAGAGGAAGAGGAAGAAGGAGAGAAAAGAAAAAGAAGAAAAGGGGAGATAGGCTAGGTCATGGCTGTAGGGAAGAGATGTACAGTGGTGCCCCGCATAGCGACGTTAATCCGTTCCAGATTACTCGTCACTATCCAGAAACATTGCAATGAGGGCAGGAAAACCCCATAGAAATGCATTAAACTTTGTTTAATGCATTCCTATGGGGTGAAAACTCACCGTTATGCGAAGATCCTCCATAGCGTCGCCATTTTCACCGCCTCGGTAAGCGAGGAAATCATGCGAAAATGGTTGCGGCGGCCATTTTGGGCACCCAGCGGGATTTTGGAATCGCCGATCAGCTGGTTTAGAAACATCGCAATGCGAAGATCGGTAAGTGAAATGCTTACCGATCATCACAACGCGATGTTTTGCCCATTAAAACATCGCAATGCGATTGCATTAGCGATCTCAAAAAATAGATCGCTATGCAGATTCGTCGTTAAACGGTGCACTCGTTATGCAAGGCACCACTGTATAGCCATGTCTTCAAGTTAGTCTTGAAGGCCCTCCGCAAGGGAGCCAGGCGAATATCAACAGGTAAGTTGTTCCAAAGCCGAGGGGCCACTGCCGAGAAGGCCTGATTTCTGGGTTTTTTCCCACCAGGCCTTTCTTCATGTTAAGCCCCTCAGCTGCCCAGAAAGAAGTGTATATTGCTGATGGAGCACAGACACCACTCCATGGCCAGTAATGTCAATGCAGTGTTTTGTCAAACTTGGTTTAGCTCCTGGCTTACCAAATGTCACACCGAGAAATTTAATCCTTGAAGTAAGTCCATGGACCACTATATCGCTATATTTATTCCAACACTTGTTCAGGGCGTTGTTTCCAGCATGGTATCAGATGATTGTTCTGAGTAAGGAACTCTCTTCTGAATTTCCCTCAAGATCTTGCCCCCCCAAAAAACAACGTTCAGAAGAATTATTTTTTTCTGCCTTTTATTGACTATCCAAGCAAGCATATATGTCATAGCATTGTCCTCCAATAATGATTTAAATTAAGCGTCAAAGGATAGCAGGCACATCCCCTGAAGAGCATACAAGAAGAATCCATCCGATTGGCACAAGACGATGGAAGACTTTGCCATTGCACTTGACAAGGTTACATTTTGACAGGTCTGAAAATGTCACTGACTTTGCGAAACACCTGGAAAGAAGAGAGAAAGTCCGTCATATGGAGAATAGAAGCGTTCATAGTATTTCAGTTCTACGGATTGTAAGAAGCACCAGTTAGAAGTACAGATTTCCCCCAATCAAAAGTGGAGCATTTCAGAACAAGGATGGGGGATTTTGTCTCCCTCCTGATTTCATGGAACTACTGTCACCATCAACCTGCAAGTTTTCTGTTCTTACCAGTACAATATTGCACGCAGTCTTCTTCAGAGAGGAATCTATTTGCATTACCATCACAGCCACCATAAGTGAACGCTTCACACATCCCGGTCTCGCTATTGTAGTAAAAGCGCTGGAAACGTGCTCTGCATTTCCCACTTTCCTTGGGGAGCTTGCAACTTTCACCTGCTGATGGTAGGAATACAAGAGTGGCAAAGACTCAGTTATAGTATAATGATGACTCTTCGTTAAAAGCAACGCTGGCTCATGATTTTGGAAGAGGATACATACATACATACTTTATTGTTACGGCATCAAGCCATACAAAATTGAATACAAAACTTCAAAGCCTGGTATGCACTACAAAGAGCCACACCAGACATACAAAGAGTAAAATATCTAAAACAGCAAATATAGCAATGTAAGTCCAAGGTCTAAGGCAGTGGTGTCGAACTGTGGCCCTCCAGATGTTCTTGGACTTCAACTCCCAGAAGCCTTCACCACCACCTCTGCTGGCCAGGATTTCTGGGAGCTGAAGGCCAAGAACATCTGGAGGGCCACAGTTCGACACCACTGGTCTAAGGGTTTAGCTGTCTAGTCTGTCTGCTATAGCATGCCACCCAAAATTTCGCTACCAGTTCTGTAGTAGTCCCATTTTGGTCCGTTAACAATTAATTACAGTAGTCCGAATCCGATTGGCCTGCCATATCTTTTAAGAGAGGTGTAATATATTTTCCTCGGATCTTATTATGCCTGTTACACCTGAGCATCATGTGCTCGATAGATTCTATCTCGCCAGAGCCACAAGGGCAGAATCTCTGTTCCCTCGGGATTTTCTTAAATCTGCTTTCCAACACTGCAGAAGGGAAAGCCTCACATCCAGCCAGAGTTAAGGCTTTCCTAAACTTATACGTTTCAAGCTGTGATAGGTAGGCCATAGGGAGCGGACGATATTTATGCATGTCTATTGCTCTAAAATTGGGGCATCTACTGAGATCTACCTGTCTCTCCATATCCATTAATCTCTGTTTAAGGGCTAATTTTGCTTCATCCCATTGCATGCTTAATATTGTTTGAGGAGAGAAGCCCATTACTTGCAATTTATTTAGGACCACTTTTAGCCACCTCGATTGGAAGTTGTCCTCTAGGAGTAGGTGTGTTAATCCCTGTGATTGAAAGTTTATTTTAAGCCAGTACTGAAGGGAGGCTAGTACAATTTTGGCTACCATTTTTAGTGAGCCGGTCTCTAATCGGATTTGTGCATTCATTACGCATCTTGGGACTTCAAGTATTGCTCTAAGGAATTTTGATTGAACCCGCTCTATCGGGTCAAAACTACTGGGTGAAGGCCCCATAAAGGTGCCATAGAGCATCTGGCTGACCACCTTTGCTTGAAAGAGTTTTTGGGCTGCTGGTATATAATGACCTCCTTTTGAATGGTAGAACCTTAGGATGGAGTTTGCTGTTTTTTCCTCTTGGGTGGCTGCATATTGTATATGGGCATTCCTGTCCCCAGTGGATTGCAGGGCCATACCTAGGTATTTAAAACAGGAGACCTGTTCAAGAGATTGCCCATTTATAATCCAAGATCTTTTTTTTGTCTTCTACCGAAGGCCATAATTTTTGTCTTTTTATAATTTATTTCTAATTCCTTCTTTCTGCAGAAGTCTGCAAATTTCTTAAGGGCTCTCTTTAGGCCAATTGGCGTTCTTGCTAGAAGCACGGCATCATCTGCATAGAGAAGGATAGAAATATGTCTTTGGTGTAATTTTGGAGAATGAAGACTAGGAGAATTCAGATGTTCTACTATGTCGTTTATATATCAATTAAACAATGAGGGGGCCAGTAAGCAGCCCTGTCTGACTCCTCTATAGGTATTAATCGGTTCTGTTAAATTCCCTTTCCTATTGAGCCTAAGCTTGAGATTGGTATTATTGTGTAGCACACGCAACAATAGAAGTAATCGTTTATCTATTGAGGTGGCTTCTAAACTGGCCCATAGTTGCTGTCTCGAGACTGAATCAAAAGCCATTTTCAGATCGACGAATGCAGCATATAATGAGGTTGGACCGTTTGCCGCATATTTCTCTATAAGACGTTGAATAATAAGACATTGGTCCATAGTGGATCTACACTCTCTAAAACCGGCTTGCTCTACAGCAATCCTATTTTCTTCGATCAACCAGGTCTCAAATTTGTCCTGCAGATGCCTAGCATATAGTTTGCTGCAAATATTTAGGAGACTAATAGGGCGATAGTTTGCCGGCTCATCTCTTAATCCTTTTTTGAATAAAGGTACTACTATTGCTGTATTCCATTCTTCAGGAAAGAGACCTGTAGAGTCGATATAGGTGAATAATGCTGCTAAAAAAGGTGCCCACCAGTCAATATTTTCTTTGAAAAGTTCCGGAGGCAAGCCATCCGACCCTGGTGCTTTGCCTATTTTCAGTCGGGCAATATGGGATTTAATTTCCTCCTGGGAAACTGGAGGCCAGACCAGTAGATCTTTGAATTCACCAGCTGGAACTGGTGTTGGTGGAAGGTCTTTATAAAGTTTATTAAAACAGGCAACCCATTTACAATGGGAAATTGGAGGATCAATATGGCAGGGGAGATTTTGTCTCTTGTCCCTAACCAGCCGCCAGAACTTAGAAGAGTTTTTCTGTTTTGCAGCTAAAATTATTTCCGCCCATAGGGAATGAGTGTATTCTTTTTTCTTTTGATAAATTAGATGTTTGTATGCTGCTTTTTGAATCCCAAGCTTCTGTTGGATTTCCTGTCTTTGTTTGTTGTTTGATTTTTTCAACCGGTAATAGATGGCTGTAAGGGCTTTTCTTGCTCCTTGACTATCTTTATCAAACCAGGGTTTGGACTTCCTAAAGGATGTGATTGGGTGGTCTTTAGGTTCAGTTAAATTTATTTTTAATCCCTATATTAAACTATTATAGATCTTAATGGGGTCAATCTGTATATTGTGATCCTGCTCTTCAGATTTATGAATATTGTGATCTTTGACCTCTATTATTTCTCTAAACCTGGATTGGATTTGTGCAGACCATCTCACTCTATGACTTAATACTTGCGAGCCTTCATAAGAAGGCTGATCAGTCATAATTTGGGTTCTAAATACTGAATTTGGCCTGAACCAGTAGGGGGAGATGGTCACTCTCTAAGTAGGGTAACACGTGGAAGCTGGTTATGAGTGCGATTAGAGAGGCACAAACTAGCATGTAATCAATAGTACTAGATCCTTGGCCTGACATATAGGTGAACTCCGCCGGATGATCCTCCGGAAAGGTTCCATTCAAAAGATACAGATCCAATTTGGTGGCTACCTTGGCCAGATACAATCCTGCAAGGTTTGAGGTTGAGTCTTTAAAAAGCCTTGGGAAAGGGAGAAATTTATACGAGTTATCCGGATCATTAAAAAATTCCTTGTACAGTACTTAAATTCAAGGCTGGTATCATCAGGGCCAAGACATGCATTAAAATCTCCTAGAAGTATCACCTTTGCTTTTGGGTGATCTACTAATAGGTTTGCTACATATATCTCTAGCGAATTCCAGGCTTCGGTTATTTGTTGTTTTAATGTGAGTGGGGGGAATATATACATTTATTAAAATTAGACTGTTTTCCCCACTTTTCAGGACTACTGCCATAGCCCTTGAGTCCATAGGAGGTTTCTCTATGCATTTAAAATTAAGAGTATCTGAAATTAAAAGTGCCAATCCACCTCTCAGTCTTCCTAGGCCCTCTCCCCTTTTGGCTTTCACCCAATAATTATTGTAAACTTGCAGGATGATTTCTTGATCGGTCCAAGTCTCTTGGACTGCTATAATATCAAATTTCTGGCGCTGGAAGGGATTGTCATGAGAATTTGCTAAACAGCGAAACCACCCTGCAACATTCCATGAGAATATTTTGTATGAGGAAATTAATATTTGTCATTCTGTTTTATCAATATTATCCAAGATTTTATCAGCGTCGTTGAATACACATCCATTACGATTAAAGGAGGCTCCATTTTTTGATGCCAAAGGTGGTAAAGGAGATATCATACTGGCTGTTTGCCCATATGACTCTTGATTTGTAGCTCCTAGGACAAATGTCAATGGTATAATCAGCGGGGTCCTAACCTCCTTTACATTTGGTAGCTCCAACCCCCGTGAGGAGCCACTTGCTAACATGGGGGACTCTCCCCCGCTGCTAACTGGGAGCTGGTCCAACATAATTGGGGAGATCTCCTCAATGTCATTTAGTCCCACAATGTCCTGTGTGTTACCCTCTGTTGGATTAACAGACCTTACTGAGTTCTGGAGCCGAAGGCGCAGTTCTTTTAACCTGGTCAGCATCTCTGATTGTGCTTCCTTTGATGGGCCCGGGAAAGCTGCCAATGTCCCTAGTTTTTTAAAATGATCAACCTGGGATTACTTCAGGAGATCTGCATGTGGATAAAGGATTTTCTGACAGATAGGCCACAGTCAGTAAGGATGGGATCTCGCCATTCTTCTACCCTGGTACTAAGTACAGGAGCTCCCCAGGGCTGCGTACTAAGTCCCTTCCTCTATTCCCTGTACACACATGATTGCACCCCAATGTATAACACCAACGCAATTATTAAATTTGCGGATGATATGACAGTGGTGGGGCTCATAAATAAGAACAATGAGACTGCTTATAGAAAGGAGGTACAAGGGTTGATACTTTGGTGTAAAGAAAATCATCTCACACTTAACATCAAAAAAACTAAAGAACTCATAATTGATTTTAGGAGGAAGTGAAGTGTACATTTACCACTGTACATAAACGGTGAGGAAGTGGAGAGAGTTGGTAGTTTTAAATTTCTGGGTACTTAGATCTCAGAGGACCTCTCATGGACTATAAATGCCAACATGCTAATGAAGAAGTCACAGAAGAGGCTGTATTTCCTGAGAATGCTCAGCAAGTTAAATTTATCTCAGCATTTACTTCTGTCCTACTACCGTAGCACCATTGAGAGTGTCCTAACCTATGGCATTCTGGCATGGTTTGGGAGTAGCTCTGTAGCGGACAAAAAAGCTCTACAGAGAACCATTAAAATTGCCCAGAATATCATCGGGCTCCAGCTACCAATGAGCTTAAAGACCACCAGTAGTGAATAATTAGTTGGCCTGTGTTACTTGGCCTGCGGTGTAGATGTTTGTATTTTTAGTGGGGGACTTTTAGTGGGTGGGGAGTGTTTGGGGAATTTTATTTATCTGCATGTGTCTGGTCTCTGGGTGTCTGTGAATTTCGTTGTATGGGTATACTGTGTATATACTTACAATGACAATAAATAATAATAATAATAATAATAATAATAATAATAATAATAATAATAATAATAATAATTATTATTATTATTATTATTATTATTATTATTATTATTATTATTATTATTATTATTATTATTATTATTATTATTATTATTATTATTATTATTATGCTCCACCGGATCTATCATATGGCTGTCCTCATTATGTACAGTGCTCATTGGATCCGTCCACGTGATTAGTTCAGTTTCGGTGACAGACTCTGTCCTTGGTTTCGGTGTTGGCAATGCTATTCTTGCTGGCTCTATATCAGGAGACCTGTGTATGGGGTTTGGGAGGAGGGGATAGATCTTGGTGTTGTGAAACACTCTGGTTGGGAATATTCCAAATTTCTTTAATAAGAATCTCTTCCTCAGTATCAAAGATGGAGTTTTTTTTGGTTTGGAACAGTAACACTATTTTTTGTATCTGATTAGATTTGTTTAAGGTTTCAACTGAAATTAGGTCATTTAATAAGAGAGGAGTCTTCAGAAGAAAGTTTAGATGTCTTGCTACTTGGTTCCTGGTAGACCAGTTTATTTCTTTTCCTTTGTAAGGGCAGACCATTAGGCAGATTTTCCTGGGTTGCAGAGAGAGAGCAAATGTCTTAAAATCCTCCCCTGTTTTCCTTCGACTTCCGTCTGGTTGCTGCCCAGACTGACGAAAGTTGGGGGAGGTTTTTAATAGAGATGTCTTACTCTTACTCTGCACCACTTCTGGTGTTTTTCCAACTAGGTCTGGATTGTTATTTACAGGAACTAGATTTTCCATTCTATCAAGGCTCTTCATTAAGGAGGAGATTTTTTCCAGAAATGCAGATAGATCTTTTACAGCTCTCAATATATAGTCTATAGTTCTCTCCATAGATCTCCTTGTCAACTTTAATGTCTCAATTGGTTCAAGCCCTCTTTTAGGTTCTTCCACTGTTGTCTTTAGGCCTTCTCGTGAGTTTGCTTCATTGTTGGGCTGTCCCGTCTCTATACCAACTAAGACTGCAATTTGTGTGTCCTTCTCTCCCTTTTGATCGCTTTCGTCATTTTCACTTTCCATTAGGGGAGAAAGGGCATTAGATATAAGAGTGGGAGTTAAAAGTTCAGACTCTGCAGTAAAAAAGTCCATTATTTTGCGGACTTTAGCTCTGCTTTTAATACCATTATACCCCACAGATTAATAGTCAAACTTAAAGATCTAGATTTTCCAGATTCTAGCTGTCTGTGGATTTTGGATTTTTTAACAAATCGTCCACAAAGGGTTAAACTGAATGACTACATCTCTACTGACAAGATACTCAGCACTGGCACTCCACAAGGTTGTGTCCTCAGTCCACTACTGTTCTCCATTTATTCATTGGATTGCACCAATAACCATCCCAGTAATAGGATTATCAAATTTGCAGACGACACTACACTAGTAGGACTTATTTCCGGGGATGATGAGTCTGCGTATCGGGATGAGGTATTACAGCTATCCCGCTGGTGCAAAAAAAAACAATCTTCTATTTAATATCCAAAAAACCAAGGAATTCATAGTGGACTATAGGAAAAAAAGAGCAGACATTCAGCCACTGTATATAGATGGAGTTTGTGTGGAACAGGTGGTTGAATGTAAGTTTCTTGGGACCATCATAACAAATGACCTGACTTGGAGTGCAAACACCGATGCGTTAATCAGGAAGGCGCAACAACGGTTGTATTTTCTAAGGATTCTTAGAAAACAACAATTGACGAAGAGTTTGTTAACCACCTTCTATCGGAGTTCGATTGAGAGCATATTATCCTACTGTCTCTGTGTATGGTTCACCAGCTGCACAGTGGCAGAGAAAAAGGCAATTCAAAGGGTGATTAAGACAGCCCAAAACATCATTGGCTGTTCACTCCCCTCTTTGGAAGAATTGTATAAAAACAGATGTAAGAGGAAGATATCTAACATACTGAAAGACTCCTCCCATCCGGGACATCAGCTCTTTAAACTATTACCATCGAGAAGGAGATTCAGGGTATTGAAAGGAAGGACAAACAGATTCAAGAACAGCTTTTACCCAAGTGCAGTATTGAGTTTAAATGTGGGGTCATAAGTTTTTGGTAGAATTTTAATTGCTTGGAGAAACGGGGTATATATATCTGTATGGTGAGTGTTGTGTATATTTTAACTTTTTTTGTAGTGGTGTTGTCCAGTTTTACCTTGGGGAAGAGCACCTCATTTCGTTGCACCCACTTGTGAGTGCAATGACAAATAAATTTCTTATGTCTTATGTCTTATGTCTTATTTTGGTCTGTTTTGGAGCAGGAAGAGAGAGTAAACTTTATCTGCATCGCGGAGGCGTTTCCCAACACCCATCTCCCTTGAGAAAGAAATGTTTTAGAAACGACTCACCGCTTCCTATAGTATTGTCCTGTAAGTCAGACTGATTTAAAAAAATTAGTGTTTAGCTTTTCTAAATATTTCTAAATATTTACAACTGTTAAAACTATTTTAGATAGGGAGCGGAGCTCACTACAGATGCTGCCTTCTCCCTCACCGGAACTGGAAGCCTCCTGATTTCATGGAACTACTGCCACCATCAACCTGCAAGTTTTCTGTTCTTACCAGTACAATATTGCATGCATTCTTCTTCTGAGATGAATCTATTTGCATTACCACGACAGCCACCATAAGTGAACTTTTCACACATCCTGGTCTCGGCATTGTAGTAAAAGCGCTGGAAACGTGCTCTGCATTTCCCACTTTCCTTGGGGAGCTTGCAACATTCACGTATTGATCCTAGGAATACAAGAGTGACAAAGACTCAGTTATAGTATAACGATGACTCTTCGTTAAAAGCAACGCTGGCTCATAATTTTGGAAGAGGATACAATAAACACAAATGGTTGAGGAGGGTGGCCAGCTGATGGCTTCTCAAAGGAGCTGCTTTGTAAATAATAGTTTACAAATTATGCTGATGATGTTAAAGGAGTGCAGCAAGCTAGTGTTGCATTATAGCTATGTGTTGTGTTGCATCCGATCCTATGGCAACTCTAATAGGGTTTCCACGGTAGAAGAGATAACTACTGTATTTGCTGGCGTATAAGACTACTTTTTTGCCCTGAAAAACATGCCTCCAAGTGGAGGGGTCGTCTTATACGCCAGGTCACTTTAGTTCGGATAGACATAGCTCACACACACACACACAAACACATACAATATTTTGAGTGGAAATGTTGGGGTCATCTTATACGCCCAGTCATCTTATACGCCGGCAAATACGGTAAGAAGTGGTTTCCCCCAAGCTATTCCTGTGGCCAAGTGGGTATTTGAACCCTGGTCAACTCAGTGCCCATCTGACACTCCACCCACGATATACTAGGGTTCTTAATGTGTGGTCCACGGACCCCTGGGGAGGGCATAAAGTCCTCATAGGGGGTCCGCGAAGGCTTCCAGGAATGTTCTGATCTCTTGGAGTTAAAACAGAAATAGAGAATGAAAAAAAGAAAGAAAAAAGTCACCTTTGGTTCTTTTTGGGGGGGAAAGGTGGAATTGAAATCAATCAATCGATCGATCAATCAATCAAACAAGCAAACAAGAAAAGAAAACATAGGGGGCATAATAATTTCCCTTGCTTATTTGTGTAAAACCTGGCCTGGCTTTTCTAACCTACTGCCTTCATTGAAATCAAACAAAAGTAAAGATTGGTTATGAAATTTTATTTATTTATTTATTTATTTATTTGATTTTTACCCCGCCCCTCTAGACCATGTCTACTTGGGGCGGCTTACAAAATAAAACAAAACAGTATAAAAATATATAAAATCATAAAATTACAAATTTCAATTTAAAACAATTAATTTAAAGAGAGGATTACCAAGATGGAAGAGCCAAAAAAAAAAAAAAGAGAGAGAGAGAGAGAGACAGAGAGAGAGAGAAAGACTTAATTGACTGGAGGGAAGGGCAAATAACTGTTTGATAGCAAATAACTGTTTGATTGCAAATAACTGTTTGATATTTATGCACACGGTGAGACCATGCAAGTAAACGACGCTGAGTGCCTGAACAACAGCCTGTGACAATTCTTGATTAATGTACAGACACTCAGAAGCCACAAGAAGAGAGAGCTGGAATCAGTCAGTGTCAGTGTGATAATATTATTCATGTTTTTATTTTTACATTTGGATGGAATCATTCCAATAAAAATATTATAATAAGAGTGTGTGCATTAACAGGTCAACTTGTTTCCCCCTCTCCAAATATGAAGGCTCGTCATGAAAAACTTTAAATAAACATTTGATGCACTTTAGGGTTTTAAATCTTGAGTTAAGTCTTTCCTTCCACAGCAACAAAATATATTTAAGGAGGTTTCACGGTAAAGAAAATGTTAAGAACCACGACATGACACTACTCGGGTTCTCTGTTTGATACTAAGGTAATTTTATAATTTTAAATAGGGGTAATTTCTTAGGAGGTAGGTGGTCACATAAAAGGACATCTTAATTTTATTATTTCAAGAAATCTGTTCAAGATAAAATAAGATAAAACCTAGGGTTGAGAATAGAAGCAAGGATCCAGAGACACGCAACTATTAGGAGTGGAAAAGAACCTCATGGGGTCCAGCCATCTTTTTCCCCCTTCCGCGGACCCAACCAGAGGGCAGGACATTTGATGACCCCTTTGTTCTATACTTCCCATAGGATCTATTGCTAGATCTGTAAATCTTCCTCATCAGTACACTAATTCTCCTGTGATCTCACATGTAAAACAAAGACAAATACTAATCTTCTGGGAACCACTTACAACTCAGCGATTTGGGTTGATTTCACCTTGAAAAGCCAATGGGATGGCAGACTGCTGACAAAATTATTGCTAGATGTTCAGTTTCCGGTTGCAGTAGACCATCAGCTTTCCTCCTACCCTTTTAACGAATAGTTCAGTGAGTTGACCGTTATTACCAGATCCGATCATCTCTAAGGGGAAAGCATGTCCAAATTGGGGGGGGGGGGGGAAATGGTCCTAAATGGCTGACTGCATTACACAAGCCAGAGGCAGTCACATGCATCATGCAAGGGGGGACAGAGATGACATGAAGTTCTTACCATCAACATTCTCGCAAGCAGCAACCAACAGCTGAAACCATGGTATGCAGAGTCCCAGGATGAGGAGACAAAGGGCAAAATGGCCACCCTGCATGGTGACTACTTAACTGCTTTATATTAGCCTTCGTTGCTCAGCTAAGCCATTTTATAGAGGGTCCCATCAGGAAGGGAAGCGGGGCATTCAGGCAGCCAGAACAATTAGTCAAGCCATTGGGACACTTTGGAACAATGCTCCATACCCCAGCTGAACGTCCTTGAATAATGTGTTCAAGGTACTCGTTGGACCCCCAGAGCCCTTGAAGTATATCAGTTTGACATCAGCACAAGGAAACCCTCTCAGGTTGAAGCAAACAGCTCAAGGTTTGGTGCAAATCTCTCTCCTCGTCTCAGTTTCTCGGCCGTTTACCACTTAATGATGAATGGGAGTGGCCTGCACGGACCCCTCTGTTAAGGCACCAGGGGTGTTAGCAGGAAGAGGCTCGTTTATTAGAGCAACCCAACTATATCTGAGCCAATGTGGCTCAACAACAAAACTCAAGTCGTTGTATGGGCACCAGGGAGTTAACTACACCTTGTCTACCAGCTCCAATACACTCCTCAGGTGTGCCAAGCAAAGTCGGGGGCTCAGTGTGAGCAAGAGCCTCCTCACAAGAAGAACCTCTGTCTGGTGGGCTGCAATGGCATGCATCTGGGGTCTTGGAAAATCCAGTGTAGAAGCCACACAGGCGCAGAAGTTTCCTGGAACAATGTCTGTGTACCAGCTCTAGACCATGCTTGTATTCTCCCTAATTACCTTCCTCTTGCTGTTCTGGACCTTCTGGATGCTGATTGTGAACCATCCACCACTCTGCGCGCTAACTCTGGAATTGCCTGTATCTGAAAACTTGCCCCTCATTTCTATCTAATTGGCCTACCCTTGAGTGGGCAAAGTGTGTCCCTCCAGATGTTATTGTATTACATCTCCCATCATCCCTCACCCTCGGCTGTGCTGAGAGTTGAACCACTACCCCAAATCATCTGGAGGGTGACCTTGCGTCCACTCCCCAGCCTACACTCTTGGAACACTTTTAGCCTTCTTCCAAGACTGCTAAATGAGCTTGATGGTCCAGTGAGGCTGTGTAACAAGTTGGGACTGCTGAGAACTACATGTTACCCTGAAGAAGAGAAAGAAGTGTGTTTGGCTCATGGAGCCGTATTGCCATACAGTGGCCAGTAATGGCAATGCAGTATTTTGACAAACTAGCCTTGCCTCTAATCCAGGGGTCTCAAACATGCGGCCCGGGGGCCATTTGCAGCCCACCGGACAATAGTTTGTGGCCCCCGCCTTTCCTGCCTCCCCAAAGCACCCACAAATCCTCTGCTGTCAAGAAGAAAAAAACTTTGCCTTGCTTGCTGGCTCTCTCCCAATACAGCACCTCTTGCACCCTCCGGCTGGCAGGCTGCAGTTCTGGATGGAGGGTGCAAGAGGCACTGTCTTGGGGGAGCGCTGGCGAGCAAGGCACACTGCCGGCCCTTTTCCCCGAGCGGCCGCCGAGCGATGCCTGAGAGCGGAGCTCGCTCCCAACCCGTCCTAGAAAAGTGCCTCCAACAGCGCTGCCAACAGGAGCTGCTGCCGCCGCCACCTCTTCCAGGGAAGTGGCTCTCTGGCTCTCTTTCTCTCTCAGCACCCCCAGCGCCAGCCCGGCCAGCAGCCTCCTCAGCGCCCGGCGGTGTTTCCTCCTCCTCCTCCTCCTTTTCGTCCTGCTTCAGCCACCTCGGCTCTGGAGGCTGCCTGGGCTCGCCTCACAAAGTTTACTCCTCTGTCGTGGTGGGGGTAGCTGCTGCTGCTGAGTTTGCCTTTTGGGGGGGCCTTCAGAGGAAGGTTGCCGGACCTGTGTGTGTGTGTGTGCACGCGCATGCATGCACATCAGTGTGCGCACCTGTGGGGGCCCCACCCCGTTCTGTTTAATTTTGCAGGTACCAGTGTGGGCTTTTCTCCTTTGGCGAGGCGATTCTGTGTGGGTTTTAAAAAAATTTATGTCATGGCCCAGTCGCCAGCGCTCCCTCCCTTCTCCGCTTCTTTGTCCTAGTGCTGGTGGTGGTAGTACAGTAGTGAAGAAGGAGCCGGAGGGGGTCGTGGCCAGCGATGAGTGCTCGCGCACCCCTTCTCCTCCTCCTCGGAGCCCCAGCTGGGTTAAGGAAACTCCTGGGCAGCTTCCTCGGGCTCTTGCTCCGTTTGGCGGATAAATCTGGTGCAGCCCAGCCTCACCCAGACTCTGCCTCCAGCAGCCCCCAGGTAAATTGAGTTTGAGACCCCTGCTCTAATCCCAATAAATTTCCCACTGCTGGTTGTTGCCGTAAGAATATTAGCCGTTTATGTTTTGATAGGTGTTGTCAATATTTTGTAATTCAGATTATTGTACATCAGAATATTCCCTGTCATCTAGGCATTGCTGAGATAAATTTCTTTCAAGCAAAGTTGATAAAGCTACACACTTCAACCCCAATTATTTTCCTACTTAATCCATCATTTAAGATTAACTGCAACATTCAAAAGTTTGAATTCCCTCTGTGCCTCCAGGGAGAAAAGTCAGCCAATTGATGCTGGAAAAACCTGCACAGTCCCAGAGTCCCCCTAGATGTAGAGACAGAAGCTATTTCTGAGCACTCTGTATCTAGAAAATCCTGCAGCAGGTTGCCATAAATTGGAACCAAAATGAAAGTGAAGTGAAAGCTGCTCTGAGAGCATTAGGTAGTAATAAATCACTAGGGGTAGATGGATCTGTTTTGACCCACAGATAATGAATCTGTCAAAATCCTAAGAAGAATATGCCAACAAACATGGAGCAATAATTTACATACTGTAAATGCTCAGTGTATTCTCCAGTCCCTAAGAAAGAAGAAGCCAAGGAGTGTTATAATTATAGGAACATTGCTTTAATTTTTCATACAAGCAAAGTGATGCCAAAGGTGTTGCAACAAAGGCTTTTACCTTATATGGAGAGAGAAATGCCTGATGACCAGGCTGGATTTTAAAACGAAAGAGGCATTCAAGATCACATTGCAAAAAACTGCTGGCTAACGGAGAGCCTCAGATAGTTTCAGAAGAAATCAGTCATAAAATCATAGAATCACAGAGTTGGAAGAGACCACAGGGGCCATCGAGTCCAACCCCCTGCCATGCAGGAACTCCATCAAAGCACTCCCGACAGATGGCCATCCAGCCTCTGCTTAAAAATCTCCAAAGAAGGAGACTCCACCACACTCAGAGACAGCCTATTCCACTGCCGACCAGCTCTAACTGTCAGGAACATCTTCCTGAGATTCAGGTGGAATCTCTTTTTGTGTAGTTTGAAACCACTGCTCCTCGTCCTAGTGTCTGGAGCCATGGGAAACAAACGGGTCCCTTCCTTGACATGACATCCCTTCAAATATTTAAACATGGCAATCATGTCCCCTCTTAACCTTTGATCCCTCTTTGATCCCTTCCCTCTTCTTCTGATGCCGCACAGGCTTAGGAAGAGGAGGAAAGGAGAACCAAGCCATCCTCCAGCCCCGGGGCTGGAATTCCCTTCGGGCAGACTTTAGCAAGCCACCGGAAGGGAAAACCGTTCTCGTCTTATGCCCCCCCGAGGAACAGCTGATCCGCGGGGGCATAAGCAGATAGGGAATGAATGAAGGGACAAATATAAAAGGATTATATTCATTGCTTTGTATTTGTCGGGATCTCTGGACCCCAAGAATACAAAGCAATAAATATCTGACAAATCAAGAATATCCTGATTCGTTTCTATATTTATCCCCATGTCTAGTCAGAAGCCACTTGATAGCCGAAAACAACAATGTACCATTCTGTTTATTTTGGACAAGCTTTAGTTTTGTTAAGTATTTTTACAAATATTTACATTGCAGAAGTCCATTTATTTTGAGGTAGATATGGGATCGATTTATTGGAATTGATTCCACATATGTTGACATGCCATCAGTTTTTCTAAAAAAAATCCTGCTTTCTGATACAGCACTATATTAGATAGTAGGATTCTTTTTTTAAAAAAAAAAGATCGCACATCTTCGCCCACTCAGCCCCTTGCTCACCCACACCCACCTTATTGCCCCTTCTATCGCCCAGTTGACCCCCTCCCTTGCTCGCTCCTTCACTCACAGAGTCGCCCCTTCACCCACCCAGCAAATTTAGCCTGAATTTAAAAAAAAAAAACACGAATCCCTCTGCTGGTTTATTCTGGCAGTAGGAACAAGCCCAGAATCCCTATTCTATTCTGGGCACCCACTTTCAGGTAAACACATTCAAACCCAGAAAGCTGAGGAATGAGTTACCCATTGAGGAGGACAGTGTCATGATAGATCACTACAACTTCATTGCTCTCGTTTGTCAAGTCTACTGTTCCATTGAAAACCCACTGGATGCTGCTGGCCAAGACTGACGCCACCAATCTCCTCCAACCAGGTCTCCATTAATGGAAGCCAGGTCAGTAAGGTCATCTAGAATCAAGTCCCGGACACCTGGTGTTTTTCCTTTCACTAACCTGGCATATCGCAGCAGAATTTTGAACCTGGGAGGACTTTAAAAAAGATAAAATCTGGGAATTCCCCTCCCCAGATGACCATTTTTATTCCCTCTACTGTATTTCACCTGACCCTCCATAGTTCTGATGGGTGGTCCTTGTCTGCGCCCCCCACCCCTTCTCTCTTCGAAAAGTACTCCCTTCCCAGCAGAAAATGACCTCCAGTGTATTCAACAGGGAATCAACAAACCAGATTGGAAAATAAATAATAAGGTCGGCCATGACGAAACTGTTTTTTTCTTAGCCCAATCTTTAGCCCTTGTCTTCCCCGTAGCGAACCACCCCTTGGGTAGTGCATCCAGTAGTGACAGAAGGTTTTACACACCTCCGCCTTAGTCAAATGTCGTAAGTCAGGGCTGGGGAGAAAAAGACCGGGACCTGCCACGCAGTGACTCACAGAGACGGGGTTCCACTCTTGCACCTAGGTGGCTCTCAGAGGTCTACTGTCCACTGGGGCCTAAGAAGCAGCAAAAGCAACAGTCGAGCAGCTAACGGTGTTCCCAGAAAGGACATTCCTTGGCACAGGAAGAAGTTATTCAGGGCTCTCTTTCTCTCCCGTTAGATACCCAGCATGCAGATAACATGCCACAGTCAATGCGGTCAATCTAGGTACATGAAATGGAGGTGTGAACTATTTTGTCCTTTGCTTCAGGTAGAAAAATGTCTAAGGGGTGTCCCAGCCTACAGTAAAACAAGGGTAAACACATTCATTAGAAAATAGGTGTAATCAGGATAAACAAACAAATAAAAACCACCATAAAATAGAAGTCACATGCATTAGAAAATTCTAGGTTTAGCTCCCAGCTTGCCAAGTGTCATACTAAGAAATCTGATGCTTTAATTAAGTCCTTACAGCACTATATCTCTATCTTTATAACACTTGTTGGTGTTCTGCTTTTTTCCATCATAGCTGACATTCCCGATTCAGGCATTATTTCAAGAGTGATACCAGATGATTGTTCTGAGCAAATAACTCTCTCTTCTGAATAGCCTTCAGGATTTTGCCCCAAAAAAGCAATGTCCAGGAGAATAATTTTTTCTGTCTTTTATTGACTATGCAAGCAAATATATATGTAATTGCATTGTCTTCCAATAATTATTTAAATTAAGCATCAAAGAATAGCAGGGACATTTCCTGGAGAGCATACAAGAAGTGTGCACCCGATTTGGTACAAGATGGCGGAAGACCTCACGGTTCCACAGAACAAGGTTACATTTTGATACGTCTGAAAATATCACGGATTCGGTCAATTACCTAAAAAGAAGAGAGAAAGTCCATCATATGGAGATAAAAGCATTCATAGTACTTTCAGTTCTACGTATGGATTATAAGAAGCCCTACTTAGAAGTACAGATTTCCCCTCAATCAAAAGTAATGACTTTAAAACATGGACCATTTCAGGACAATGATGGGGGATTGTGTCCCTCCTGATTTCATGGAACTACTGTCACCATCATCCTTTACCATTGGTGCAGAATGAATCAGGGCCCAAGTCTAAGAGCTTCCATTGGGCTGGAAAGTTCTTTGGCCCTTTTTTTCACAACATGCAGAGCAGGGAGGTAAGAAAAGGCACTAACTGCCTGCAAATGGGGTGGGAGGTCTGAGGATTTGCTAGCATTGGTGCAGGCGAGACATTCTGATCTACCACCTAAGCTTCAAGCCTAGACTGAATGATGACGTTAGTCCTGTTGAAATCAACGGCGCTTGGTTCTGAAGCCCCATGGCTAAACCAGCTTACATAGGGTGACAAAAGTCGTCAACTTCTGTTTTCTGCACTTTTCACTCAGCGCAAAGTATTTGTGGGCCCAGGTTTTCTTGGACTGGAGCTTCTAGAAGTGCAAGCCAGCACGTCCAATGGACTGGGCTTCTGGGATCCACTGATCTAAGGAGGCTTCCTGCATCACCCTACCTTCCTCCACCTGTACAAGCAAACTGAACCCTCATTTTGCATTCCTGGGCAGAAATCATCAATGAGGGAAAAGAATCAACCATTTGGATTGTCCAGAAAAGACCTGTAAGTTTTCTGTTCTTACCAGCGTATTCCTGGCACATTCCTGTATGCACTTCACTTTAGTGTCAAATCTATTTTTGTTACCACGACAGCCACCATAAATGAACTCTTCACACTTCTCGCTCTTGACATTGTAGTAATATTTTACAAAAAGTGCTTTGCACCGCCCAGTTTTTTTGGGGAGTTTGCATTTTGCAGGTAGAGGTTCTGGGGACAGAAAGAGCGGCAAAGACTCAGATATAGTATAATGATGACTCTTCTTTAAAAGCAACGCTGGATCCTGATTTCGGAAGAGGATACAATGGTTGTGGAGGTTGGCTAGTTGATGGCTTCTCAAAGGGGGTGCCTTGTAAATAGAAATTTACAGTTTATGCTGATGGTGATAAGGGAGAGCAGTAAGCTAGTGTTACGTTATAGCAGTGTGTCATGTTGCATCCGACTTATGGCAACTCTTAATAGGGTTTCCAAGGTGCAAGAGGAAAAGGTTTTCCCCATGCCATTTCCCAGTGAGTTCCAGGGGCCAAGTGGGAATTTGAACCCTGGTCTCCTCAGCCCTCCTTTGACACGCTACCCTCTATACTGCACTTTTTAAAGAAAATGTTAAATGTCTGGAACAGATATAAAAAGAAGTTATGTCCCTTTACTTCACCACTAAAATTAGTGACTGAAATAGAAAATTTCCCAGCAAACATGAAGGGTTTAGCTGATTTGTTTAAGGGTAAAAAAGTTGCCAGATTGAAGGATTGGATGATTAAAATGAGATTGAAGTATCAGATAATAGTTAAACTTCAAATGAATAAACTATCATGGTATAAAGGTAAAGGTTCCCCTTGACAATTTTTGTCCAGTCGTGTTCGACTCTAGGGGGCAGTGCTCATCCCCGTTTCCAAGCCACAGAGCCAGCATTTTGTCCGAAGACAATCTTCCGTGGTCACATGGCCAGTGCGACTTAGACACGGAACACTGTTACCTTCCCACCGAGGTGGTCCCTATTTATCTACTTGCATTTGCATGCTTTCGAACCGCTAAGTTGGCGGGAGCTGGGACAAGCGACAGGAGCTCACTCCATCACGTGGATTCGATCTTATGACTGCTTGGTCTTCTGACCCAGCAGCACAGGCTTCTGCGGTTTAGCCTGCAGCGCCACCACGTCCCATCATGGTATAATTATATCCAATTAGATAGCTGGATTAATGGCAAATGTAGAGAATGTACTAAGTATGAACAATTTCTATCATCACATGAAGATATGCAGAAAGATGCTTTGAGGAAGGGAGAAGTAAGTAGAATTTATAACCTAATTTTGGAACAAGAAGAAAAGGAGACTGAAATAGAAGGTTTGAAATCAATTTGGGAGCATGATTTAAAGAAATAAATTAAAATAGAGGATTGGACAAAAATTTGGAAGATGAGAGTTTGAAGATTAATGTTGGTAAGAATAAAGGAATTTTAAAAAAAATAGTTTAAGGTGGTACATGACTCCGGTGAAATTGAACATAATAAATTCAGACTATTCTAATGCCTGTTTGAAATGTGATGAAGAAATTATTGCTCAAAGGAATTGATTTCCAATTTTATGACAAGTGCAAGAATAATAATAGCTAGATTCTGGAAAGATAAAAATGATATTAAATTAGAAAATTAGTATAATGAAGTATGGGGCATTGCGTTTAATGATAAATTGACTACTAAACTTAAGAGGAAAAGAGGGGAAATAAGTTTAAATATTTTTATGCTAATTGGGGTAGATTTATTGAATTCGTATTAGTGAAAGGAAAGGGGAAAGCCTCTAAGCAACAATGAATATCATTTTGGGAAGGAGGTTCGTAATAAAAGTATTGCTCCAAAGGGTCCCGTGGGTATGGGGGTGCACTGTATTAATAAGTATTTTGTATTCTTGTATTTGTTTTGGAAATTTTAAAAAAATTGAATTATAAATTGGTATGTTAAAAAAAAGAAGTCAGTGGTAACATAAAGGGGTACAGTGGTGCCTCGCACAACAAGTGCACCGTAGAGCGATGAATTCGCTCTACGAGGCCGTTTTTGCGATCGCAAATGCGATCGCACACCGATGCCTCAATAGGGCGAAAATCGCAGAGTGAAGGTCAGTAAGCGGTTTGCTTACCGACCTTTGCTTTGCGACCTGCCGATCAGCTGTTCGGCGGGTCCAAAATGGCCACCGGAAGCCCCAAAATGGCCGCCGGAGGCCCCAAAATGGCCACGCGCAGCATTTTCGTGCCCTCGTTAAGTGAGGGGAGGGCGCGAAAATGGCTGCCGGCCATTGAGAAAGCATCGCTGTATGGTGAGTAAAGCTGCTATTGGAATGCATTAAACTAAGTTTAATGCATTCCAATGGCTTTTTCCTTCCCGTACAGTGATGTTTTCACACAGCGAGGGTTAATCCGGAACTTATTAACCTCGCTGTGCGAGGCACCACTATATCTTAAGTTTATTGTTCCAAGAAATCTGTTAAAGATAAAATACGATAAAATCTATGGTTGAAAATAGAAGCAAGTCTCCTGTAGACCCCCCAAAAAATGCCAACCCACAAACACCCAACTACTGGGGGGGAAGACCCTCATGGGGTCCAGCCAGCTTGTTTTCCCCCAGTGGACACAACCAGAGGGTAGGACATTTGATGACCCCCTTTGTTCTGTGCCCCCCCATAAGATCTATTGGTAGATCTGTAAATCTGCCTCATCAGTACACTACTTCTCCAGTGATCTCACGTGTAAAATGAAGCCAAACACTAATCTTCAGAGAACCCCTTAGAACTCAGTGATTTTCTTGATTTCACCTTGCAAAGCCAATGGGATGGCAGACTGCTGATAAAATTGTTCTGTTTCAGGTTGTGGTAGACCATCAGCTTCCCTCCTACCCTTTTAACAAATAGCTCAGTGAGTTGACTGTTATTACCAGATTGGATCATCTCTAGGGGGAAAGCATGTACCACAGTTTTGGCATCCAGCTGGAAACTTCAAAGAAGTGACCAATTGGGGGGAAGAAATGGTCCTAAATGGCTGGCTGCATTACACAAGCCAGAGGCAGTCACATGCATCATGCAAGAGGGGACAGCCACAGACATATGCAATGAGAGACAGAGAAGACGTGAAGTTCTTACCCTGAGCAGAAACACCCAACAGCTGAAACCATAGTATGCAGAGTCCCAGGATGAGGAGACAAAGGGCAAAAGGGCTGCTCTGCATGGTGACTACCTAACTGCTTAATATTAGCCTTCATTGCTCAGCTAAGCCATTTTATACAGGGTCCCACAGGGAAAGGAAGTGGGGCATTCAGGCAGCCAGAACAATTAGTCAATCCGTTGGGACACTTTGGAACAATGCTCCATACCCCAGCTGAATGTCCTATAATAATGTGTTCAAGGCACTCATAGGACCCCAGAGCCCTTGAAGTATATCAGTTTAACATCAGCACAAGGAAACCCTGTCAGGCTGAAGCAAATCGCTCAAGGTTCGGTGCAAATCTCTCTCCTCGTCTCAGTTTCTGGATCATTTACCACTTAATGACGAATGGGAGTGGCCCGCATGGACCCCTCTGTGAAGGCACAAGGCGTGTTAGCAGGAAGAGACTCATTTATTGGAGTAACCCAACTATATTTGAGCCAATGTGGCTCAACAACAAAACTTGAGCTGTTGTATGGGCACCAGGGAGTTAACTACACTCCCAAACAGTTCAGGTCAATTTTGGTCAATCTACAACAGTCTCTTTTTCTGGGAGGAGTAGCGCCTCACGTTGTCTACCAGCTCCAAAACACTTCTCAGGTGTGCCAAGCATGGGGCGTCGCAACAAAGGTGCTGAATGCAAATATTTAACTATCTCTAGAGTAAAGCAGCCTGGGCACGTTCACTAGCTATTCCTTGGTGGTCAGCAGTAGCGGCAGCTGCACCATACATGTGGTACTCTTCCATGGAAGCATGGCCAAAGTCTATGTGGCCATAGGTTCACCCATGTAGTAAGGTGTGGGAAGAGGATGGATAGGAAGAGGAGGACTGGCCAAGTGATGTTGGCAACATTGACGGTAAGAACCTCATGGTGGGCGTGCTTGCGCCGGCTGCTCTCCGTGCCTGTGGCAGGCTCTCTGCTGGGTCTCCAGTCACCTTGCTTCTTGCTGTCTTGCCTTGTCTCAGTATACAGTGGGGTCTCTACTTAAGAACTTAATCCGTATTGGAAGGTGGTTCTCAAGTTGAAAAGTTCTTATGTTGAATCTGCATTTCCCATAGGAATGCATTGAAAACCATTTAATCCGTATCTGCTCTTTTCCGTCCATAGAAACTACAGTGGAACCTCTACTTAAGAACTTAATCCATTTTGGAATGGTGTTTTTAAGTTGAAGTTCTGAAGTTGAAGCAAAATTTCCCATAGGAATGGACTGAAAACCAATTAATCCGTTCTGGCTGTTTTTTTATGTAGAGGTGCATTCGTACATTGAAGCATTAGTTCCCATAGGAACTAATGCAAAGCTGGTTAATACGTACTCTACCACTAGGGGGAGAATTTTTTTAACCTAAGATGACCTAAGATTAAAAAAAGAGCAGGAAAGGTTTTTTTTTCCTGTTCTTATCTTGGATTTCTGTTCTCAAGTAGAAGCAAAATTTAGCAAATGGAACTGTTCTTAAGTTGGATTGTTCTTAAGTAGGGACGTTCTTAAGTAGAGACCCCACTGTACCTGGTCTGCTTCCTCCAGCATCACAAAGAATTCCTCACAACACCCGGTGTCAGGATCCTGGCGATGGACCGTCACCCAACTGGCTCTCAAGCTTTCAAGCTGTGCCAGCACCCTCTAGCCCTCGAACGCCCGCCCAGCAGTCCTCCTCTTCCCCACTTGCCCTCCTCCTTTAACCCCAGCCCTCCATGTCCATGTATGGGGCCTCTAGAGTCTAGGGAGATGTCTGCATCTCTGCCCCAATCGACAGGTGAATTGCGGGTTGGGTATGTAACCTTTCCTCTTGGAGAGGTGGAAAGCCTGCTATCTCCAGTAGAAGGAGCAGGACCATGAATCATATGGTTCTTCTCTGGCATAACAAATCCCAATGGTTGGTGGTTTATCTAAGCTTCAGGAATAAGAGACGCTCTGCCCAGTCCATGAGCTGCCCCCTTGATCATGCAGGGCCGAATAACCCTTTGGGAAAGCAGCCTGGCGTATCTGCATGGTGGTGGTGGTTGTCCTTCCTTCCTTCCTTCCTTCCTTCCTTCCTTCCTTCCTTCCTTCCTTCCTTCCTTCCTTCCTTCCTTCCTTCCTTCCTTCCTTCCTTCCTTCCTTCCTTCCTTCCTTCCTTCCTTCCTTCCTTCCTGCCTCCCTCCCTCCCTCCCTCCCTCCCTCCCTCCCTCTTTAACTACCCATCCACCCACTCCAAGAATCAGGAACGGTGCCTAGCTAGGCAGGAGCTGTAGGGCTTGGCTTGCTTGCTGCCATCTCTGCGGCTGCCGGTCTTGTAGCCTGGCTGGCTTGTGGCAAGCGCTGTGCTGGAAGTCATGGCAGGCTACTGGGGTGTTTGTGTGTGTGTGTGACTTTATTTGCACCTGGTACAGGTTGTGCATGCATTGTTTACTGCTTGCTCATTTGGGAGGGGGTGCCTTTTTCTTTTCCTTTTTCTTGGTCCCGTCAGGCTTATGGACACATGCCAGGTAGGGCCTGTGACAGTCCTCGCGAGGGTTCAAGGCGGAGGCCTCTGCTTGGGTGGCTGGCACAACGTGACAGGAAGGCAGTATGCCCGGGGGGGGGGGGGGAGAGCAGGTCCAATCCTAACATGAGGCAGAGTAAGGCCACCACCTCAGGTGAGAGACGGAAGGGACCACGTAGCAGCCTCCGAGCCCTTCCTTTGAAGTCTCCAGCCAATAGCAGTCAATCACTTGAATTTCGGGAGACAGGTTTTAATCTGCACTTTACGGGACCTATCACAACATGGCACCTATTCCCAAAGCAGATTTGGCACCTTGGATAACTCCTGTAAAGTTTAGATTACAGTGCACCCCGCAGGGACCTTCTGCCTTAATCAGGTGTGGCAAGTCGGGGCTGGGGAGAAAGAGACCGGGACCTGCCACGCAGTGACTCACAGAGACGGGGTTCCACTCTTGCACCTAGGTGGCTCTCAGAGGTCTACTGTCCACTGGGGCCTAAGAAGCAGGAAAAGCCACTGGTGAGCAGCTAACGGTGTTCCCAGAAAGGACATTCCTTGGCACAGGAAGAAGTTATTCAGGGCTCTCTTTCTCTCCCGTTAGATACCCAGCATTCAGATAACATGCCACAGTCAATCCGGTCAATCTAGGTACATGAAATGGAGGTGTGAACTATTGTGTCCTTTGCTTCAGGAAAAAAAATGTCTAAGGGGTGTCCCAGCCTGCACTAAAACAAGGGTAAACACATTCATTTGAAAATAGATGTAATCAGGATAAACAAACAAGCAAAAAAAACACCACCACCACAAAATAGAAGTCATAAGCATGTAGAAATTCTAGGTTTAGCTCCCAGCTTGCAAAATGTCATACTAAGAAATTTGATGCTTTAATTAAGTCCTTCCAGCACTATATCTCTATCTTTATAACACTTGTTGGTGTTGTGCTTTTTTTTCCATCATAACTGTCATTCCCAATTCGGCATTATTTCAAGAGTGATACCAGATGATACCACTCTGATGGCAGAAAGTGAGGAGGAATTAAGGAACCCTGTAATGAGGGTGAAAGAGGAGAGTGCAAAAAACGGTCTGAAACTCAACATCAAAAAAACTAAGATCATGGCCACTGGTCCCGTCACCTCCTGGCAAATAGAAGTGGAAGATATGGAGGCAGTGACAGATTTCACTTTCTTGGGCTCCATGATCACTGCAGAGGGTGACAGCAACCATGAAATTAAAATACACCTGCTTCTTTGGAGGAAAGTGATGATGAACCTAGACAGCATCTGAAAAAGCAGAGATACCACCTTGCCAACAAAGGTCCGCATAGTCAAAACTATGGTTTTTCCAGTAGCGATGTATGGAAGTGAGAGCTAGACCATAAAGAAGGCTGACTGCAGAAAAATTGATGCTTTTGAATTGTGGTGTTGGAGGAGGCTCTTGAGAGTTCCCTGGACTGCAAGGAGAACAAACCTATCAATTCTAAAGGAAATCAAGCCTGAGTGCTCACTGGAAGGACATATCTTGAAGCTAAGGCTCCAATACTTTGGCCCTCTCATGAGAAGAGAAGACTCCCTGGAAAAGACCCTGATGTTAGGAAAGTGTGAAGGCAGGAGGAGAAGGGGACGACAGAGGACGAGATGGTTGGACAGTGTCATTGAAGCAACCAACATGAATTTAACCCAACTCCGGGAGGCAGTGGAAGACAGGAGGGCCTGGCATGCTTTGGTCCATGGGGTCACAAAGAGTTGAACACGACTAAACGACTAAACAACAACAACCAGATGATTGTTCTGAACAAATAACTCTCTCTTCTGAATATCCTTCAGGAATTTCCCCCCAAAAAAGCAATGTCCAGGAGAATAATTTTTTTCTGACTTTTATTGACTATTCAAGCAAGTATATATGTAATAGAATCATCCTCCAATAATTATTTAAATTAAGCATCAAAGAACAGCAGGTACATCTCCTGGAGAGCATACAAGAAGTGTCCACCCGATTTGGTACAAGATGGCGGAAGACCTCACGGTTCCACAGAACAAGGTTACATTTTGACAAGTCTGCAAATGTCACTGTTTCGGCAGTTTATCTGGAAAGAAGAGGGAAAGTCCATCATATGAAGATAAAAGAATTCATAGTATTTCAGTTATACGTATTGGTTATAAGAAGCCCTACTTAGAAGTACAGATTTCCCCTCAATCAAAAGGAATGACTTTAAAACATGGAGTATTTCAGGACAATAATGGGGGATTGTGTGTCCCTCCTGATTTCATGGAACTACTGTCCCCATCGTCCTTTCCCATTGGTGCAGAATGAATCAGGGCCCAAGTCTAAGAGCTTCCATTGCGCTGGAAAGTTCTTTGGCCCTTTTTTTCACAACATGCAGAGCAGGGAGGTAAGAAAAGGCACTAACTGCCTGCAAATGGGGTGGGAGGTCTGAGGGTTTGCTAGCATTGGTGCAGGCGAGTATTGAACCCCAAGAGGTTCTGATCTACCACCTAAGAAATCTGGGAGCCACTGATCTAAGGAGGCTTCCTGCATCGCCATACCTGTCTCTCTCTGTACAGGCAAACTGAACCCTTCTATTGCATTCGTGGGCTGAAATAATCAGCGAGGGAAAAGAATCAACCAATTGGATTGCCCGGAAAAGACCTGTACGTTTTCTGTTCTTACCAGCACATTCCTTTATGCACTGTGTTCTAGTGCGAAATCTGTTTGCATTACCATGACAGCCATTATAAATGAACTCTTCACACCTCCCGCTGTCGTAATTGTAGTAAAAGCGTCTAAAACGTGCTGGGCACCGCCCGGGTTCTCTGGGGAGTTTGCATTTTGCAGGTAGAGGTTCTGGGGACAGAAAGAGCGGCAAAGACTCAGATATAGTATAATGACGACTCCTCTTTAAAAGCAATGCTGGATCCTGATTTCGGAAGAGGATACAAGAAACACGAATGGTTGAGGAGGGTGGCCAGTTGATGGCTTCTCAAAGGGGGTGCCTTGTAAATAGAAATTTACAGCTTATGCTGATGGTGATAAGGGAGAGCAGTAAGCTAGTGTTACGTTATAGCTGTGTGTCATGTTGCATCCGACTTATGGCAACTCCTAATAGGGTTTCCAAGGTGCAAGAGGAAATGGTTTTCCCCATGCCATTTCCCAGTGAGTTCCAGTGGCCAAGTGGGAATTTGAACCCTGGTCTCCTCAGCCCTCCTTTGACACGCCACTCACTATACTGCACTGGTTATTTGTATAATACTAACGTAACCTTATAATTTTGACTAGGGGTAATTTCTTAAGACGTAAATGGTAACATAAAGGGGTATATTAATTTTATTGTTCCAAGAAATCTGTTCAAGATAAAATACGATAAAACCTAGGGTTGTGAATAGAAGCAAGTCTCCTGTAGACCCCCCCCCCCAAAGTGCCATCCCACAGACACTACTAGGGAAAAAATGAACCTCATGGAGTCTAGCCAGCTTTTTTCCCCCCAGCAGACACAACCAGAGAGTAGCACGTTTGATGACCCCCTTTGTTCTGTGCCTCCAATAGGAGCTGTTAGTAGATCTGTAAATCTGCCTCATAAGTACACTAATTCTCCAGTGATCCCCCGTGTAAAACGAAGCCAAATACTAATCTTCTGGGAACCACTTACAACTCAGCCATTTGGGTTGATTTCACCTTACAGAGCCAATGGGATGGCAGACTGCTGACAAAATTATTGCTAGATATTCTGTTTCAGGTTGCAGTAGACCATGAGCTTCCCTCCTACCCTTTTAACGAATAGTTCAGTGAGCTGACTGTTATTACCAGATCCGATCATCTCTAAGGGAAAAGCATGTCCCGCAGTTTTGGCATCCAGCTAGACACTCCAAAGCAGTGACCAATTGGGGGGAAGAAATGGTACCAAATGGCCAAGAGACAGCCACAGACATATGCAATGAGAGACAGAGAAGACGTGAAGTTCTTACCCTGAGCAGAAACACCCAACAGCTGAAACCATGGTATGCAGAGTCCTATGATGAGGAGACAAAGGGCAAAATAGCTGCCCTGCATGGTGACGACTTAACTGCTTAATATTAGCCTTCGTTGCTCAGCTAAGCCATTTTATAGAGGGTCCTATCGGGAAGGGAAGCGGGGCATTCAGGCAGCCAGAATAATGTGTTCAAGGTACTCATTGGACTCCAGAGACCCTGAAGTATATCAGTTTAACATCAGCACAAGGAAACCCTGTCAGGCTGAAGCAAATAGCTCAAGGTTTGGTGCAAATCTCTCTCCTCGTCTCAGTTTCTGGATCGTTTACCACTTAATGATGAATGGGAGTGGCCTGCATGGACCCCTCTGTGAAGACACGAGGCGTGTTAGCAGGAAGAGACTCATTTCTTGGAGTAACCCAACTATATTTGAGCCAATGTGGCTCAACAACAAAACTTGAGCTGTTGTGTGGGCACCAGGGAGTTAACTACACTCCCAAACAGTTCAGGTCAATTTTTGCCAGCCTACAACGGTCTCTTTTTCTGCGAGGAGTAGCGCCTCACGTTGTCTACCAGCTCACCCAAGGAGGGACGTGGTGGCGCTGTGGGCTAAACCGCAGAAGCCTGTGCTGCAGGGTCAGAAGACCAAGCAGTCGTAAGATCGAATCCACGCGACGGAGTGAGCGCCCGTTGCTTGTCCCAGCTCCCGCCAAACTAGTGGTTCAAAAGCATGCAAATGCAAGTAGATAAATAGGGACCACCTCGGTGGGAAGGTAACAGCGTTCCGTGTCTAAGTCGCACTGGCCATGTGACCACGGAAATATTGTCTTCGGACAAAACGCTGGCTCTATGGCTTGAAGAGCGGGATGAGCGCCGCCCCCTAGAGTCGGACACGACTGGACAAAAATTGTCAAGGGGAACCTTTACCTTTACTTTTTAGGATAAACAAACAAGCAGAAAACCAACACAAAATAGAAGTCACGTGCATTAGAAAATTCTAGGTTTAGCTCCTGGCTTGCCAAATGTCATACTGTACTAAGAAATTTGCTGTTTCAACTCAGTCCTTACAGCACTATATCTCTATCTTTATAACACTTGTTGGTGTTCTGCTTTTTTCCATCATAGCTGACATTCCCGATTCAGGCATTATTTCAAGAGTGAAACCAGATGGTTGTTCTGAGCAAATAACTCTCTCTTCTGAATAGCCTTCAGGATTTTCCCCCAAAAAAAGCAATGTCCAGGAGAATAATTTTTTTCTGCCTTTTATTGAGTATGCAAGCAAGTATATATGTAATTGCATTGTCCTCTAATAACTATTTACATTAAGCATCAAAGAACAGCAGGTACATCTCCTGGAGAGCATACAAGACATGTCCACCTGATTGGTAAAAGATGACGGAAGACCTCACGGTTCCGCAGAACAAGGTTACATTTTGATACGTCTGAAAATGTCAATATTTTGGCAGTTTATCTGGAAAGAAGAGAGAAAGTCCATCATATGGAGATAAAAGCATACATAGAACTTTAAGTTCTACGTATGGATTATAAGAAACCCTAGTTAGAAGTACAGATTTCCCCTCAATCAAAAGTAATGACTTTAAAACATGGAGCATTTCAGGACAATAATGGGGGATTTTGTGTCCCTCCTGATTTCATGGAACTACTGTTCCCATCGTCCTTTACCACTGGTGCAGGATGAATCAGAGCCCAAGTCTAAGATCTTCCATTGGGCTGGAAAGTTCTTTGGCCCTTTTTTTCACAACATGCAGAGCAGGGAGGTAAGATAAGGCACTAACTGCCTGCAAATGGGATGGCAGGCCTGAGGGTCTGCTAGCATTGGTGCAGGTGAGAACTGAACCCCAAGAAATTCTGATCTACCACCTAAGAAATCTGGGGGCCACTGATCTAAGGAGGCTTCCTGCATCGCCCTACCGTCCGCACACTGTACAGGCAAACTGAACCCTTCTATTGCATTCCTGGTTCTGATCTACCACCTCAGCTTCAAGCCCAGACTGAATGATGACAGTTAGTCCTGTCATTAACGGCGATGACAGGACTGTCATAGAAATCAACAGCACTTTGTTCTGAAACCCCATGGCTAAAAAAGCTTACATAGGGTGGCAAAAAATAGTTGACCTCTGTTTTCTGCACCTTTCACTCAACGTAAAGTATTTGTGGGCCCAGGTTTTCTTGAACTGGAGATTCTAGAAGTCCAAGCCGGAACCTCCAACAGACCGGGCTTCTGGGAGCCACTGATCTCAGGAGCCTTCCTGCATCGCCATACCTTCCTCCCACTGTACAGGGAAACTGAACCCTCCTACTAAAGAGAAACAGCCTATTGCATTCCTGGGCTGAAATCATCAATGAGGGAAAAGAATCAACCATTTGGATTGTCCGGAAAAGCCCTGTAAGTTTTCTGTTTTTACCAGCACATTCCTTTATGCACTTTGCTTTAGTGCGAAATCTATTTTTATTGCCACCACAGCCACCATAATTGAACTTTTGACACATCCCGATGTCGAAATTGTAGTAAAATTTTTCAATACGTGCTTTGCACCGCCCGGGTTCTCTGGGGAGTTTGCATTTTGGAGGCAGAGGTTCTGGGGATTGAAAGAGCGGCAAAGACTCAGATATAGTATAATGACGACTCCTCTTTAAAAGCAACACTGGATCCTGATTTCGGAAGAGGATACAAGAAACACGAATGATTGAGGAGGGTGGCCAGTTGATGGCTTCTCAAAGGGGGTGCCTTGTAAATAGAAATTTACAATTTATTCTGATGGTGATAAGGGAGAGCAGCAAGCTAGTGTTACGTTATAGCTATGTGTCATGTTGCATCCGACTTATGGCTACTCTAATAGGGTTTCCAAGGTGCAAGAGGAAATGGTTTTCCCCTTGGCATTTCCCAGTGAGTTCCAGTGTCCAAGTGGGAATTTGAACCCTGGTCTCCTCAGCCCTCCTTTGACACGCCACCCGCTATATTTGTATGATACTAAGGCAACCTTATAATTTTGACTAGGAGTAATTTCTTAAGAAGTCAATAGTAACATAAAGGGGTATCTTCTTTTTATTGTTCCAAGAAATCTCTTCAAGATAAAATACGATAAAACCTAGGGTTGAGAATAGAAGCAAGTCTCCTGTAGATGCCCCCCCCCCAAAGTGCCAACCCACAGACACCCAACTACTAGGGGAGAAAAAAGAACCTCATGGGGTCCAGCCAGCTTGTTTTCCCCCAGCGGACCCAACTAGAGGGTAGGACGTTTGATGACCCCCTTTGTTCTGTGCCTCCCATAGGATCTACTGGTAGATCTGTAAATCTGCCTCATCACTACACTAATTCTCCAGTGATCTCCCGTGTAAAACGAAGCCAAATACTAATCTTCTGGGAACCACTTACAACTCAGCCATTTGGGTTGATTTCACCTTACAGAACCAATGGGATGGCAGACTGCTGACAAAATTATTGCTAGATATTCTGTTTCAGGTTGCAGTAGACCATGAGCTTCCCTCCTACCCTTTTAACGAATAGCTCACTGAGTTGACCGTCATTACCAGATCCGATCATCTCTAAGGGAAAAGCATGTCCCACAGTTTTGGCATCCACCTAAAAACTCCAAAGAAGTGACCAGTTGGGGGCAAGAAATGGTCCTAAATGGCCAAGAGACAGCCACAGACATATGCAGTGACAGACAGAGAAGACGTGAAGTTCTTACCCTGAGCAGAAACACCCAACAGCTGAAACCATGGTATGCAGAGTCCCACGATGAGGAGACAAAGGGCAAGATGGCCGCCATGCATGGTCACTGCTTAACTGCTTTATATTAGCCTTCGTTGCTCAGCTAAGCCATTTTATAGACGGTCCCATCAGGAAGGGAAGCGGAGCATTCAGGCAGCTAGAACAATTAGTCAAGCCATTGGGACACCTTGGAACAATGCTCCAAACCCCAGCTGAACATCCTTGAATAATGTGTTCAAAGAACTCATTGGTCCCCCAGAGCCCCTGAAGTATATCAGTTTAACATCAACACAAGAAAACCCTGTCAGGTCGGAGTAAATCGCTCAAGGTTCAGTGCAAATTTCTCTCCTCCTCTCAGTTTCTGGACTGTTTAGCAGTTAATGATGAATAATATGGATCTCATTGGTAGGTCGTTTATCCAAACTTCAGGAACAAGTTAGGTATCTTTGTCCAGTTTGATTGATGTGGGTTTAACTTTTGGCTTTATTTCCCTGTTCCTTTTAGGCCATAAGGCACCAGCCTGGAATATGTCAGCAACTGAGCTGGCAGACACGATCCTGTCATCTTGAAAGGCAATCTTAAGCATCGGGAGATCATGGCTGGCTCACGCCGGGCCCCCAAATCTAGGCAGGGGAGACCCTCTGCTCATTCTGTGAGCTGCCCCTCCATCTTGTAGAACAGACTAGCTCTTTGAGAAGGACGCTATTTCCTCAGAATGTTTGGTGAACCAAGAGATTGTTTGAGTGTGCAAGAGGAAAAGAATCCTGTGTGTGAGAGAATCTGGGTACATGCGCGCAACTGCATTTGAACATGTGTGTGCTCGATGGCCGGGGTAATCAGTAGAGATGGGACTTTTGCGTTAACCTGAATAGAAAACCCTACTACAAAGAAGTGCTTTCATTTTCACACTCTTTTGTCGCTTTATGGTAGAGATCCTCTGAAATAGGAATGATTCTGGATTCCCAAAGAGAGTAATGAAACTATAATATTTATTCATATCTCCTCATTTGTATTAACTCCATTTGAACTGTTGCGTGTAATATCACCTCACTGATTTCCCACCAAAATAGCATTATGAATCCCACAAGGAGGGCTGTCAGCTGCCAATGAGGATTCAATTTATCTCTCTCTCTCTCTTGGTAGGCAAAAATGTTGAAGCTGAAGCTGTCCTATTTTGGGCACATCATGAGAAGACAGGATATGCTAGAAAAGACAATAATGCTAGGAAAACCTGAAGTTAGCAGGAAAAGAGGAAGACCAGAGATGGATTGGCTCATTAAAGGAAATCACGGACTTGAGCTGCAAGAGCTGAGCAGGGCTGTTGAGGACAGGACAATTTACTGTTCATTCGTAGGATCATCATAATTCGGGGATGACTTGAGAACACATGACAACATTATTTACAGTAGGACCCCCATATCCGTTGGGATTGGTTCCAAGCCACCAGTGGATACGGAAAATAGCAAACACTATATATATAGCATGATAAAAGGGGGGAAAACTCCAGAAAAAAATATTTTCAAGTGCATTACCAACAATAGACAGTGCCAGAGACCATGCTATGTATTCTTCACTAACAAGTATTCAACGCATGGTTGCTAGTTCCCTCTAATGGCTGATTCTGCTAATACTTGTGAAAATCAATTTCTGGATCTTTTTATGTTAATATTTTTGATATTTTCAGAATGTGGATAAGTAAAACCAGGATATGGGTACAGGGATCCTACTCTATTTCTGTCCAGTCTGTTCCTGGTTATCTAGTGTCTAGCTCAGTGCACAGGTCAAGCCTGGCATATCTGCCCGGTGGTAGTGATTGTCCGTCCGTCCGTCCGTCCGTCCGTCCGTCCGTCCGTCCGTCCGTCCGTCCGTCCGTCCGTCCGTCCGTCCGTCCGTCCGTCCGTCCGTCCGTCCGTCCGTCCGTCCGTCCTTCCTTCCTTCCTTCCTTCCTTCCTTCCTTCCTTCCTTCCTTCCTTCCTTCCTTCCTTCCTTCCTCTTTAACTACCCATCCACCCATCCCAAGAATTAGGAATGGTGCCTAGCTAGGCAGGAGCTGTAGGGCCTGATTAAGTGCTTGGCTTGCTTGCTGCTATCTCTGTGGCTGTTGGCCAGGTAACCAGGCTGGCTTGTGGCAAGCGCTGTGCTGGAAGTCAAGGCAGGCTACTGGTGTGTGTGTGTGTGTGTGTGTGTGTGTGTGTGTGTGTGTGTGACTTTTTTTGCACCGGGTACAGGTTGTGCATGCATTGTTTACTGCTTGCCCATTTGGGAGGGGGTGCCTTTTTTCCCCCTTTTTCTTAGTGCTTATGGACACATGCCAGGTAGGGCCTGTGACAATCCTCGCGAGGGTGCAAGGCGGAGGCCTCTGCTTGGTTGGCTGGCACAACATGACAGGAAGGCAGTATGCCGGGGGGGGGGGAGCAGGCCCAGTCCTAACATGAGGCAGAGTAAGGCCACCACCTCAGGTGAGAGACGGAAGGGACCACGTAGGAGCCTCCAAGCCCTTCCTTTGAAGTCTCCAGCCAATAGCAGTCAATCACTTGAATTTCGGGAGGCACGTGACTCCATTCCAGGTTTTAATCTGCACTTTATGGGACCTATCACAACATGGCACCTATTCCCAAAGCAGATTTTGCACCTGGGATAACTCCTGTAAATGTTAGATTACAAAACAAAGCGGATTTCCAGCACCCCTGAAACTCGAGTCTACTGCTGTCACCTCCTCCCCAGAACCCATAGCGCAGCCCCTAATCTTCCCCAAATTCCTGCCGACAATCGGTATAGGCTTTACAGAAATGGCAGCTGGTTGCCAGGCTTCAGAGAGAGGTCCTTTCCATCCAGTGGTGCCTCTTCTATGTCTCGGTGAAGTCAGAGGATTTATTCCACTCAATGCCACATTTTTCACCGCTCCTATCACATAGGCTTCTGACGATGAAGAGACTGGGGGTAAGAAGCAGAATCCACAGATGCTAAAGAATAGGTGAATTTACGGGTGAGAATATCTGCTGGATCTGGACGATGAAGCCTGACAGATATTCATGAAAATCTGCACTTCCACTTTTGTTCCTTTTTGATCCACTGCATGTTAATGTGTTGGAAGTGATACAGATACAGCTTTCCTCCGGCTCACTATCCTTCTGGGGAAAGAAAAGAGAGTCAGATGGAATATCTAGAATCCTACTGCATATTTTCATCAGTGTAACTCCATCAATGTACCTTACAGCAACAGATTAAGAAATGGGGTGGGTGTTTCCTATCACACATTGAGTCATGTGATTAGCATTTGATAGGAAATACTGCTTGTACCTACTTCGCAAATGGTGGCAATTTTACCATTGAAAGTTAAACCGGCGGAGTTATACCAACTTGATTCTCCAGTTTAAAACTGGGACAAAAGGTCAGGCCAAATATTAAGGGGACCATGTATTCCCTATGATTAAACAGGATTTCCTCAGAGATACGTGTCACAGCAATCAGATCTGCAGATTAAACTAGTGCTTCTGTAACCAGTCTCAAAGACAAAGCACACTAAATGCAAGATACGTAGGTGAGGGAAATCTCGTAACAGATTTTTGTTTCCCATTTGAGGGAGTGCTTCTTTCAAAATGAGGCTAAAATATAATTTACTTTGAGCCACAGACTATCACTGTGCCAGGTGCCTCAACATCTGTTAAGCTTTTTCCAGAGAGAAAGGTAGGAACCAGATTGGTTCAGTTCCATTGTTATAGCCATTACCCATAAAACACACAGTGCCACATCCCGTGCAGTACAAAACATATGGTACATCTGTACCCAGTGGTTTCTATTTCAGTGTATCTGATGAAATGTACGGTGAATAAAAAATGCTAGTAGTTGATGTGCCACAAGGCATTCGTTGCTTTTGCTGCACAAGACTGACATGGCTTGAAAAATCATTTCAACCGGAAACTATTAAAAACCTCTACAGCACAAATGCTTTGCAACAATTGGCAGCATTTTGATAGAACCAAAACAAATAAAGCCACTTTGAGAGAATAAAGTAAACATCTGTTTTATACACTGTCAACCAATGTTTGCATAGCTTGGATATCTCTTGGAGACATGCCCCCCCCACAACAGCCATACAGGCACTGGGACAGAAGACAGCTCAGCTAATACTGAGATCACCAATGGAATTGTTTCATGGGAACAGAAGGATGTGGTGGCACTGTGGGTTAAACCACAGAAGCCTCTGTGCTGCAAGGTCAGAAGACCAACAGTTGTAAGATCAAATCCACGCAACGGAGGAGCTGCTGTCGCTAGTCCCAGTTCCTGCCAACCTAGTAGTTTGAAAGCATGTAAATGTGAGTAGATAAATAGGTACCACCTCGGTGGGAAGATAACGGCATTCCATGTCAAGTCGCGCTGGCCACGTGACCACGGAAACTTTCTTATGGACAAACTCTGGCTCTACGGCTTGGAAACAAGGATGAGCACCACGCCCTAGAGTCAGACACAACTGGACTAAGTGTCAAGGCGAACCTTTACTAACAGAAGTGAGACTTATATGAGATCATAAGCTCACTTTAAAGAAAAGGAGTACAATCAACTCTTTCCTGAGTAAGGATGTTGTTTATAAGCCAAGGAGAAGGACCGTTTGGATCACAGCTCTCAAAATCCTGAACACTGGCCATCCTAGAGAGGGCTGTTGGGAGGTACAGCCAAAGAAAGATCATATTCCACTCATTGTTGGATAAACTGTGATAAACTCATCATTGGATACGTCCATCTGCTGCAGGTTAGTCTCTCCAGGTTAAACATTTTAACCATCTTCAGATTTCAGGCATGAAAACCATTCTGTCAAATGGATTATTGCTGTCTCTAAATTGCCAACTGGGGCTGAGAGACTGACTTTGCCACGACGGACATGACAAAAGATAAGCAGAGGAACATGCTGCACTATATAAGGGCTTAGAAAAGTTAATTTGAAGGTTCAACTGAAAGATTTCCCCAGCCAGTCCAGTTTCTGGTTGAGGGATTCTCAACATGGGTCTGGTGGTGGGAAAGAAGGAAAATGGAAATGGATTCCCCCAGTCTCTGAGGTTCATGCATTACTATAGCTGTGCTTCACTGTCTTTTTATTCCAAAGCAAGCACATTAAGGCTTCATCCAAAATGGTCCTGCTGCATGTAGATTTATTCCTCCTTTCCTGAAATGTGTGGGGTTTGTTGTTCTTGTTTGCATTGGCACTTACTGTAGTCTACACATTTATGCATGCAGTCCATTTCAGTCCGAAAGTTATTGCTGTTGCCCCCACAGCCACCGTAAATGAACTCTTCACACTGTCTGCTTCTGACATTGAAGTAGTAGCGAGGCATAGACGCCTTGCAGGAACCCGTTTCTGGAGGAAAATCACATTTTGGAGGCATGCGTTCTGGAGGAGAGAGGCAGGATGGTGAAGAAATGAAGAGAAGACTTATTTACCTAATTGCATCTTCTGCAAAAGAGAACAGGACAGGTTGGATCCCAACAAATTAGCTGGACTGCTTGAAATCATAACCTGAATTAGTTCCATCAAAATCAATGGAATTGAACTGGCTCAGCCTTCTTTTCTAGGCAAACCTTCAAGGGAGTAAATCCTACCAAATTCATGGGTCTCATATATGGGCACACACAGCTGGAACAGGGTTTACAACCCATCCTCCAAAAGTACAAACATACATTAACACATCGTTGTCGGTTTTTTGGGCTCTTTGGCTGTGTTTTGAAGGCTGTTCTTCCTGACGTTTTGCCAGTCTCTGTGGCCGGCTGAGTTCCTACTCCAGTCCTCTGAAGATGCCGGCCAGGGAGACTGGCGAAACGCCAGGAAGAACAAACTTTGGAACACAGCAAAAAAGCCCAAAAAACCCACAACAAGCATCAGATCCCGGCCATGAAAGACTTCGAGAATATACATTAACACGTTTAAAATGTAATAACATTATCACTCATTGCCTCCAAAAGTGAGGTGCTGCAAGTAATTTTGCTATTTGTGACACAGCTGGCTGAAATACTGTCATCTGGCATAGTGAATCGAACTAGGGTAAGCCCACTGAATCAGTGGGAATTGGGTGAGAACTCCATACATTCCATTGATTCCAGTGGGCCTACCTGAATTGCAACGTATTACTAGATTTCAGTCCT
The DNA here is from genome assembly GCF_051106095.1 of Pogona vitticeps. Lineage (NCBI taxonomy): Eukaryota > Metazoa > Chordata > Lepidosauria > Squamata > Agamidae > Pogona > Pogona vitticeps. The sequence goes on from NC_135790.1 coordinate 17,795,819, forward strand.
TATTTCTAAGCTCTGTTATTTTTCTCCTACCGTCCTCTGTTCTGTGTTAGAGACAGGCTGGTGGCAGGATAACAGCCTCAGCTGGGGACATTCCTGGCTGTAGTGAAGATAAACAAGAGCAAAATCCTTGATGTCAGCACAGTATTATTATCATGCAATGGCTAAACTCCAGCAGAGCGCACCCATTGAATTAATGGGGATTTGGTGAGTCAATTGCTCTGAAAATTCTATTAATCCAATGAGCTTACTCTAGTTGCAATTTAACATTGGATTTCAGGCAGTAGCCAGGTTTACACCAGGTCCATCTGAATTAATGGTTCAGTCATGACTATCAGGACATGCCCAAGACATTTTGCTGCCTGAGGCAAAGGACAAGGTGACTCCCTCCTCATTCCATACACACACACTGAACAGACTGGTGGCCGAATCTGAGCCCAGCATCGGTGGAGGCCAATAGCCTCTGCTATACCTGAGGACAACTTTATGGACTACAGGCCAGGTTTTGTGGCTCATGTATATGGTGTTCTCCTTGGCCATCAGTATGCGTGGCTACCTGAGGATGTTGCTTCTCTCAGCCTCCACCTTATGATAGGGCTGGCCTTCAATTAACTTAATTAGGTTACGCCTCTGTTCTTTTCCTGGGTCTGTAAGAGGTCTGGAGGCCTGTGTTGAATTGCTAAGGGGTTTGGTATCTTTAGCCTGGAGAACAAAAATCTGGAAGATGTTATGTAACAATCTTCAAATATTTGTTTTCACATGGGAGAAAACGCAAGCTTATTTTCTGTAGCTCCAAAGCTACAGGAAGTAATAGATTTCAATGAGAGGGAATGATATTAGGACGAACATCTTGACAGTAAAAGCTATCGGACAATGGAACAGATTGTCTTGGAAGGCGATGGACTCTCTTTCATTGCAGGTTTATGAAAAGAGATCGGGTGGCTATCCCTCGGAGATGCTTCAGCTGTGGATTTCCTGTTTGGACTGAGAGTTAGACTTGACTCTTGGGGTCCCTTTCATTTCCACAGTTCTCTGACTCAGTATTATGATAATGTATTGCCCATTTCTAGAAGTTTAGTTTGCAATAATTAATCATTTATTGCCTTCATAAACGTCAGTGCAAAAATATCCATCTGTATCTCAGTGAAAAATTATCTGGGTCTAGCACCTTTCTTCCTGTTTACTATTCTCTTGCTTTCTCTATCGCTTTTAAACTGTAGTATTCTATTTCCAAGTGTCATTGTGCCATGCATCTGTATTAATTGATTATAAGCCAGCTTGTTTTCCCCCAGCGGACCCAACCTGAGGGTAGGACGTTTGATGACCCCTTTGTTCTGTGCCTCCCATAGGATCTGTTTATCTATAAATCTGCCTGATCAGTACACTAATTCTGCAGTGATCTCCCGTGTAAAACGAAGCCAAACACTAATCTTCAGAGCACCCCTTACAACTCAGTGATTTTGTTGATTTCACCTTGCAAAGCCAATGGGATGGCAGACTGCTGACAAAATTATTTCTAGATGTTCTGTTTCAGGTTGCAGTAGACCATCAGCTTTCCTCCTACCTCTTTAATGAATAGCTCAGTGAGTTGAACGTTATGACCAGATTGGATCATCTCTAAGGGGAAATCATGTCCCACAGTTTTGGCATCCAGCTGGAAACTCCAACCCAGTGACCAATTGGAGGAAAAATGGTCCTAAATGGCCAAGAGACAACCACAGACATATGCAATGAGAGAAAGAGAAGACGTGAAGTCCTTACCATGAGCAGAAACACCCAACAGCTGAAACCATGGTATGCAGAGTCCCACGATGAGGAGACAAAGGGCAAAATGGCCGCCCTTCATGGAAACGACTTAACTGCTTAATATTAGCCTTCCTTGCTAAGCAAAGCCATTTTATAGAGGGTCCCATTGGGAAGGGAAGCGGGGCATTCATGCAGCCACAACAGTTAGTCAAGCCATTGGGACACTTCTTAGTCTTAGTCAGGTGTGGCATTCATGGCTAAACCAGCTTACATAGGGTGGCAAAAAATAGTTGACCTCTGCTTTCTGCACCTTTCACTCAACGTAAAGTATTTGTGGGCCCAGGTTTTCTTGGACTGGAGCTTCTAGAACTGCAAGCTGGCACCTCCAATGGACTGGGCTTCTGAGATCCACTGATCTAAGGAGCCTTCAAGCATCGCCATACCTTCCTCCCTCTGTACAGGCAAACTGAACCCTTCTATTGCATTCGTGGGCTGAAATAATCAGTGAGGGAAAAGAATCAACCAATTGGATTGCCCGGAAAAGATCTGTAAGTTTTCTGTTCTTACCAGCACATTCCGTTATGCACTGTGTTCTAGTGCGAAATCTGTTTGCATTACCATGACAGCCACTATAAATGAACTCTTCACACCTCCCGCTCTTGACATTGTAGTAAAAGCGTCCAAAACGTACTCGGCACCGCCCGGGTTCTTTGGGGAGTTTGCATTTTGCAAGTAGAGGATCTGGGGATTGAAAGAGTGGGAAAGACTCAGATATAGTATAACGATGACTCCTCTTTAAAAGCAACGCTGGATCCTGATTTCAGAAGAGGATACAAGAAACACGAATGGTTGAGGAGGGTGGCCAGTTGATGGCTTCTCAAAGGGGGTGCCTTGTAAATAGAAATTTACAATTTATTCTGATGGTGATAAGGGAGAGCAGTAAGCCAGTGTTACGTTATAGCTGTGTGTCATGTTGCATCCGACTTATGGCTACTCTAATAGGGTTTCCAAGGTGCAAGAGGAAATGGTTTTCCCCATGCCATTTCCCAGTGACTTCCAGTGTCCAAGTGGGAATTTGAACCCTGGTCTCCTCAGCCCTCCTTTGACACGCCACCCGCTATACTGCACTGGTTATTTGTATGGTACTAAGGTAACCTTATAATTTTGACTAGGAGTAATTTCTTAAGACATCAATGGTAACATAAAGGGGTATCTTAATTTTATTGTTCCAAGAAATCTGTTCAAGATAAAATACGCTAAAACCTAGGGTTGTGAATAGAAGCAAGTCTCCTGTAGACGCCACCCCCCAAAGTGCCAACCCACAGACACCCAACTACTAGGGGAGGAAAAAGACCCTCATGGGGTCCAGCCAGCTTGTTTTCCCCCAGCGGACCCAACCTGAGGGTAGGACGTTTGATGACCCCCTTTGTTCTGTGCCTCCCATAGGATCTACTGGTAGATCTGTAAATCTGCCTCATCACTACACTAATTCTCCAGTGATCTCCCGTGTAAAACGAAGCCAAATACTAATCTTCTGGGAACCACTTACAACTCAGCCATTTGGGTTGATTTCACCTTACAGAGCCAATGGGATGGAAGACTGCTGACAACATTATTGCTAGATATTCTGTTTCAGGTTGCAGTAGACCATGAGCTTTCCTCCTACCCTTTTAACGAATAGTTCAGTGAGCTGACTGTTATTACCAGATCCGATCATCTCTAAGGGAAAAGCATGTCCCACAGTTTTGGCATCCAGCTAAAAACTCCAAAGAAGTGACCAATTGGGGGCACGAAATGGTCCTAAATGGCCAAGAGACAGCCATAGACATATGCAATGAGAGACAGAGAAGACGTGAAGTTCTTACCCTGGGCAGAAACACCCAACAGCTGAAACCATGGTATGCAGAGTCCTATGATGAGGAGACAAAGGGCAAAATAGCTGCCCTGCATGGTGACGACCTAACGGCTTAATATTAGCTTTCGTTGCTCAGCTAAGCCATTTTATAGAGGGTCCCATCGGGAAGGGAAGCGGGGCATTCAGGCAGCCAGAACAATTTGTCAATCCGTTGGGATACTTTGGAACAATGCTCCATACCCCAGCTGAATGTCCTTGAATAATGTGTTTAAAGTACTTGTTGGACCCCAGAGCCCCTGAAGTATATCAGTTTAACATCAACACAAGGAAACCCTGTCAGGTCGGAGTAAATTGCTCAAGGTTCAGTGCAAATGTCTCTCCTCCTCTCAGTTTCTGGACTGTTTAGCAGTTAATGATGAATAAATCTCTGTGCTTGGTCATTTATCCAAACTTCAGGAACAAGTTAGCTACCTTTGTCCAGTTTGATTGGTGTGGGTTTAACTTTTGCCTTAATTTCCCTGTTCCTTTTAGGCCATAAGCCACTCATCCGGGGAATGGCAGCAACACAGCTGGCAGACACAATCCTGTCCTCTTGAAAGACAATCTTAAGCACCGGCAGGTCATGGCTGGGGCACGCACGGCCCCCGAATCCAGGCAGGGGAGACCCTCTGCTCAGTCTGTGAGCTGCCCCTCCATCTTGGACAGACTAGCTCTTTGAGAAGGACGCTCTTTCCTCAGAACATTTGGTGAACCAAGAGATTGCTTGAGTGTGCAAGAGGAAAAGAATCCTGTGTGTGAGAGAATCTGGGTACATGCGCGCAACTGCATTTGAACATGTGTGTGCTCGATGGCCGGGGTAATCAGTAGAGATGGGACTTTTGCATTAACCTGAATAGAAAACCCTACTACAAAGAAGTTCTTTCATTTTCACACTCCTTTGTGGCTTTATGGTAGAGATCCTCTGAAATAGGAATGATTCTGGATTCCGAAAGAGAGTAATGAAACCATAATATTTATTCATGTTTCCTCATTTGTATTAACTCCATTTGACCTTTTGCGTGCAAAATCACCTCACTGATTTCCCACCAAAATAGCATTATGAATCCCACAAGGAGGGCTGTCAGCTGCCAATGAGGATTCAATTTATCTCTCTCTCTTGGTAGGCAAAAATGTTGAAGCTGAAGCTGTCAAATTCTGGGCACATCATGAGAAGACAGGATATTCTAGAAAAGACAATAATGCTAGGAAAACCTGAAGTTAGCAGGAAAAGAGGAAGACCAGAGATGGATTGGCTCATTAAAGGAAATCACGGACTTGAGCTGCAAGAGCTGAGCAGGGCTGTTGAGGACAGGACAATTTACTGTTCATTCGTAGGATCATCATAATTCGGGGATGACTTGAGAACACATGACAAAATTATTTACAGTAGGACCCCCATATCCGTTGGGGATTGGTTCCAAGCCACCAGTGGATACTGATAATAGCAAACACTATATATATAGCATGGTAAAAGGGAGAAAAACTCCAGAAAAAATATTTTCACATGCATTACCAACAATAGACAGTGCCAAAGAGCATGCTATGTATTCTTCACTAACAAGTATTCAACGCGTGGTTGCTGGCTCCCTCTAATGGCTGATTCTGGTAATACTTGTGAAAATCGATTTCTGGATGTTGTTATGTTAATATTTTTGATATTTTCAGAATGTGGATAAGTAAAACCGGGATATTGATCCCAGGGGGGTACAGGGATCCTACTCTATTTCTGTCACGTCTATTCCTGGTTATCTAGTGTCTAGCTCAGTGCACAGGTCAGGCCTGGCCTACCTGTGTGGCGGTGGTGTCTATCCACCCTTCCTTCCTTCCTTCCTCCCTCCCTCCCTCCGTCTCTCCCTCTTTAACTACCCATCCATCCATCCCAAGAATCAGGAATGGTGCCTAGCTAGGCAGGAGCTGTAGGGCTTGGCTTGCTTGCTTCCATCTATGCGGCTGTTGACGACGTAGGCCAGGCTGGCTTGTGGCAAGCGCTGTGCTGGAAGTCAAGGCAGGCTACTGGTGTGTGTGTGTGGTTGTACATGTGTTGTTTACTGCTTGCTCATTTGGGAGGGGGTGCCTTTTCTTTTCCTTTTTCTTGGTCAGGTCAGGCTTAGGGACACATGCCAGGTAGGGGCTGTGACAGTCCTTGTGAGGGTGCAAGGCGGGCGCCTCTGCTTGGGTGGCTGGCACAACGTGACACGAAGACAGTATGCTGGGGGCAGGAGTGGAGAGCAGGTCCAGTCCTAACATGAGGCACAGTTAGGCCACTGCCTGAGGTGACAGATAGAAGGGACCACATAGCAGCCTCCAAGCCCTTCCTTTGAAGTTTCCAGCCAATAGCAGTCGATCACTTGAATTTCAGGTGTCCAGTGACTCCGTTCCAGATTTTAATCTACACTTTACGGGACCTATCACAACATGGAACCTGTTCCCAAACCAGATGTGGCACCTGGGATAACTCCTGTAAATGTTAGATTACAAAACAAAGTGGATTTCCAGCACCCCTGAAACTCGAGTCTACTGCTGTCCCCTCCTCTCCAGAACCCATAGCGCAGCCCCTAATCTTCCCCAAATTCCTGCCGACAATAGGAATAGGCTTTACAGAAATGGCAGCTGTTTGCCAGGCTTCAGAGAGAGGTCCTTTCCATCCAGTGGTGCCTCTTCTATGTCTCGGTGAAGTCAGAGGATTTATTCCACTCAATGCCACATTTTGCAGTGATATCGTCTTCGCCCCTCCTATCACAACAGCTTCTGACGATGAAGAGACTGAGGGTAAGAAGTTGAATCCACAGATGCTAAAGAATAGGTGAAGTTACTGGTAAGAATATCTGCTGGATCCGGACGATGAAGCCTGACAGATATTCGTGAAAATCTGTGCACTTCCACTTTTGTTCCTTTTTGATCCACTGCATGTTAATGTGTTGGAAGTGATACAGATACAGCTTTACTGGGGCTCACCATCCGCCTGAGGAAAGAAGAGAGAGTCAGATGGAATATCTGGAATCCTACTGCATATTTTTATCAGCGCAACTCCATCAATGTACCTTTCAGCAATAAATTAAGAAATGGGGGTGGGTGTTTCCTATCAGTCATGTGATTAGTGTTTGATAGGAAATACCTGTACCTACTTCTCAAATTGTGGCGATTTTACCATTGAAACTTAAGCCAGTGGAGTTATACCAACTTGATTCTCCAGTTTAAAACTGGGACAAAATGTCAGGCCAAATATTAAGGGGAGCATGTATTCCCTATGATTAAACAGGATTTCCTCAGAGATACATGTCATAGCAATCAGATCTGCAGATTAAACTACTGCTTCTGTAATAAGTCTCAAAGACAAAGCACACTAAATGCAAGATACGTAGGTGAGGGAAATCTCATAAAAGATTTTTGTTTCCCATTTGAGGGAGTGCTTCTTTCAAAATGAGGCTAAAATATAATTTAGTTTGAGCCACAGACTATCACTGTGCCAGGTGCCTTAACATCTGTTAAGCTTTTTCCTGAAATGTGTGGGGTTTGTTGTTGTTTTCTGTATTGGCACTTACTGTAGCTTTCACAATTCCGAATGCAATCAATTTCAGTCTCAAAGTTATTGTCGTTGCCCCCACAGCCACCGTAACGGAACTCCTCACACCGGCCGCTTTTGACATTGAAATAGTAGCGAGGGAAAGATGCCTTGCACAAGCCCGTTTCTTTAGGCAAATCACATTTTGCAGGCATGCGTTCTGGAGGAGAGAGGCGGGCAGGGGAAGAAATGAAGAGAAGACTTATTTACCTAATTGCATCTTGTGCAAAAGAGAACAGCACAGGTCGGATCCCAACAAATCAGCTGGACTGCTTGAAATCATGACTTTAATTTGGTGAGAACTCCTCCATACATTCCATTGATTCCAGTGGGCCTACCTGAATTGCAATGTATTACTAGATTTCAGTCCTTATTTCTAAGCTCTGTTATTTTTCTCCTACCGTCCTCTGTTCTGTGTTAGAGACAGGCTGGTGGCAGGATAACAGCCTCACCTGGGGGCATTCCTGGCTGTAGTGAAGATAAACAAGAGCAAAATCCTTGATGTCAGTGCAGTATTATTAGCACACAATGGCTAAACTCTAGCAGAGCACACCCATTGAATTAATGGGGATTTGGTGAGTCTGAAAATTCTTTTAATCTAATGATCTTACTCTAGTTGCAATTTACCACTGGATTTGAGCCAATTTCTTCCGTCTAGACTTAGCCAGGTTTACACCAGGTCCATCTGAATTAATGGTTCAGTCATGACTATCAGGACATGCCCAAGACATTTTGCTGCCTGAGGCAAAGGACAAGGTGACTCCCTCCTCATTCCATACACACGCCCTGAACAGACTGGTGGCTGAATCTGAGTCCAACATTGATGGAGGCCAATAGCCTCTGCTATACCTAAGGACAACTTTATGGACTACAGGCCAGGTTTTGTGGCTCATGTATATGGTGTTCTCCTTGGCCATCAGTATGTGTGGCTACCTGAGGATGTTGCCTCAGCCTCCACCTTATGATAGGGCTGGCCTTCAATTAACTTAATTAGGTTAAGCCTCTATTCTTTTACTGCCTCTGTAAGAGGTCTGGAGGCCAAATCCTGTGTAGAATTGCTAAGGGGTTTTGGTTATGTTTAGCCCGGAGAACAAAAATCTGGAAGGTGATATGTAACAATATTCAAATATTTGGTTTCACATGGGAGAAAAAGCAAGCTTATTTTCTGTAGCTCCAAAGCTACAAGAAGTAATAGATTTAAATGATAGGAAATGATATTAGGATGAGCTTCTTGACAGTAAAAGCTATCGGACAATGGAACAGATAGTCTTGGAAGGCAATGGACTCTCTTTCATTGCAGGTTTATGAAAAGAGATTGGATGGCTATCCCTCGGAGATGCTTCAGCTGTGGATTTCCTGTTTTGGACTGAGAGTTAGACTTTCATTTCTACAGTTCTCTGACTCTGTATTATGATAATGTATTGCCCATTTCTAGAACTTTAGTTTGCAATAATTAATCATTTTTTGACTTCATAAAAGTCAGTGCAAAAATGTCTATCTGTATCTCAGTGAAAAACTCTCTGGGTCTAGCACCTTTCTTCCTGTTTACTTTTTTTCTTGCTTTCTCTACTGCTTTTAAACTGTAGTATTCTATTTCCAAGTGTCATTGTGCCACACATTTGTATTAATTGATTATAAAGGCTGTTTTACTTTCTTCATTCTTACCAAACTGTGCACACTGCTCAATACACTCTTGAAGACTTTGGAAGTTGTTTTTGTTGCCTCCTTCGCCACGATAAATGAGTGTCCTGCACACTTTGTTGTTAAAATCGTAGTAATAGCGCTTGAAGAGTATTTTTCCTGTGCCCTTTGCTGCAGGGAGTCTGCATTTTTCTGGTGGACGATCTAGAGAAGAAGAAAAAAGACAAATGCAAGGCTTGCATCAGCAATTCAGACTCCTGAAATACAAAAGATAAGAGCACAGAAAAAACATTTTGCTTATTACTCCAGTTGCTGGATTGTTTCTTCTACATGAAGTATGAGCAAATGATTAGAGTGTTCCTTTGCTAGCCCTTCAGATTATTGTTATTGGTTTAAATATATATGTCATGCCAAGTGCCCAGTTTCCCCCTAGCATGCCATCAATTATTTAGTGATGCAACACTTTTCAGTTTGACCAAAGAAAGTGAAGCATTACTAATTACTAAAAGTATTCTGTTAGGACTGGAGCATGCTGGTTTCGTCCTGCTTTTGAGCTTGCACAGGCTGTTCGGCTGCTTTCTTATTGCACAGTCAATGGCCCAAATCCTGTTGCTTAGGGCAGTGGTTCTTAACCTTGGGTTACTCTGGAGTTTTGGACTGCAACTCCCAGAAGCCTTCACCACCAACTGTGCTGGCTGGGGTTTCTGGGAGTTGCAGTTCAAAAACATCTGAGTAACAAAGGTTAAGAACCACTGGTTTAGGGTACTAAATCATCTTAGAGTATGCCAATTGAATCCATGGAGATTTGGCAGTTTAGCATAGTAGGTCACAAGTAGAGTTGGCCCAGTTGAGTCAATAAAAATTATAGAGGAGATGACTCATCAAATCTCCATGGATTCAATGGCATACACTAGTGTGGTTTATGACCCTAAGCAAGGGAAAGCTCTCTCTCCTCAAGGTGGAAGGAGAGAAGGGAAGAGGTTAGCCTGCCCTCACCCTTTGGGAGGGATCCCCAAAGCCTCTGAGCAGCTACTGGAAAGGATCTCTCATGTTCTCAGCAGACATGCCTGTGGTGGCCACAAGAGCAGAGAGAACATTCTCCACCAAGAAGTTCATAGGGGGAGTTATGGTCCATCAGATATGTTGGACCTACAATATTACTGTATAAGGGTTTTATAAACCAAGCCCCGCACTTTGAAGCATGCCTGAAAATGGACCAGAAGCTGGTGAAGCTATTGTAACAAAGAATGTTGGTTCTTCTGATATGGACCTCCAGACACCAACCTGGTCACAATATTTTGAAACAACTGACATTTCCAAACACTTTCTAAAGATAGCCCCATATGAATATTACAGTAATCCAACCAAGGCATAACTAATGCATTTGTGGTCATGAACACAGCTGTTATCTCCAGAAGAGACACAGCTGGCACACTGGTTTTAACTGTGCAAGCATACCTTCTGCCCCTGCCAAAACACGGGTGTTCAGCCTCAGGGCAGAATTCAGGATTAGGCTCAGGCCACAAATCTGAGTTTTCATGGGGAGTGTAATCCCATGTAATCTTTATTTGATGTTCGACCAGAAGCACTTTTGTCTAAATTATGCTTCAGTCTGTCCCCATTCAGAACTGAAATAGTGCCTTCAGATTTACACAAAAAGGAGAAAGAAACATGGGTATCTTTGGCACACTAGTGGCACCAACCCCTCCAAAACTCCAGAGGGTCTTTTCCAGACATTCTGTATGTGTGTTAAATAAGAGGGGGGGGGGCTATGAGGGAATGCTGAGAAACTCCAGTAGCCAAAGACCAGGGTGTAGAACAAGCCTTTTCCCCCATTCCACAGTTGGTGATAACATGAGAGAACTCTTCTTGGTGGTTGCCCCTAGAAGGTGGAACTCCCTGCCACACAAGGTTAAGGTTCCTTCTCTCCTTGGTTTCATTCTTCCAACAGGCAAATACTTTTCTCGACACAACCCCCCCAAAAAAAAAGCATTAAAGGACCTTTGCATTTAACACTACACAGATATATTGACTTAACAATTCAGTCTCATTGCTTTCAATGGCACCTACACAATGAACAGGACAGATCCTGAAGCTAAGGCTCCAATACCTTAGCCATCTCATGAGAAGAGGAGACTCATTGGAAAAGACCCTGATGTTGGGAAAGTGTGAAGGCAAGAGGAGAAGGGGACGTCAGAGGACGAGATGGCTGGACAGTGTCATCGAAGCGACCAACATGAATTTGACCCAACTCCGGGAGGCAGTAGAAGACAGGAGGGCCTGGCGTGCTCCGGTCCATGGGGGTCACAAAGAGTCAGACACGACTAAATGACTAAACAACAACAACACAATGAACTGACTGTAAGGCTTATTGTTCCACTCTCCATTTCCTGAGGTCTAAAACATGAATTGACTGTTTATAGTGAGCATGTGGAGGAACACTTTCCGTAACTCAGAGCCTTTAATAAAATGTAAGTTTGACTCAAAGAGAAGCTGCTTCTTGTTTTTCTGTGCCGTCAACTCAGAACTGACTTATCGTGACCCTAATAGGGCTTCCAAAGTAAATGAGATATGTAAGGAGCAGTTTTACCAGTTCCACAACCCCCAGTGAGCTTCTGTGGCTGAATGGGGATTCAGACACAAGCTTCTCGAATTCTAGTCCAGCACTCTATCCACTACACCCCACTGGGTATCCCGGAAGCTGCTTACACACTGCCAAAAAGGAGAAAACTAGAAGAAAATATGAAACTTGCTTCTCTCCTTTTCAGCACAAAGACTGTCCTCCACAGTAAAGATGTGGCTCAGACATTGTATTAATCAGGTTGTAAAAGTAGCATCAATAATATGAAAAGTGCCGATTGTTTTTGTTGCCCAGAAATAGACTCCTCCATTATTTTTCTTACCGAATCGTTCACACTCCCAAATGCAATCCAATGGACTTTCAAACCGATTTTCATTGCCTTGACAGCCACCATAAAGGAAAAACTCACACTGCCTTGTTTTGGTGTCATAGTAAAAACGTGGAAAGGCTGCTTTGCACATTCCTGTTACTGGAGGCAGGTTACATTTTGCTGGAGGAGAACCTCGTGTGGGGAACAAGAGAAAGAGAGAAACAAAGGGCCAGTTACTATTCACTTCATTAGACAAAAGATTATGATGTGAGGAATTATTATTTTTGCAACTTTCCACCCTTGAGAGGGAACCTTCCAGTGGGCAATGGTGAATGATCCAGACTTCACATGTTCACATAGAAAGACAGGTCAGAACGCAGAGCAAGCAAATCTGAAAGGTCTGCTAAGGATTTGTTATGTTTTAAGGAGGTGCGCTGGGAAGGTTATTGTTCTGAAGTCTTCAGACAATGTCTGTATTAGTCTCTTGAAGCAAAAACAACAAAAAGTCTGTGGCACCTTGAAAACGCAGAGGTTTTATTTGGTTTGAGTTTTCATGGCCCATCGGAAGACGCCGCCTGCAGTGTATGAAGTAAGGTAAAGGGTCCCCTTGACATTTAGTCCAGTCGTGTCCGACTCTAGGGTGCGGTGCTCATCCCTGTCTCCAAGCCGTAGAGCCAGCGTTTGTCTGTAGACAGTTTCCGTGGTCACATGGCCAGCGTGACTAGACATGGAACACTGTTACCTTCCCACCGAGGTGGTACCTATTTATCTACTCACATTTGCATGCTTTCGAACCTCTAGGTTGGCAGGAGCTGGGACAAGCGACGGGAGCTCACTCTGTTGCGGGGATTTGATCTTACAACTGCTGGTCTTCTGACCTTGCAGCACGGAGGCTTCTGCAGTTTAGCCCGCAGCGCGACCACGTCCCCTTGGACTTTCACGCAATCCATGAAAGTTGAGGCCAAATATAAGTTCTTCCCATTTAAGATGCCATAAGTCTCTTTGTTCCTTTTGGAATCCTTGTGTCACCGATAGAATAATAAGTTGTTGCTTTGACTGGCATGTTGTGCCATTGAGTCATTGGGTCCTGCTTGCTACTACTGTACATCTTTTCAAGGAAAGTGGCCAGTGGAGGACATGGAAGAGCAGGAAAATATGTGTCGCAGGTCTGCTGCATCTTCTTTCATTGGATTCTGCCTCTGTTCTTCTCCAGGTGCTATCTGCCCTAGAAAGGGTTGTCAGCAGATACTATTGTGTCCAAAAGATCAGAATCAAAACTGAGCCAATGTCTAACTTTTGATGACCCATCACAAAACTGAAACACTTATTTGCAAGCAACAGAAGATTATCAGCCTTCACAGGGAGAGGGATTTTTAAAGGACTATTGCTTTTAAAAACAAGTTGTCTATACAGCATCTTATTTGGCCCCTGATCTTACTGGATTTAGGGTCAAAATGCAGGTTCAAAAAAAAAGTATTTATTTCTGGTTCTTTCCACCTTTCCTCTCTGACAACATGATCTTTTTTTTTTTTTGTTCATTCCCAGAATTCAAGGCTGAATTCCCAGAGCCACTGTTTTCATTCTAGACATAGTCTAGTCTAATGGGATATTCATGCATCTGCTTTGAAGACATCCTCATGGTTACATCTCTTTCGACTCTTGAAGGTGTGCTCCTTTTAGAATTGAAATCTTTGTTTTGTACAACAGGACCCTTAGGTGCTAACAAGGCAGACAGAAAGATTGTAGGGAAAGTCATCAAACTGATTGACACTTGCCACAAAATTGTTGCCATGGAGCTACCATACTATCCTTGTTTCCCCTTCCCCTTCCATATTGCAATTGTGACCTAATTTGGAGGGATGTGGGTGATGGTGATGTTGCAAGCAGGATACATATACAGATTGGAGGGTAACAGAAATACAGAACTTACTTGAATACTTCCAGCGACGGGCATCCAGCAACTCAAACCAGGATGTTAGAAGCCACATGGGAAAAACAAGGAGGACAATGAGATTGCCCTGCATGATTGCTGTTTCAAGGGAAAAGAGCAAAACCACTTTTTATAGCTATATATAAGGAAATCAAGGTGGGCATTAAGTCAGCCAGAACAATTAGCCAATAAGTAGGTACAGTACACTCAGGAACTATTGTGTTTAATTCAATTTGCTGATCTAGGGATATGATGGAGCCAAATTTAATCATCTTAATGTAGTGAAAAGAGATCGATACCTGTGATATGACGTGCATTAGATATAAGCAAGGAATTAAATCCAGTTTTAGTGCCAACTGATGTAGGTCTATTGAAATGAATGTGACTTTGTTATGCTAGCCTCATTGAATTCAATTGCTCCGGTTTTTAGGACAAAAATTGGATATAGCCCATTTTGATTTTTTTAAATGCAGATGTTCACTTCTCTTTGTCATAGTTTTATTTCTAAATAAAACTATACTAAACTATACCTTTTTATATACCAGATCTTGGAATGCTGGGTATGAAAAAAAAATTTTGTTGCCATTAAACTTTAGAAATTAGAAAATTAATTCCTTCCTTTTAACCTGCACAATGGAAAATATTTAACTCCTCAAATTAATGTTGTTTATATCATGAAGTTGCACTACGAGTATTTGCTCATTCTAGTCCATGGGAAATGAAGGCACACAGGCTGGTGCCCTCCATACATTTTTGCCGACACTGTTTGGATTCTTATCTGGGCCCATGATAGTATTTCTGCTTTTTCATATGTCCATGAAAAACCTGATCCCCACAAATATGGAAGACGCAAACAGCTGTGTCGCTCTGTGATGGGAGAGGCCACACAGCACATGTTCTCCAACTTTGTATCAATTAATTTTCCCCGGGAATCAAATCAGAGATGATTCTATGGGATTTTCTAATTTATCAATATCGATCTTCTGAAAAATACAGCTGTTCAGCCCACAGTGACCAATTCATGTTCGAACCACTATGACTTCTAAAGGAGAGTCATACATTTTTTTTATTAAAATGGGTTCTCTCTCATGGATTATTTATTTATTTAGGAAAAATAATGTTACTTCGAACATTTCAAGCAAAACTGGCAATCTACAGAAGTTGTTTGGGGTATTTAGAACAAAATTAACATATTCTCTAGAGCAGTGGTTCCCCAACCTTGGGCCTCCAGATGTTCTTGGACTTCAACTCCCAGAAGACTTCACCACCATCTCTGCTGGCCAGGATTTCTGGGAGTTGAAGTCCAACAACATCTGGAGGCCCAAGGCTGGGGACCACTGCGAGGGTTAAGCTGGGAGGATAATTGTGGTCCCTCCCCTATGAGACAGAATTAAAATGGGAGTGAAGATGGGTAATGAATATTGGGGAAACCATTGTTTTACATCTGCTTCTATCTTCCTATTAATTTAGGAAAACAAAAGAATGTATTTCAAAATGTTGAGCAAATTAATTGACTTTCCACTTGTGAAATGCACATCCTGTTGTGCTATGCATGATCGAATATGCAGTTTGGCATCTGGACTTCAAGGCTGAAAAAGACAATCACCTAACTTTTTGGGTTTGCGGTTCATCATCGGGACTTTGTTTGCAAGTCTAATGGCTTGGCTTTGGAATTTGAACAAATTGTGTGCCTGACAGAAGAATTTTGTAACCTCAGTAAATTGCATTTCTATTCATCCGTGATTTGACCTTTTCATACTCAGATTCTTTCCACAAGATCAGTATTTTGTATTACTCTAGGTGGGGTCAAATTAACGTTTTCGTATTTAGAAATAAGACCTAGTTTCTGTTTTATGCCCAGCTTCTCGGTCTGAATTAAAGGTATACAGATCTGATTTTAGCATATTTTTTGACTCTTAACTCTAGAATTCCCCAGGAAGCATAGCTGGAGTTTGGGACTTAAGAGTCCAAAAATCTGTGCACCTCTAGTAATATCTTTATTTTCAAGGCCTCTGCAGCAACTATTCTGTATCCAGATATGTCCTATAAAAGCCATTTCAGATGGTATGCATATTTTTCAAATTTCCAGATTTTTCTGTAAGCCTGCAAAAGATTTACGTGGCTCATTTCTGACAGGGAATGGGGAATGGGATCCTAACAGGATAAAAATGGTGGGATGATAGCCAGAGTTCCATGATGAAGACCATTTTCTTTATTCTGCTGGTTAGCACAGCAGGCCAAGGTCAATGTTCTATTACATATGACATATGGAGGCTATGGAATGCCTTCTCTAAGAACATCATCCTTCACTCGAAGTGTAACTCATTGCTTTTGGGAGTGTCATAGTCAGAAGCTGGCTGAAACCATTTAGAGAATCCCAAATATGCTGGGCCATTAATTTAGAGCTTGGAAATAATTGCTCAAATCTCAATTGCCCTAATATATCAAATAGCATCTAATTTAAAAGGTTGTTATTTCATATTGCTGTGTTTTGTTGTTGTTTTTTGCTTTCTCTTAGTATGACCAATTTCAGCAGTTCTGCATGATATAGTTAAAGTTTAACAATCAGCTAATGAATTGTATTTCTTGACATTTTGAGATCAATGAATTGGCTTGCCTCAATGGTTTAATGTTAGTATGTTAGTACAAGCCTAAGATTTCCTTGGATATTATTCTGTATTTAAAGAGGAGTAGCCTGTATTATGCCCCTTGGGACAGATCAGGATGACCTGTCACCTTCAGAACAAATGGAAGTCCGACCCATCCTTCAATATTGGAAAATGTAGACAGCATATGAATCAAAGGGGGATGGGGAGCAACAACTTGGTTGCCCACAAGAGGTAGAAATGCTATCAGAGGTAGGTCTTCTCATGAGTAAAGGCTTTTTTGTGATTAGCCCTGCAGATCTTTTCTGGCCTGGACTTTGATGGCTCAGGCTTAAAAGCATCCAGCTTATTCCAAAGAGCAGTGGAATAAGATGTTTGAAACCAGTTCCCAGTTCTGTGGTTCTCATTGTGATTAAGGATTTTTGGACTACAGATGCCATAATCCTCCACTTGATATGGGAATTGTCGCCCTACCTAAATTTTTTCTAAATTCTGGCATTTATCTATTTCATAATACCTAATTGCTGCATCTTCCCCGCAGCAGAGACAGAGAGGTGGGAAGAAGATTTGTTGAACTATGAGAGTAGACGGAGAAGAAATAATAATAGAAAAGTGTGTGAGTTTTGAAATAAATAGGAAAAAAAAAGATAGGCTGCTGAGTTGCTCCATCAAAGCAAAACAAAATCCATAAATCCACAGGGAGATAATAGCTTTATTAGGACCAACTACAATTCTACAGTAACATGCAAGTCTTCAGGTTTCGCAGAAACTCTACATCAGGCAAGGTGTTGTGTTTTTTCTTTTAAAGGTGGGGAGGGAAGAAAAGCCTCCAAGTCTCACTAGATGTTTTAAACCATGAGATTCTGCGGTTAAACTCGCTCCCAGAACAGAAGACCTGACGAGTTGCTGGTAATTGTGGAGGCTTCGCGCAATTGCAGTGTCTGTGATGATTTCTTCCCATGCCATGCGTCATTTTTGTTTGCCCTTTATACTGTCAAGGGGGAAGAAAAACAGAAGGTTACACTGCAGTTTACTCCGTGAATTGCAGCAGAGTTGACACCCATTAAAGTCGAAGTATTTATGATTAACTACATGAGGCAAAGTTAAGCAGAGAAATTCTTATGTGCTGAGTAGGAGCAAGTGTCAGAGCAGGACAGTCGTTCTCTTACCTCTTGTCGTTTGTAAATAAGCTTGTTTTGCCTCATGAGTTGTCTTGAGGACATCAGCACATTCTTGTGTAATCAGTTTGATTTCTCAGACAAGACATGCTGCCGTTTCTGAAAAACTGATGTGCTTTCAGTTCTAACAACAGTTACCTGCAATGTACAGTTTGGCCCCTGTTGAATCAATTGTGCCGTGGCATTATTCGAAGTGTTCAATGAGCAAATCCACTTACTTTCGTCTAGAAAGTGGCTCTGAAGACCAAACAATCCCTAGTGGGGAATGTATGGATAGCTTGCTTGTGAATATGTTCATTTTAAAGTTGTAATGAAATACATGCCATAGGATACATGTTCCAGTTTTTGGCTGCATAAGGGGAGTGATATTAAAGTAAATATGTGATTAACCTATAGCAAGTATATATTTAGTGCTCTCTCGCTCTTTGTATGTTAATAATGTAGAATAGATTTGCTCATTGAACAGCACACTGATGTGTCAAAATACAGAGAACTACATAGCCTTACATTGCACTGGATACAGAACTATTCCTTACTTGCAGTTCTCATAACGTCCATATAAATAATCCCTTCCATGTATGGATTAGATTCTGCACTGTTGTCAATATTGTGAAATGAGGTGAAGTGTTTTTCCAGTAATGATGGGAAGTTGTGACTCTACTTTTTAAAAGCTATTGCTTCTTCCATATTTATCCAGAGTCTGGAAAAGTTAGCTTTTTGGGGGGGGGGCTACAGATCCCATTATCCTCCACTTGATACGGGAATTGTCGCCCTACCTAAAAAATTTCTAATATTCTGGCATTTACTTCTTTCATCACATTTGTGTGAATGGGCTCAAAGAGACATCTAGGATAAGACTCAAGAAATAACATCAGCCAAAATAAAATATCAAATCACAGGAAGCAAAAAAACAACAGTGAACTTAGTTGAGAGCAAGCACAACTGTTCGGCAAAGCTTGCTACCGAAAGATAAACACCATTGTAATTACACATGGTGCATTTATTCTGCTAGGTCCAGTGTCGACAGGTTAGAAAATGTCGCTGAACTAGGTCTGCATGGTGATCTCAAGATAACCTGAGAAAAGAAGCAAGAGTCTGTCAAAATAAAAGGAGGTTGGAAGACAAGGCAAAGCGCTTGTTCTCCATGAGATAAAGGTCCCAACTCTGAGAGCTTTGCAGTTCAGAAAACACACAAGCCAAGGAGTAATATGAGTGATGCTTATAAAATCATGTGTGGTGTGTAGAAAGTGCACAGAGAGAAGTTCCTCTCAACAAATAAACAGGAAGCCAGGCTATGGTGTGAACCTCTGGAGGCCTTTATTCAAGGAGGAGGGAAGGACAGTATTTTCACGTAGGATACCGTTAAGCAACAGAATGTTATTTCACAAGCTGTAACGATGGCCACCAACTGGGAATGCTTTAGAATAGGACAGAGAAATTCAGAAAGGTAAGGCTGTCAGTGGGTGGCTATCGGTCAAGAGAACAATATGGTGTCTCCAGGATCCGAGTCAATCTGTCTCTGTATATTGGTTGCCGAGGAACATGAAGGAGGAAGATGCTGCTGCGCTCCTATTACAGTTACAGCTCCAAGAGCCAAAGAAATAGTTAATGCTTTAGTCAACTGTTCTGAAACATTATTTTCGACATTCCCATTTCTTGCAAGTAATTAAAATGTATGCTTTGTTGCCATTGCTGTTGTTTTGAATCTGGACCGTAATGCTGTGGATAGTCTCCCATCAGTTCCCACAAGAAAGTGAGAGGCAGCAAGCAGCAAAAGGCCAAGCCAGCACAAGTCGTCAAGTCGATTAATTATAGGTTTGTTATTATGTAATGAAACTAATTAAAAGTAACTAATTATTTATAATGGGTTGCTTCTAAGCTCTGGTATATAGTTGAAACAGAAATCTCCCAAAATAAAATCCATTAAGAGAAAAAAAGAATAATAATACTTAGTGTGGGATCTGGTTGATACTACTACTACAACAACAACAACAACAACAACAACTACTACTACTACTACTACTACTACTACTACTACTACTACTACTACTACTACTACTACTACTAATCTGTTGCCCTGAAAATAAGCCCTAACCTGAAAATAAGCCCTCGTATGATTTTTCAGGACGCTTGTAATATAAGCCCTACCCCAAAAATAAGCCCCAGTTAAGTAAAACCCCGCCCTCTACCCTTGTGCAGCAACCAGAAGAAGATGAATTGACTGCATTTGAAATAATGTAGATTGTTGAAAATAAGCCCTAATGCGTTTTCTGGAGCAAAAATTAGTATAAGACCCTGTCTTGTTTTCAGGGTCAGATAGTAGTAGTAGTAGCAGCAGCAGCAGCAGCAGTAGTAGTAGTAGTAGTAATAATAATAATAATAATAATAATAATAATAATAATAATAATAATAATAATAATAATAATAATAATAATAATAATAATAATAATAATAATAATAATAATAATAATAATAATAATAATAATAATAATAATAAGCCTTCTTGACAGGATCTGTACTTGATGAACTATAAAGTCCCTTCCAGCTGTGCAGTTCTTAGATTACTACTACGACGACGACTACTACTACTACGACGACGACGACGACGACTACACCTACACCTACACCCTGGTATTTTTGAATAATAGGAGTAGTAATACAGTAGTGGTCATCTTGGAACTACAGAACTGGAAGGGACCTTATAGTTCATCAAGTCCGGCTCCTGCCAAGGAGGCCCAGGAGGGAATCAAACTCCCAGCCTCTGGCTCTGCAATTAGATAACTAAGCTGTCCAGCAGTTCAACATCCGTAAACGCCCTTTCCATTCCGTTGCTCTTACCAGAACCACCACATTCTCGAGCGCAATCCTCCATCGTCAAGAAGTTATTGCTGTTCCCATTACAGCCACCAAAACTGAATGGTTTGCAACTCTTTGTTTCGCGATCATAATAAAAGCGAGGAAAGGCTGCTTTGCAAATCCCTACATCTACTGGTAGTTCACAGGTGTCAACCATCGCATCTGGGATGGAGGGCAGGAAAGAAGAACGAGACAACTTAAGAGATACAGTCTCATATTACAATATGCAGAATACAGCGGTCACGATTGTGATCACTACTACTACTACTACTACTACTACTACTACTACTACTACTACTACTACTACTACTACTACTACTACTACTACTACTACTAGAACAAATTGTGTGCTCTCAAATCAAGTGAAACTTACGGGAACTCCTTCAAGGGATTTCTAGGTAGAGAGAGGTAGGAAGTGTTTTCTCATCCACTTCCCCTGTGGGCCACCCCAAGTCTATGCAGACTGGCTCTTGTGGGAGGCACAGAGGAGAACTGAACGTTCAACCATACGTAACTCACTGAGTTATGCAGTACAGTAGGCCACCGTTTTGACAAGGTAACCATGGAATTCTGTTGCAGAATGATAGCTGTGTGACATCTTCAGGACTACCAAATGAATTATTGCATGGGCCTTTGTAGGGAAGTGGTCCACTTTTTCAAATACACGGAGTAGGTTTTTGGCTAGATATGTGCACACACATACAAATACATAGGGCTGATGTGTCTGTGTGAGATCTATGCACTGCATATTTGTAGGGACAGGGAACAGCAGCCAAGTGGGACCTGACAATCATGGTCACTGATGGATAAAAACGTAGGAGACCAATAATACCAGTATGGACTAGGACAAAACTAAATGAGAGGTCAGCTTCTTGATTAGCAAGTAATAAGATGTTATCCCCCCAAAAATGCATTCTAAACTCTTATGTCTTCACTATCAAGATAAAACCCGTTGTTTGTTTCTCAGTGAGGAGTCGCCAAAAGAAAGCAGGCTATAGATTGATTAGACCAGTAGTTTCCAACTTTGGGTCTCCATACATTCTTGGACCGCAGTTCCCAAAGCCTTCACCACTGGCTCTTCTGGCAAGGGTTGAAGGGAGCTGCAGTTGAAGAACATCTGGAGATCCAAGGTTGAGAACTACTGGATTAGACTATTAAATTCCTCGCCTCTTGTCATGCAGCAGTGAAGGAAAAAAAAAGGGGGGACCTTGAGGAGACGTATGTGAATTTTGATTTCACTGGCCACATGTGTCTAATTTTGAAATCTTCATTCAGATTCACAATGTTTTGCCCCCCCCCCCGTTTTAAATCTGTTCAGAACTAAAAGTCATAAAAACTGGCAAAACATGGCCAAATTGCTTCCTGCAGTCACTAGAGGGGAAATAAAAAAGGAAATAAAAATAGTTCTGGGGTGAAGCGAGGCCCTCTGAAGAACAAGATTAATGACCCCCGGATCTCTGAAAACTGCCCACCCTGACTTTGAAAAATGTGCTGCAGTGCCAGAGAAAGGCTGCATGAATGGCAGGCATAACGGATTGCAGAATTAAAAATGTTTACATTTTAAAAGGAATTTATTGTGTTACTCAATACTGTTTGGCAGATAAATTGCAATGATTGTTTTCCTTGCTCAGATTATGCCGGCATTGTGCTGTGTTTGGCAGCAGGACAGAAAAATACAGGGAAATACTCTCTAGTAGTCAATTCTGATATTGCACCTTGGAAATATTTATTGAGAAAATATAAAAAAACCATATCAAAGAATATTTCCCTTGTCACTTAGGACTGAGGACACCATGGCATAACACCTAAAAGAAAAATCCTATGAAAATCCCTCTAAAAAGCTTCAGTATGCTCTTTAAAGTAACTAGACATTACTTTTAATACCAAAATGAACTTTGATTTCACTTGCTAAACCAAAAATGCACCTTTGTAACTACTAGTTAATCAATCACTACAGAGAAAGTAACTAGTTACATGTAATTGTGTTACATGTAATGAGTACTTCCAAGCAGCAGATTATGTGAGTATCAGAAGAGGACTGTAATAAAACTTTTACCTGGATTCCATTCATGGTTCTTTGAGTAGTCCACGCTTCCTGTGGTAAGAAGGAGAAAACATTGGTGTGGGGTGTAATGGCTGATTCTTGAGAGGTGCTCAGTTTTAAGATGAATCCATCATCTGAACATCTTCATATGGTAATAGAAATTGGTCATACTTTGTATATTCTCTACCTTTATTATACTTCTTTACCCATTCATTAGTCCATCTTTCTAACTGCATATAATTCAACCATGATATATTCTTATTTTTAAGGTTTTGTTTCATCTGATCTTTCAGTCTCATTTTATACAACCAGTCTTTTAATCTAATCACTTTTTTCTTTAAATAATTCTGCATAAACTTTCATATTGGCAGAATAATTCTCTATTTCAGTCGCTAATCCTAATGGAGAGTTAAACGGACACAAATTCTTTCTGTACTTATACTAGACGTTTAACATAGTCTTTAAAATGGGTTATTAATTTCGCTTATTTTATATTTTTTAATTATACCAAATAGATGTTTTTCAATATCCGCCTGTAATTCTGATGATTCCATTTTCCACCAAATTAACCTTTCTGGGTTATATATAATTTATTGTATTAAATTTTAATTATTGTAAGCCGTCCAGAGACCTCTGGCTAGAGTGGGCGCCATATAAATTAAACAAACAAACAAACAAACAAACAAACAAACAAATAAATAATTTCCCCAATGAACCTCAACTGATTAACCAAATAATAATTTTTTATATTTGGTATGCCTATACCTCCTTTTTTGTTGTTGTTTTATGCCAATATTTTTTATTTAGTCTGGCTCTCTTCCCTTCATTACAGTATTTATTAATCATTTCTTGCCAAAATGTAAAATCATCTTCTGTTAACTGTACTGGTAACATTCTGAATGAAAAATTAATTTTTAGTAGAATCTTCATTTTTATCAGTGCCAAACCAAGAATGTTTTCAGTTAGTATATTCCTGTAGTTTCTTTTTTATATTTCCTTTTATTATAATTATATTCCTTTATTTTTTGAGTATCTTTTACTAAATCTATACCTAAATACTGTATTTACATATCTTTAAATCATATTTATCAAACAACTTCTCTTGTTCTAGTTTATTACGATTAAACAACATTATTTCATATTTTTGCCAATTTACATGTAATTAAACACAGTTATTTTTCCAAATTTTTCTAAATGAATTTTAATTATATCTGTACTTTCTAATGGGTTTTTCACTGTCAATAGCGAACCATCCACAAATAAATTAATCTTTATTTTATTATTTTCACCCATATCTTCAATTAAATCGTCATTCCTTATTGCATTTGCTAACATTTCAATAATCGAACAAAGCAGAACTGGAGAAAGAGGGCAACTTTGTCTGGTGCCTCGGCCTTGAGCTACCTGCTCTGTCATCCCATCATTGACTATTACTGCAGAGGTATTCTCCAAATATAACTGGTCTATCACCCACTAAATTTCTTTCCAAAACCCCAATCCTTAATGTTGGCCATTCTACACAATCAAATGCCTTAAAAATATCTAATTATAAAATACCTGCCTTTGATTTATCTTTTTCTATATTATATTTAATGTTCGAAACCCTCCTAATTAAATTTTCCATTTGTCTTCCCTTTAAAAACCCATTTTGATCCTCTTTAATGTATTTTGTAATAAACTTATTCATTCTGTTTGTTAAGATTGCAGTAAATATCTTTGCATCTGGATTTAATAATGAAATAGGTCTGTATGAACTTGGGTCTCTCAAATCTTTATTGGGTTTCGGAATAAGAGTTGTTAATGAATATTTCCAAGAATCTGGCATTTTCTCTCCTTCCAATATTCCATTATAAAATATTTTTAGCTTGGGGATCAGTATTGATTTTAAAGTTTTATAATATTCTGATCCCATTCTAGGTAAATAATGTCCACTGTATTCATTTTCAATAATTTTTCTATTTGCTTCCTCTTCGTTACAGACCCTAGGCCTTTCACATTTAATGTAGCTACCCTTATGTTTTCCCCATATCTGTTCTATATCCCATCTCTTTTTTTAGTCCCATTGTGGATCCCACAAAAAAAAACACCCCCTAAAAATTCACATTGTTCTCTGTCTAATCCCCTATCCTTAACTTCCCACTCTACACTTAAACTATTTTCCTCCCCCCCCTTCCCCGCGTCTCACTAAAGTTTGACATGAGCTCCGGGAGGGAGGGAGATACCACCCACACCAGTTGGGCGCCAGCCAAATCCTCATTCCTATTTCACCCTACTCTGTTTTCCCCCTTTAATACGTTTCCTTCTTTCATTTGACTTACTTATTTCTCTTAACATCCTTATCCTTTAATTTTTCCTCTCTTCTCTCACATTCCCAGAAAAAGAAACAAAATAAGTGAAAAAGCACAACAAAAAACAAACAAAAAACAAAAAAGGGAGGAGGAGGGACAGTATAAAAATGTACAAAGTTTAAAAAGAGGAGGAAACAAAAGAGAAAGAAAAAAGGGGGGAGGGAGGAGTCTTCAAGCATCAAATGGTTTCTCTCAGTCCAGATATCTTCTCTCTCATGTTTCCACTCCTTGCAGGCCTACTTGTTTGTGTCTTTGGTCATCTTGATCTTCTTGCCATAGGCCCCACGCGACTAACAAGTCCTTGCCTTCTTCAAAAGAGAAGATTCTGAAGAGGACTCCATCTTTCCATATTTTAAAAAAGACTGGGTGACCCCAGTTGTATCTCTGTCCATTCTTGATTAGAATTGATGTAATGGGATTCATCGTTTTTCTCCGCTGTATTGATTCATTGCTTAGATCCTGGTAAATCTGTATGGAGTTTGACCTATAAACTAATAGTTCTGGTTTTTCTTTAGTGAGAATTTTCTCTTTTTTAACATAGTTGAAAATTTTCAGTATTATAGGTCTTGGCCTCTTATTTCTGGGGTTCCCAACAAAATGGATTCTCTCTATAGCCTCTTCAGCCACATGCAGGGAATTCATAATAAAATTTATCCAGGTCACCACATCCTGCTTAAGGTCAGCTCCTTTTTGCAGCTCAAAATTCATTATTTTGATATTGTTGCATCTTGAGCTCTCTTCCAGATACCGTATTTTTCGCACCATAAGACGCACTTTCCCCCCACAAAACAGGGGGGATGGAAAGTCTGTGCGTCTTATGGAGCGAAGAAAACAGATTATATTTTCCTGTTTTCTTCTCCTTAAAAATTGGTGCGTCTTATGGAAAGGTGCGTCTTATGGAGCGAAAAATAGAGCCTCGTGGCACAGTGGTTAAAACGCTGTACTGCAGCTAAAACTGTGCTCACGACCTGGGGTTCAAATCCCAGGTAGCCGGCTCAAGGTTGACTCAGCCTTCCATCCTTCCGAGGTCGGTAAAATGAGTACCCAGCTTGCTGGGGGGGCAATGTGTAGCCTGTATAATTAAAATTGTAAACCACCTGGAGAGTGCTTTGTAGCGCTATGGGGCGATATATAAGTCCAATAAATAAATAAATAAATAAATAAATAAATACGGTACATCACTTTCTTTTGCAAATCATCTATCTTCTGTTGTTATGCCTTTGTTTACCCTTCATTCTGTTTTGATAGATCTTCCATTTGCTTTACTCTGTCCTCCATTTTATTATGCATGCCTTCATCCCCTGTACTTCTCCCTGAACTGATTTCATGTCCTTTCCCATCTGCTGACATTCCTTCACTAAAGAGCCTATTTTCGAAAGAACCTGTTCCAATTTTCTATCAATCTGGCATGGCATACCTTTAGCAAGATCCTTTACACAAGTTGTTAATTCAGCAATCTTTTTTTCCCCATGCTGGCTTCAATAAGACTGCTCAGAGAGGTAGCCCCACCTCTTCCTTTCCAGCAGCTTACCGAATCTCTTTAGAAATTTCTTTACGAGTGGGGGATTCTACCTCTATTCGTCTTATGCGTTTGAGACTACGATCTGATGGTGTTTTTTCTCTGACGGCTCTCGTATCCTTAGAACTCTTATCTCTATTTTTTCTCATAAGCAAAGCAAAAAAAAAATCATAGCACAGGAAAACAAAGTAGTTTTTACAGCTCATTAGCTGTTCAACTTTCACTGGTGTTCTTCCAAACGAAAGTGCCTTCCCCAGATAAGCAGCCAGGGTTTTGCAGTTTAAAAAGCATTTCTATCTCTGCTTGAACTTTTCACAAAGGATCTATGCAGATTTACTCACATTTCAAGAAGGGGGGAAAGGGCATTTAACAACTTATTTACATTCAGCAGGGCGAGGAGACAAAGACTCAGCTGTGCACCCTGTCCCGGCGGAAGTGACGTCTCATCTCTGCACATTTCAATGTGTGTAGCATGGCCATGTTATCATCCCAATTTTGATTACAGTGGCACCTCGCTAGACAGTTACCCCGCATGACCGTTTTTTCGCTAGACACTGATTTTTTGCAATTGCTATAGCGATTCGCAAAACAGTGATTTCTATGGATGGGGATTTCGCTGGACAATGTTTGCTCCCTGCTTCACAAATCGATTTTCGCTAGACGACGATTTTGACAGCTCTCTCCGCGCTCGCAAAACGGGTGTTTTTGGGACCTAAGCTTCGCAAGACAGCTATTTAAACAGCTGATCGGTGGTTCAGAAAGCGGCTTTCCTATGGCTGATCTTCGCTAGACAACAACGATTCTTCCCTATTGGAACACATTAAACAGGTTTCAATGCATTCCAATGGGGAAATGCTTTTCGCTAGACAATGATTTCGCTAAACAGCAATTTCAGTGGAACGTATTATCATCGTCTAGCAAGGCACCACTGTATATAAAAGTGCCCATTTGCCTGAGTTATGAAAAACAGATAGTACAAACCAATCCCTGTTTAAAATAATAATCATAAATTGCTGTCAATTCTGAATTATGGGGACCCTTTCAGGGCTTTCTAGGTAGAGAATACTCAGAAGTGGTTTCCCATTCCCTTCTTCTGGCTCCTCTGGGATACACAGTGGGGGATCAACCTCCCAACATCTGGCTCTGGAGCCAGATACCTAAACCTATCCAGTTTGTCAGCAGTACGTCCCACTGAACTCAGTAGGTCTTGCTCCTCGCTAAGGGTCCCATATGATTGCAGTTGTACAGTGTCAGTAGTTGCAATGGGATACAGATGGTACAGAAGAGTGATACTTGTTGTCGCCTCCTCATGCCATTCTCTCCATGTTGACTTCCCTTTTTTTAAAAAGGAAGATAATTGCTTCTTCAGAACAAATAATTGTTTTTATGTTCTCTTGTTGTAATTGGTGGGTTGCAGACGCTCCCCTCAACAAACCTATGGCTAAAGGAAAAACAGTAAACACAATGACCCAAGTCTTGTTTAAAAACCATGCAAAGAACAGAAATGTCCCTGGTGGTTTCTGTCCTTTGGATGGTGTCCCCCATGACTGACGACAGGAGTTACTTCTGCTAGCTGGCACAGCCTCCTATATCATTGTCGTCATCGTTTTAGAAATTGAGAGCTGGGAGGGACCCTATGGGCCATCAGATCCAGCTCCTGTCAAGGAGGCTCTGTGGGGAACCAAACACAAAACCCCCAGATGTCTAAACCACTCAGCTATCCAGTAGTTCATCCAATAGGTCCACTCGAGTCATTAAAGGCGCCATGGAAAGACAGGATTCATTGCTTTGCTTCACAAGCTTTTAATTTCACAACTTAATACTTATTTGGAAATGCATGTTTTGTTATGTTATTGTTGTTGTTGTTGTTATATGCTTTTCTGATTGTTTCTATGTACTCATAATAGATGCCAAATACTATTTTTTAAGACTGGTTGAATCTCTGCTTATGCATACAGCCTGATCGGCGATGAAACAATAAAGTGTTCAATGAATTATTGCATTAAAAAACAACAACAAAACACGTATTCGTATTAAAATGATTGTTTTAAACACTTTATGTTTTAACATCGTTTTTATGTAGCTCTGTAACCTACCCTGAGATCCTGTGGTATAGAGCAGTTTGGGAAATGAAATGAAATGAAATGAATGAATGAATGAATGAATGAATGAATGAATGAATGAATGAATGTTTAAAATGCCCTAAAAGTTAATCTAAACATGCATATATGACACCTCAAATTTCCTTCCCTTCTTTCCTTTCTTACTCTAGCATGAAAAATCACCTTCATAATTTTTTTTTTAAGGAGAGTGGTCAGTTTCCGGCCCTCCCTAGATGTTGTTAGATTGCAGCTGCCATTACTGGTCATCACTGGGCTATGCTGGTTAACACTAATGAGCCTTAAGGTTCATCAACATGTGGTCCTCCTTTGTTTTAAAGCAACCACTGAACTTCTGTCTCACTCCATAGCAAACATTCCTCTCCTCCATTATTATTAAGGGACAGAATATATCACAGCTGGGTTGGGAATACTGGCACATGAATCATAATGAAAGGGTGGGAAATGGGTTTCTTTCAGGGGGAGACAAACATAGAAGTGAGTTGTCCTTACCGAAAGGTTCACATTGCCAAGCACAATCCTTGTAAGATAGAAAATTGTTCACATTGCCTCTGCAACCGCTATAAATGAAGGGTCTGCACCTCGAGTTCAGGTAATCATAATAATAACGATGTAGTTCGGCTTTGCACCATCCTCTCCTTCGAGGAAGTTTGCATTGTCTAGGTATTTCTGGCGGGGGGGGGGAGTGGAAAAAAGGCAGCGCTCAGATGCAAGATCACTTCTTCTGGAACACAGATGCTAAAGTTGACAAAAATTAAGGGAAAAGCCAAAGGATACATATTGTTGCACCTTAAAGGCTAATAATGATAACTACCTGCTTTGAATTCTAAGTAAAAAGTGGTGACATTCATTACCAGGTTATAAAGAGGCAGAATAGTATTAAAAAGTAACATATCAAACGACATTTGCAGTCCTTATTCAAAGTGGGCGAGTCATTGTCTTTTTAACTGAACTGTTTAAATTGATGTTGGAAGCCGCCCGGAGACTCTTGCAGAGTATGGGCAGCAAACAAGTTGAATAAATAAATAAATAAAATAAAATAAATAAAGGAGAGTTTGCCTACTTTGGAAGCCCACAAAGGGTCATTTTTCCACAGTTCCTTTGATCTGCCACAGTCCACACCTATTTTCTTAGTGAAACTGGAAAAATCATTTCCAGAGGCATAAGTCTTCCAATTATTTTTGCAAAAATGGGCATGAGGTGCAGGCACCAAAATGGCTTTTGAACTCTCTGGAGTCCCACAAGCCACTTGGTTTCCCTCCCTAGTCTGAAGAGTGAACTATCTTGTGACCTGCACACAGTATGCTTCCATGATAACAGATTAAAAGACTAAAGGATTAAAGGAGGTTAGAGGCTGCTTTTGAACCTCAGTAACCAAGGGTTGTGGGATGTGGTGGCGCTGCAGGTTAAACCACAGAAGCTTCTGTTCTGCAAGGTCAGAAGACCAGCAGTCGTAAGATCGAATCCACATGATGGAGTGAGCTCCCGGCGCTTGTCCCAGCTCCTGCCAACCTAGCAGTTCAAAAGCATGTAAAAATGCAAGTAGATAGATAGCTACCACCATGGTGGGAAGGTAACGGCATTCCGTGTCTAGTCACGCCAGCCACGTGACCACGGAAACTGTCTACGGACAAAACGCTGGCTCTATGGCTTGAAAACAGGATGAGCACTGCCCCCTAGAGTCAGATACAACTGGATTAAATGTCAAGGGGAACCTTTACCTTACCTTTAACCAAGAGTCAGGGGTACAAAACAGGGAAGGCCCCGATACGGTTCATTTCCGTAACCTGAAGTCCCACCATCCTGATTGGCCTGCCTAGTAGGATCTCCCTCTTCACTATCTTGGTGCCCAGATGTGGGCCACCTGTTAACCTGCTGTACCTTTTGCTTACTTCCTATTTATGTCCCGTCTGCTGAGACCTGTACTATATAACCTCCATAACACTAACTGTGCATCACAGTGCAAAGTACCAGGGAGCACTTACCTCGAACCCATTTCAAACCACCTGCTAAATATGACCAGGGCATGCGGAGTACTGTGAACAAGAAGAGGAGGAAAATGTTACTGTACAACGGACTGCACAGCGGTGATCTGATACAGCGTTTATATGGGGTTTCTCAGACAAGCGGAGAGGGGGACTGGGGCCAGGGTTGGCCCAATACATTTTACTGCCTGAGGTAAATGTTAAGATGGTTTCCCTCCACCCTCAGACCTTGAAAGAGACTCATGACCAATAATGAGTTTTTTGTAATTAATTCATTTCCACAACAAATGGCTAATTCCTATTCTGATTAATTTAGTTGCAGTCCACCGGAGAAGTATGAGAACATGGTGCCATCTCCTCCTCATTCTCTATAAAAACATGGGTGGGAAAGACCGCTGGCTTTTATTTCACTGCTGAGTTTTATTCAACAACCTGAGCCTGGCCTGCCATTAGGCAAACTGAAGTACTCGCCTCTTGCAGCAGAGTACCGGGGCAGTAAAGGCATGGCTTCCTTTTCCTGACCCTGCAGAAATCCCTACTAGGGGCAGCCCTCCAACACCTCCATCCTGCCAAGTTCCAGAAAGAGAGAGAGAGAGATACAAGCCTGCTCTGTTGGTGCCAGTGGGGCCTTCCCACATCATCCCCTATGTACAATATGGCTGATGAAGTTGGCAATGCAGCACAGTACCTGGCTAGAATCAGAGGGCTTGTTTACATTAGAGCAATCGTTCGAAATATATGCTGGTGCAAAGGGAAATCGAGTTAAATCAACTCCAAGTCACATGGTGTTTGAATCACTGCGTGAGTTCCCTTGGAACAAATGTCTAATCTGGTGTTTTTGAAAGGATGCCCTCACCAGATGTGTGCAACTCGAGGCAGGAGGGCAGGTATGTACGTGCGTATGGGCACACCCCCAGAGGAGATGCCTTGTGAGCCGGAGAGCCTGGCGGCAACCGATGGCTGACACACATCACAACGGCATAAACAGAACCCATGCCCACATTGCTGAGGCAAAGGAGGAGACCCAGGCAGAACCTGGCTGGTTGGAGGGGGAAAGAGAGAGGTGATGGTGGCATCTGCTCAGGCACAGCATCCTGGCTTCGCTGCTGCTGCTCCTCTCAGGAGAGCAGGCGCAGAGTGGGTGCCGAGCATCCTCGGCGTCCTGCCACACTCCACGCACTTTGCTGCTCCTCCTCCTCTGGGCTGGCTCCTGGGGCCACCCCACAGCTGGGGTTCTTGGGGCTGCACCTGCCTCTCGCGCCACCTTGTGCCTCTGCTTTCTTCTCCTCCTCCTGTCCTTCCTGCGGCTGGCCCTCTTCCTCTCCAGCCCTGTTCTCATCTCTTGCTGGCAAAGATGCAATGTAGACCGACGGAACGGTTTATGTATACCAAACCAACTGAAATAATGCAGTTTTGCAAGTGATTTAAAATAAATGACCCTGGTGGAAGAGTTATTTACCTCTCTTTCCAATAACAACAACAACAAAACCACATTTTCCAGACCAAAAATTTTTAAAAAAATCTGTGCTTCCATTTATGTCACGGAGACACCTTAATTTAAACCGAGCCTGCTATTTAATGATTTATTCTTAACCATGGCTACATGAGGTTCTCTTACAGCTGAGGTAGATGGGGAAGATGACCACAGAAATTGCCTGTGACACAGTTTCTCTCCCAAAAGAAGTGACTGTTGAAAGAGTCTTAAATAATCAAAGATTTTTTAAAACAAAACAGGTTTAGCTTGAAACACTAACAAGTTTAAACTTTTTAAAGGCCTGGGGTAAAAAGAAAAGTTGTCACCCTTACCAAACCTTTCACACCCATAAAGGCATTCCAAGAGATTTGGAAAGTTATTTTCATTGCCTCCACAACCGCTGTATATGAACGTCCGACAAAGGATTGTCTTGGGATCATAGTAAAAGTTTTGAAATGATTCTTTGCATCGTCCATATTTCGGAGGAAGTCCACATTTTTCAGGCATGCCCTCTGGAAAAGAATAGGAAGGGAAGAGAAACATAGACGAGCCTCATAGGGCAGAAGCAGACACGAGCTTCCTTTATGTTTGCTTCTTTTTTTTCCCAACATTTTCTTCTTTTCTGGGGTGGATTCATCCTTTTGACATTCACTGATAGTAATTGAATCCGTTTGCTTTACTTACTACAAAATTCCTGGTGGTCAAGAGAGAAGCAAGGGCTTCACTTGCAAGCTGATTGCACAGAAACGGCAAGCAGTTGTGTCTTTGGAAGGATTTCATTTTAATTTTAAAGCTGGCATCTCACCTGTTTCAGCCTGTGGCAGTATTCCAGTAATAAATCACAACTAGATTAGGCCCACTGAATCAATGGAACACAGGGAGAAGCTGACTTATCAAATCCCCAACATACAGTGTTCCTACTGGATTTCAGCCAATGTATTTTAATATCTACTTTTGGAGCCCAGATGGGCTCAGCAATAGGACACTGCAAAACATACAAACACACACACACACACACACACAGAGAGAGAGAGAGAGAGAGAGACTGACTGTACAGAGAAGGGTTTATACTGAAAGAACTGGGCATGCTTAACCTTGAGAAATACAAACTGAAGGGAGATAGGACAGCACTTTTCAAGTACTTGAAAAGCTGTCATACAGAGGAAGGGCAGGATCTGTTCTCAATCATCTCAGAGTGCAGGACATGCAACTCAAGTTACAGGAAGTCAGATTTCGGTTGAATATCAGGAAAAATCTCCTAACTGTTAGAGCAGGGCGACAGTGGAAGCAGTTACCTTGAGAGGTAGCGAATGCTCCCACGCTGGAGGCATTCAAGAGAAATTTTGACAACCACCTGGCAGATATCCTTTGATCTGTATTCCTGCACTGAGCAGGGGGTTGGACTCGATGGCCTTATAGGCCCCTTCCAACTTCATGATTCTATGATATGGCATATAGTTAAATGGCTATGCAGTACCATAATGAACCATTTGGCCTCTTGCAGCTTCACTGCCATATGGGTCATAATTTGTTCTAAACTGACCGCTTCAGGGGAGGAGAGTCCATGTCCTTCTAGCAGCAAAATGCTGGCCCTCTAATTCTTGGTACCCTGGATCAAAGCAACAGGCGCATCACTGTTAAATCTGCTGCTGTAATGCGTTGTGATTCAAAAACAAGCGTAGAGGCCCCAAACAACAATAGCCTGCACGGGGTCCAGAACCTTTCCATGCAAGCACAGTCACAATCATCATCATCACTGAACTGCAGAACTGGAAGGGACTCTATGGATCATTGAGTCCAGCCCATTAAAGAGGCACAGTGGGGAATTGAACCCCTAACCTTTGGCTCCACAACCAGAGGCCTAAACCACTGAGCTGTGCAGCCGTTGAATCATATAACTGCCACCAAGCATCCAGGGCGTCTCTCTCTCTCTCTCTGTTACCAACCTCTTGACGTACAGTAAGTCTCATTAAAATGGAAGCTATCCCTATTCACTATCACTGCCAGAAGATGTAGTGATGACTGCCAGCTTCAAAGGCGACTAGATAAATTCGCGGAGATTAGGACCACCATCAGTTGCTAGTCAGCATGGCTGTTCATTCATTCATTCATTCATTCATTCATTCATTCATTCATTCATTCATTCATTCATTCATTCATTCATTCATCACCTCCATAACTAGAGGCAGTATGGTATATATTGGTTACTGTGCATATTAGTTATATTCACAGATATATATTTATCTATCCATACTTGGCTTAAGCATAGATCTGGCAGTGGCTGATACTATGGAACTTCTTAATTTGAACATCGCCCAGCTCTGATCTTACCTTTGGGCGAGGCCGCCACACCCTGCCGCTTGGACCAAGATGGGAAGAAAACCATGGTGAGAAAGACATGTAGGAGAATATCGCTGTACTGCATGGTGCCCGTTTGACGGGAATGCCGCATGGCGAAAAAGGCCACTTTCTATCCAGTTCAATACGAAACAAGAGAGAGAGGCAGGAAATGTCATCTGAACTTCAGAAACAAATTGCAGACCGGGAGGGACACCTTGAACCTGTTCTGGTTAGTTCAAATAAACCTCCTGTTCTTAAATACATACTGTTCTCTTTCAACTAGGAACAGAGTGGAACCATTAAATCCATTAGCAAATCTTAACATAGCCTGAAGGGGTTCATCTCACATATGCCTACCTCACCTTTCTCTAGGTTATTTATATTTATGTTATTCATTAAATGTGCATTCTACCAAATGGCACCCAAGACGGCTAACAATTATGAATTACATACAAGTCCAAAACCTCTGTTAAAGCAAAACAAATGAATCAATTAAAGCACAACAATGAAAAAGAAGTTAATAACACACCAGTAATTAAAAATCCATCCCAAGATATTTTTCTGTCTGAGGCACAACAGCAAATGGCATACCCAACTCTGACAAGTCAAGGTGTAGAGTATTGTTTATTTATTCATTTATTTTAAATATCTGTATTCCGTCTTCCTTCTTAAAAAGAACCCAAAGCGTCTCACATCATTAAAAAGACAATGTGTACCCAAAGCCAGCTGAGTTATTTTGGCACAAGATCCCAAAACCCCTCTTCCCATGCCTAGTAGTAAAATAGCAAATTAATAACTAACCAGTTCATTCCCCTTCATGACACCCCAAATCTTCTGCCTGAGAGGGATACCGCTTTTTGCCTAATGGTAGGGCTGGCCCGGCCTTCGGCCAACACTCAGCTTAGATGTTAAAAACCTGTGCAAAGCAGAAGACCTTTGCCAGAAGGATGACAAAGAAGCAGCCAATCTTAACTGCCCTGGGCAGAATGTTCTGGGGAAGCTCATCGTGAAAGTCCTTGAGTTTTGTACAGATTGGCAGGTTATGATGATGAAAAATCGGGTTTTGTTGGTCATGGAATGTGCCATACTGTTTTACCATGAGAGGACTGTGAGTTGTTGTTACCAAGGCATTCTGCTGATCTGCTATTGATTGATTGATTGATTGATTGATTGATTGATTGATTGATTGATTGATTGATTTGATTTGATTTGATTTGATTTGATTTGATTTGATTTGATTTGATTTGATTTGATTTGTATCCCGCCCATCTGGTCTATGCGACCACTCTGAGCGGCTTCCAATATAACATAAACAATTAATAAAAGCACATAGTTACATAACTCTTCAAATGAAAATATAAAAACCAAGAGAATATAAATACTGTATAGTAAAATATAAATAAAGGAAAATGAGAAGAAAAAATCAAGTATTGACTGGAGGGACGCATCCCCCACACACCGTAACTCTCAAGGTAAAGGTTCCCCTTGACAATTTGTCCAGTCGTATCCGACTCTAGGGGGCAGCGCTCATCTCCGTTTCCAACCCATAGAGGTAGCGTTTGTCCGCAGACCATCCTCCATGGTCACGTGGCCAGTGTGACTAGACACGGAACACCGGAAGGCTGGAAAAGTCCTGGCTCAGCCAGAGCAAGAAAACCATCATTTACCCTATTTAAACTCTACCCTGATTAAATGGCTAGAAGCAGCTGTAGGTAGGAGACTACAGGACCTGTAGATCTTGCAGATTTTTCTCTGCTGAGTCACTACTGTCTGAGGCAACTTCTGAATTGATCAGTCCAGTACCTAGAATGGCCTCTCGTGGCACGTAGGAGACAGAGAACCTGGAATTTGGTCATACCAGCTCTGTGATTCTTGCAAAGAATCGCCACTGTTTGGTACAGTGCAGAATCTGAAAGCATACAGGTTTGATGTGCTACTGTGTTCTCTCTCTGCACACACATGCACACACCGCTTTATTTTGCTCACACAAGCTATGCCACGAATACATGTGCTGCTGTGGTTGTTCATCATTGGTTTTTACAAAACAAACTTCTCATGGAAGAGCAGAGTAGCCTTTTAATCGTTACCACAAACCTTTCTCTTTTGCTCCCTGCTTCTTCCCTTCCCCTTCTACCAATCACTGCAAAATGTTTTAGAATGCTTAGTACGCTCAATACGCACCAGTTTTCTGGTAAAGAGTCTTGTCCTTAACCTTCTTGTTCTCAATTATGTCTACAGCACATTGAGTAGGGCTGTACACACTAGAGGTGTGTGGAAGCCCCCACAGACATACGGTCTGCGCTTGTCCCACCCTGTATGCTTTAGAAAACATTCTGACCCACTCTATCCTTGGGTTTTAGTTTTTGGTTGGGAAGAAACATTCCCATGAATGGAGGAGAAGGGAATAACTACCACCATGGGAGCTATACAGCATGCTAACTATGTGTCCTATTCACTCAAAGCCCATACAACAATCACGTTTCCACAATCAGATACACATGCAATTCTAATAATCTATAATACTGTACTTCAATAGAAGCTGGTAAATGAAGTTGAGTGAGAGAACAAAGTAAACAGGAATCTTCAAGAATGCAGAAAAGCTACCTTATCGGTGCTGCAAGAGGAGATATATACGTGTATATATACTGCACAATGACCTCAGTCTGAGCCATCCCAAGTGCCTCAGTGGAGGGGAGACCTTGGGCCTTATAGTTTGGGTGTATGTTGGCGGTGTTCAACTATCCCTGGCTTTCTGCTTTAGTGCCAGAACCTTAGTCTGTTTGCTCCTTTTAATATTCCTCTTCTCGATATTACTTGCAGACCTTTTTTAAATGCTACAAGTGCTGAATGAGATACAAAGGCTCTGCTTTGTTGTTGATCTGTCCTTGGGATGAATAGTGGTTCCTGTTCCATCACACAGTCATTCAAGAAACCCACAAATACCACTGATTTGGTCCACATTTGTATGATTGTCTGAAGGCCGTACGCATGCCTATGAAAGACCCTAACTTGTCATGGCAACATTTGTGGGCCATGTCTTTCTTAGCTGTACCTGTAACCATGATATCAACAATGTATGCATGTTGGCACAAGAGGGAATAGATAATGTGTCCCCTCCTTCTCCCCTTTACGACTGATTACTGCAAAACCAGGGGAAGGAATAAAACACAGCCCTGTCCATGTCTCACACATCTTTCTGCCCCGTACAGTGGGTTCTTGACTTAAGAACGGCTTGAGTTAAGAACATTTTGACTTAAGAACCGCTCTCATAGGAAAATATTGACTTGACTTACATACTTAGATTTGAGTTAAGAACTGAAAAAAACCCACGTGGGAGGCAGGGAAAGTGCTAAATTTGAACTTTCAGTTAACTGTTGGCCAGTGAAAAGGGTGCCTGTCTGCTTCCTCACTCCTCCCAGCGTTTAGAGAGTGGATTGGGAGACAGTCTTCGGACTGCCTGGTACTGTCCTGCCTGGACTGTATTTTCCCTGCCTTCCCTGAACCTTTCTTGACCTAAGAAAAAAAAGAAACAAAATATCCCCCTCTAGTGGTCGAAGGCGGCATAGCAGCTTCCCATTAGTTTCTATGGACGGAAAAGAGCAGATACGGATCAAATGGTTTTCAGTGCATTCCTATGGGAAATGCAGATTTGACCTGCAAACTTTTTGACTTGAGAACCGCCTTCCAATACGGATTAACTTCTCAAGTCAAGACCCCACTGTATAGTAACATATCCCATGTTTTGCCAGTGTGAGAGGGTGTGAGGGGAACTTTTGCCATCTTCTTAGCAGCTGTAACTGAAGGATCATGACCTTCATTGATCACGTTAGGAGTACTGCTGAGAGAACTTTAATACTAGGTACTTTTTGTATCTATAGTTTCCTCCGTGAGGAAGAAATGCTAGCATTTCCCAAATAATACTTTTAGATAACTCCCTCTCACATCCTCAGCTGTCTCTCCTTCTCCCTCTCATTCAAAAGCTGGAATGAACAATTGGTTTAATGCTTGATAAACCGACAATCACCCTCCAGAAGTTCTTTCCCAGTCATTCAAACTACAGGCAGCATGGAAGGTTGTAAATAAAACTCTATAGTAGGGTCTTTGTATCTGATTGTCCACCCCGGTGATGTGAAAGAGATGAGCCTGAGTCCAGTGACCATCTGTAAGCAAGCCCTTAACACCTCCCAGTGTTTCCCTCACTGGAAAACCAACGACATCCCCCCCAGTCTACTTTGGGACACCACAGCCTTCTTCACAATTTATAAACGATGGTCATAATCAGGGCTGGGTCTTCCCTGAGGGGGCAGCAAATTCGCCAGTCTAAACTAACAACTCTTGGCTGCGCTCCCTGGTCAGTTATGAATCTAAAACTATTGTCCTTAGTTTAGGTCAGTGATTCCCAATCTTGGGTCCCAAATGTTCTTGGACTAAAACTCCCAGAAGCCTTCACCACTAGCTGTGCTGACCAGGATTTCTGGGAGTTTTAATCCAAGAATACCTTGGGGACCCAAGATTGGGAACCACCCGTTTCCTTTTTCCTTTTCCTTGAAAAAGGAGGAGGGGCATTGTGCTGCTCTCCAGATCACAAAGAAAGAGTTGGCATTCCATGTTAAGTATGCAAAATTGGCTGACCACCCAGTATCGCTGAACGACAACTCCTGTCCTTCTCAGTCTTCATGGACAA
Source organism: Pogona vitticeps (assembly GCF_051106095.1). NCBI lineage: Eukaryota > Metazoa > Chordata > Lepidosauria > Squamata > Agamidae > Pogona > Pogona vitticeps. The sequence continues at coordinate 17,834,634 of NC_135790.1, forward strand.
CGGCGGCATGAACTGACATTTAATGATGTCTGGAAAACCACAGGTTTTCCCACCTCTGGAATAAATGCTGTTGAACACAGAATATGCAGCTCTCACTGAACCTGTTACACCAGGATGGAAGATAATCCATGTGTTTGTTTGTTTGTTTGTTTGTTTGTTTGTTTATTTATTTATTTATTTATTTATTTATTTATTTATTTATTTATTTATTTATTTATTTATTTATTTATTTATTTATTTATTTATTTATTTGATTTATACCCCACCCATCTGGTCTAAAAGACCACTCTAGGTGTCTTCCAATATAGTAAAAACAGTGAAATTTAGATTATCTTCCTCTACCAAAGCGGGTCACACTCATGAATGCAAATGCATTATGACACAAAGTTATTTTCATCACCTTTGCATCCAGCAAAGAAGAGCATCTCGCTCTTCATGGGGCTGACTTTGAAGTAATAGTGTAACAAGTCTGCATTGAACCTGTCAACCTCTAAAGGGAGCTTGCATTTTTCAGGCACAGACTGTTGGGGGAAAGTGAACAAAGACAGGGCTCGCATTGTAAATAAATCTGGAGTAGGAATGGATGACCTCCACGTCCCTTCTAACTCACAGTGATTCTGCAATTGTAAGATTGGGGTCTGGATAACAGAGTGTTTGAAGTAGTTAGACTTGATGAACAGGTGGCTTTGTTAAGTAAAACAAGGGTGATCTTTTGCTAAGATCTCTTAGGTAGCTATTTCTTTTGTTGGCAAAAAGGGGGGAAAGGCAAAATATTTCGTACAAAATATCCAGAAAAAAATAGGATGGTTTTATTCGAGTTGGTGATGCTCCAGCACATCAACATCTTTATAGGCTATAGGAGCTAAGCCGATATTGAAGAAATTTCTGGTCTATTGTAGAATGTTGGCACTGCAACGCTAGCAGAAATGATCTATGCGCAAGCAGCTCGGTTACTGTCACTGTCCAAGAAGATACAGTGGTGCCTCGCTTAACGAGTGCCTCGCTCAATGATGAATTCGCATAACGATGGCCTTCGCTGGAAATTTTGCCACCTCACCTAACGATGTTTCCTATGGGGGATTTTCACATAACGATGTTTGGGACCTTGCTTCACTTAAGGATGACAGTTTTAGGTCCCCTGTTCCGCTTAACGTTTTTTTTGACAGCCCTGTTTTCGCTATTTTAAAAATATTCTAAAATGTTTAAAAAATGTTTAAAATGCTTGGAATCGTTAGTGCACCTAATAAAACCTTCGTTAAAGTAATTTGGCTTCGTTCTGAGTCTTTTTGAATTTTTGGTGATTTTTTTCCCACCATTGAAATGTATTGAATAGGCTCCTATTGGAACGGATTAACCGGTTTTCAATGCATTCCTATGGGAAATTGTGTTTCGCTTAATGATGTTTTCACATAACGATGTTTTTAATGGAACCAATTAACATCGTTATGCGAGGCACCACTGTATTTGTTCTTAGTGACCTTTAACTGTTTGTACAATTTTCCTTGGGTAGAAGTGAGAGCAGAAAAGAAGTGAAAAACTGCTGGATGGCTCAGTGGTTTAGGTCTCTGCCTACGGATCCAGAGGTTGGGAGTTCGATTCCCCACTATGCCTCCTTGACAGGGCCCGGACTCAACGATCCATTGAGTCCCGCCAAGTTCTGCAGTTCTAAGACGATGATGAAGAACTAAAACAAACCATCCACATATTGGGACTAGAGTTAAGAGGGGGAAAAAAGCATTCTGGGTATTCAGAATCCTATGAAGTATGAAAAACGGGTAAGAAACACTTTTGGTGAATGCTTGTCTCAAAATGTCTAGGAGGGTGATTCAGAGATAATATTTGTCATGGAGAATGTGCCTTAGGAGTTCTTCTGTAAACATGCAGGAAAAAAGGGAGGAGCAGAGCCTCTGGTGCAGGATTACAATTGCACCCTTGTCCATTTTGCATGCTGGTAGCATTTTTCTAGTCTACTCAACAAGCATTTCTACCTGTCATGAGAAACTTTTTTTCTTCCTGTACAAGGTCCCTTTTTTTCCTTGTTTTTATTGCAGCCAGCATCATAAATGGATGCTTGTGATCTGCGTGTAACACAGAGGATATTCTGATAAGGAGGTCTATAAAAAATTGCTACACCGGTAAGTTGTCCGTTGCCACCTCTTTTTTTTGTAGTGTTTGGGGGGGGAGAGATATAGAATATGGAAACAATCTTTTTATGGCACGGCCAGTAATCTTCCCTGTATGACTTGCTTTCACAAAACACCACTTCTTTATTTCTTTCATTGACATCTTCCTTTCCTCCAGTGAGATCGAAACAGCAGATGTGGTCTGGCCATTGCTCCATTGGACTTTCCCAGCTCTCTAAGGGGAATTAGGTAGTCACTGGTCCCACTTCACTTTGTGAGCTTCGCAGCAGAGCTGACATTTCAACCTGAACCTCCCCATTCCGTTTTTGACACTGAACCCCAACCTTGGATCTGGTGCCTCCAGGATGGGTTAAACCACCTTCCTCACCATCCAAGATCGGTCATGGTCCAAAACATCTGGAAGACACCAGGTTGTGGAAAGCTGCTCTAACTACTACACTTCAGTGACCTTTAATGCACCTACAACAGCTATTTGCCTGAATGTTTTTCATGGCCATGATGCATTGGCTGTGGCTGCCGGTGTGGCAACACTCCATATACAGTGGGGTCTCTACTTAAGAACGTCCCTACTTAAGAACAATCCAACTTAAGAACAGCTCCATTTGCTAAATTTTGCTTCTACTTGAGAACAGAAATCCAAGATAAGAACAGGAAAAAAAAACTTTCCTGCTCTTTTTTTTAACCTTAGGTCATCTTAGGTAAAAAAAAAAATTCTCCCCCTAGTGGTAGAGTATGTATTAACCAGCTTTGCATTAGTTCCTATGGGAACTAATGCTTCAATGTACGAACGCACCTCTACCTAACAAAAAAACAGCCAGAACGGATTAATTGGTTTTCAGTCCATTCCTATGGGAAATTTTGCTTCAACTTAAGAACGTTTCAGCTTAAGAACACCATTCCAAAACGGATTAAGTTCTTAAGTAGAGGTTCCACTGTAGTTTCTATGGACGGAAAAGAACAGATACGGAATAAATGATTTTCAATGCATTCCTATGGGAAATGCAGATTCAACATAAGAACTTTTCAACTTGAGAACCACCTTCCAATACGGATTAAGTTCTTAAGTAGAGACCCCACTGTACCTGAAACAGAGATCTGAAGAAAGCTGCCTCATTCTCATGACCTGGACACAGTGAGATACTTTGAGGGGAAACATTCAAGGTTTGTGAAATTTCTCACCTGGATCGTGAAAGTCAAAGAGTGGCTGAAATCCAGTGCTTTCTGAGCAGTGTGCCAGGTGTTATCCCCAGACAACCAACATCACACAAGAAATAGATTGCAGAATTGATTGTGCAGCACCATTGCACATTATGCATGTGAACGTACTTTTCAGATAGCGCTTCAGCCCTACCACACTTTTCTCTAATGCTGCTGCGAGTCTTCCAAGCCCCCACAGAGGATGATGGGATTGGTCATCTTCAACTCTTCCTCAGATTCCTAACCTTCCGAATCAGCCCAATTGTGTGGGGCAGAGATTGGCAAATATTTGTTGGAGGTTAGAGATATGTGTGCTTCATGGGCCCTTCACTGAAGTTGTCTGTTGCCCTCAAGTGAAGGAGATACACACATTGAACACATGCACACATGCGTGCGCGCGCACACACGCACACACAGACACAGACACACAGACACACACATGGTATAATTATAAATGAAAGGAGAGGGTCCACTAATTTATTCCTACTAGCCTACAAAGTGGGAAGTTTCCCTTCCCACTTTGATTCCATGTCCCTCTCAGAAAAACACCATCAATGCTGAAAACATTCTTAGATTCTTCAAGAGATGTTACTTGTTTGAGGATCTTGCTAAGACGGAGGACTCACTGGGCAAAGTGATCACTTACACCAGTGTTTCCCAAAATTGGCTAACCCAGGTGGTCTTGGACTGCAGCTCCCAGAAACCCTGGCCAGCACAGGTGGTGGTGAAGGCTTCTGGGAACTGCGGTCCAAGAACACCTGAGTTACCTAAGGTTGGGAAGCACTGGTTTATACTGACAGCCCCTTTTCAGGCTTCCTTGGCCAGTGGTGGTCACCATACTACATAAAAGTTGGTTGGGAGCTGCCATTTTGATTCCCCAAAGGGTCCCAGAGCCTTTTGACCTAAACGCCAGTCAAAGATATTGAAAGAATCTTGAACATTGAGCAAGATGCCTAACGTAGGGATCCTACTGGAGATGTCAGAAGTGGATGGGGGTTCCTGCTTTGAGATTAGGATCCAGGAACAGACAAGCTCTTCCCTGTGGGACACTTATCTGCTGTACAAGTACCCATACCAGAAAATTTGTGTGCCTTCAATGATGGGTCTAATTACGCAACTGGACACACACACATACCCTTTGTATCTGTGTTCTTTATCTCTTAATAACGTCTGAACAAGGCTGTACAGAAATAACCAATGATACAATTTAGAGGAAATCTTCAGGACTATCGATTTCATAACCAATAATCACTGTTAAAAATGTGAGATTTCTCGTTTTCTTGGTTTACTCTGCAAACCTTTCACACATGATATGCTGATCAAAAGGCCATTCTGACCTCTTGTCTGAAAAAGGTCAAACAAAACAGGTGATCATGTTTCCTTGAGCCAGTTCGTAAGAACCTTTGGCCCTGCTTTCCACCAACAGACTTCTATATAAAAGTGGAGTAGAAAAAGGTACTTTCCCATCCAACATGCACCAGATGGAATCCAAAGCCAACTGTGAGGTCAACATGGCGTCAGAACTCCCAGTAAGTAGCTCACTTTCATTTTTAGCTATTTGTCTGAAAACTGTTCTTTGAAATGTATATGGGAAAGTCCATATGGCTAGTAATGCAGCAACAACAGCACAGGGAAGGTAGATTTATAGAGGGTGCTACTGTCAAACATCACCTTTTGATTATTGCATCCATTTTCTCTAGCAGCAAATTGAAATGCTGTACATATATGAGAATGAAGTTTAATTGACTGTCATGAATGCATTCTAATTCAAAACTAAAGTCCTAGGTTTAAAGGGAGCTTATTTCATGCAGCGTTGTAAAATTGTTTTCATTTTCTCTTTTGGTGGTTGATGATAGGAAATCAAGTTTTGGGAACTGCATCAGCAGACAGAGGACTGCCCTTATTTCCAAACCATTTTCATTAAGTGACTAAAAATGCCAGTTGTTTATTAGCGTCTAATGATGTGCAGGGGATAATTTTGCAAATTCTCCCATCTAGCTCTTCTAACGTAAAATTTTTATCAATCAGCTCGCTCTAATACTTTTACAAAGATACAAAAGAGAGACATAAAACAATACCTACATAGGAAACATTTCTTTTCTATGAGAGGCAGTTAGAAGCCTATGACATTTCTGTAATATTTACCGAACGGGCACCCCACCATGGAAGGTAGAAGCATGTGCAAGGCTGAAACCAAGAGCAAGACAATTTCTTCTGTTCTGGACTCCTGCAGAGAAAAAGCCATTAAAGACACTTCATATATACCTGCAGCCTGCATTTGCTATTGTTCATTTTGGCAGGGACATAACTATCGTACCACTTCATCTCTTTCATATAGCAGTTGTAAGATTTCCTTTAATCCAAGATTACCTTGGGAATAAAACTGATCTAGATCTGCTGTTACTGCTGTTTTAAAAAACACAGCATTCTTTAACACCTTTCTCCGTAGGTCAACATGAATGGTGGGGGGAAAAGGGAAAGGGGGCACTCTTCTCTTTGAAAGGCTCTCAGAGGACATTTCACTTGCAGGCATCCCTTATTTTAGGGGTGGATAACATGTGGACTGTTTGGCATATGCATGTTATCCATGTTTGTGGCCTGTAGAATCCACCACCATCCTCCATAAAACTTTTTTAAAGTGAGTAAATGCAATTCTGAAAGCCGTGAAGGACAGTTCTCGTTCGAGAAAAGGTGCAAGGTCCTGTAGACATTGTTTTAGTAAAAAGGAGATAATATCAAACAAAAGTGGGTTTGTCACTTCGTTCCAGTTTTATTGGTATGGAGGTTACAGGCTACAGTGGTTTGGAGTGGCAATACTGGCCCAAAGACCTAAGGAAGATGACCACCCTGGCTTTCTTTGAAGGCCTCTGGAGTCCAAGTTCAGTTTAAGGGAAAGTGTGCACCAGAAAGAGGAGCTGACTCTGGAAGATGACTTTGAAGGCTGCCACAGACAGTGAACTCTCGGAGAGTAGACAGAGATGGTCCACACAGACACTGAGTAAAAAATGATTTTATTTTCATTTAAATTATTGTTTCTGAATTTGGCCATGTACAGATACGTTATTAGCAATTCATGTAAATCTATGTCAACTTCCCATGTTCTTGTTGGCAAGGTGTAGGCAATCACTCTAGAAGAAGGAAACAGGTATGATGTGGATGAGGTCTGTAAATGGGCAAAGGAAAAAACTTGCAACCCCCCCCCCCCCGCATCTAAGGTCCTGATTCTCTTCTCCAGGCCTACAAGTTTATACCTACAGTTCCCAAGGACAGGAAGCAAATAATCTTCATCTCTGTTATCCTGGTGCTTCTGACCATAGTCATTACTGGAGCAATTCTTATTGGAATTAACACATCTCAAGAACACACTGAAAAGGTGAGCAGAACATCTTAAAAGAAGTTGATGCCATTCGTAAGGGGAATGGGGTGGGATCCATACTAGATGGGGATTCTTACAAAAATGGCTTCCTAAACTGGCAGGTCCCTTGCAGCAGAATAATCTGGTCATACCTAAAGACAACTCTGACTCACGGGGTTGAAAGTTTCATCACCAAGAAGCTGTCACCTGCAATTCAGCAGGTAACCATTGCAGCCTAGCCTGGTGCCCTCCATATGTCTTGGAGTCCAAACTCCAGCAACTGCATCAGTCATGCCCAGTGGCTGATACGAAATGTCTGGAGGGAAGCACCAGGTTAGGGGGAGCTGCTAACTCCTGACAGCCCTATTTTTCAAAGAAGAAGTTGAGGCAAAGAAACAATAGCTTTTCTGTTGTTACATACGGAGTTCATAGTTCAGTGATTTCAGTACGAATGGATGGGAATGGGTGAGTGAGTAATCATGATCGGCACCTGGAGTTTCTTAGCCTCTGTGTTGCAGCAGTTTCCTTATGGAGCAGGAGATCCATGTCAGAGCACAGAACCCTGCGTTGAAACTCCCAAAGCATCTTCTTGTTGGTCTCTCCCCATTAACACTGGCTTGATCCTGAAACATCAAGTTGAAATATCTGTTCAGATGATCTTCCTTGAAACCACCCTGCAAAGATCTAAGACACAAACTGTATTGCCTTATTTCTTGTGACTTCTCCCTTCTGCAGATCATTAGAACCCTTAGCAATGGAGCCCACGGTGAAGTGGTAGAGCAAACGGTGATGGTGAATCAGCAGGACAGTGTGGCTGCTTTTCACATCCAAAGCAACAAAACATCAGCTACGGTTGTCTATGACTATTATCATGTAAGTTTCAGAGATACCCAAGGTGGGCACTGATATGCACAAAAATTCTTTTTTACTATAAGTCCCATAATTCCCTCGGCCAATTCAGGGAGTTGTAATCCAAAGTGTAAATTTTCCAAGCCCTATAAAATGCCCCAAGATATTGTACTGAGAAAAATTAGAATTATGTCCCTACAAGATGCTCTAAAGCAGTGGTCCCCAACCTTGGGCCTCCAGGTGTTCTTGGACTTCAACCCCCAGAAATCCTGGCCAGCAGAGATGGTGGTGAAGGCATCTGGGAGTTGTAGTCCAAGAACATCTGGAGGCCTAAGGTTGGGGACCACTGCTCTAAAGCACCACAAGAGATTCTGTGGTATACCTTTTCAGACTATATGTTGATTTATTGGTATCCCTTAAAACAGTGGTCCTCACCCTTGGGCCTCCAGAAGTTCTTGGTCTACAACTCCCAGAAGCCTTCACCACAACTTCTGCTGGCTGGGATTTATGGGAGCTGAAGTCCATCTGGAGGCCCACAGTTGGGGATCACTGTCTTAAAACCTTAATGTTTTTGTACTTTGGGGCCATGTAACTCTAGTTATATGAATTTTTGAGATGCCCATCCTTGTTGCATGCTTTGTACAGATGCCTCCAGCTGGTTTAAAACCATGGGAGGGGCAGGGAGAGTAACATAAACCAGGCTTATAAATGGCCACTGGCTTAGCTACTGTAAAATGTTGGAAATAACTGCATCTTGATAATCAGGATTTTATATGTTGCCTGTCTCCCTCTTTTGGAAGGTAAAATAGTTATTTGTATACAAGAAAGCTGTCAAAATTGCCAGATTCATAAGGAAAGTATATACTGTACAAGAAACAAAATAAATGCTGGGTTTGTTATCTTGATATTTGCTCTTTGTGATAATTCAGACTTGGTCAGAATGTTGGGTTATAACAAAAAAGGAAGGGTACATTTCTCTGATTTGTCACACTATGTGGTACATGTGAATGTCCAGACAGGGAGGTCAAATCTTCAAAACACGGCACTTGAGAGGGGCATACATTGAGTGCCTGGACATTCCTTTTTTTTCCCTGAAATCTTCTTTGCTCCCTGCTTTGCTTCTAGAAACTGATTGGCTTCCGAATTCACAACAAAAGAAAATGTTCAGTGGTGTCCATGGATTTGGTTGCTGTTCCGAGCCTAGATGAAGTCATCCAGAAAATTGAGCACTTTGATCAACAGGTGAGATGGGGGATGTAGAGAATACTAGCACTGTTTGTTGGATATTGTCCTGGAGAGCATGTAGGAACAAAGGATGAAGTTTAAGGTTCTTTCTAGTAAGACAATGCAAGAGAAGAGGAGGAAAGATAAATGTCCAAGATATATTTCCGTACACTATATGAATGGACTGGAGTTCTGTTTGAGAGAAGTTATAAGACCTGTAACAGCCTTGTAAATAAGCTGACAGAAGTTATTAGTCAGCAAAAATATTTACCAGCCTTCGAATTGGCAAGTGGTTTACATTTCCTTGCTGTCTGTATTGCAGGGAAATCTTCTTATCAGGCTGGCTAAAATTAAAAAACAGAGAAAGTAAAAAAATCATTTATTTTCCTGTTTTGCATTTCTTGATTGTGGAGGGAGACATTTCACTTCCTCAGCAAGGATGCCCAGGAAAAGAGAGAAGGGGATCAGACACCTTGATCAAAGCTTGGAAGTAGCGAATTTCAAGCAACATAATCTGCCAGAAGTTATGCCCCCTTTTTTTCAGTTAACCAAGACTGTCTGAAGTCACATTTTCAAAAGGAACTGAAAAGTAGGACAAAGGCACTTCTCGTCTAACAAGCATTGTTTTCTATTTATTTTCGTAGTGGCTTTCAAAGCATGCCTCTAGGCATTTTGGCAAGTGTGTTCAAGTTTTATCCTATTCTATCGTCAATCCCAAAAGGTTTTTTTTTATAAAGTGGAAAAATGGAATAAAAACGAAAGAACCAAAAGTTATTCTTTTTGTGCGGATTGTAATGAGCAACAGCTACTTTGAGATAGTTTTTGAAAAACACTCAGTAACAAATCTAGTTGACAAAACTAGATTTCCAAAGAATTACACGAGTGAGGTGTAATTGTACGCCACTGACTCTTGAAGCTAGCACAAATGAAAAGTTCCAGTGTATTTTTTATTGAAAAAGACATTTCCTTTGTTTCACAAAGGTCCCAGGAGACGACACCTTGAGCTACAACTTCAAAAAAGGGAAAATGGCTGATCGGACCACTCTTGGAACCACCATTAACATCCTCTGTAGTGACCTCCCTGTATACTGGGCAGAGGTAAAATCCTCCTGTATTCGAATTCTACATTTGCAGGAAGTAGCTATCAAGCCATTCACAGAATGGGGTGGGCCGCAGGTGCTATGGGGGGTACTAAGGTAAAGGTAAAGGTTCCCCTTGACAATTTTTGTCCAGTCGTGTCCGACTCTAGGGGGCAGCGCTCATCCCGCTCTTCAAGCCATAGAGCCAGCGTTTTTGTCTGAAGACAATCTTTCCGTGGTCACATGGCCAGTGTGATTTAGACACGGAACGCTGTTTACCTTCCCACCGAGGTGGTCCCTATTTATCTACTCGCATTTGCATGCTTTCGAACCGCTAGGTTGGCGGGAGCTGGGACAAGCGACGGGAGCTCACTCCGTCGCGTGGATTCGATCTTACGACTGCTTGGTCTTCTGACCCTGCAGCACAGGCTTTTGCGGTTTAGCCCACAGCGCCACCACGTCCCTGATATGGGGGGTACTAATATCTCCCAAAATGATTTAGAATATATACCTTTTGTCTGAAATAGGGGTGGGCAACGTGTGGCCCTCCACCACTCTCAGGCCCACCAGATTCCCCACATCTTCAATATTTTTTGGGGGGGAAATAACTGGCTCAAAACCAAATTGCTTTTTGGGGCCCTCTAGCAGGTTTGTGGCCAATATTGCCAAATTCTGATGGAGGCCCAGCACTGGTGGAGACCTCTCCCCCAACAACAACATTTTTAATTTTTTTTTAAAATGGGCCACTAGAGGACGCAAGGGAACTACAACTTTTGTAAGAAAAATATTCGGCATTCAATGGGAATCTTATGTGGCCCTCCAAGGTTCACGAATGGGCATCTGTTGCCCCAAGACCTCTGAAAATTGTCCATCTGACCTTAAAAAATGACAAGAACTAAAAGGCTTTTCCTTCTGTCACCAACCTAAAGTGATTGAAAAAGAATGTTCGGGACAACCCCGTTGCTGAATGTTTCGGTGAAAGGGATTAGGAACTTGGCTCTGGGCTTCTGAACACAGCTGTAATAAACTCCCAAGGTGACTTTGTGTTGAGAAGGCTACTCAACTGTAAGCACATGTCCATTCTTCTGAGCCACAGTTTTCCCCGACTTCAGTTGAAGGGTTTCAAGCTCATCATCATCATCATTGACTCTCTCATGCAATTGAGAAGTATGCAAATGGTAGGGTGGATCTCAATGTATACAACGGGCCTTATCTCCAGGTCCAGGTATGATTCTGTAGGAATGAGAATTCATTCAGCTGAGAGGAATAGTCAGGTCAACTGCCCACCTGCCCTCTTGTGAAAACTCCCTTGATAGCCCATGGTCGCCTTGGCCATATCTGTACATCCAGGACTGTTTTCATCTGAAGCTGAATCAATAGATATCTTGAACCTATTTGTGGAAAATGGAAAGCAAGTCCTTTGTCAACTTTGTTTCTCCTCCCAACCCTTTCTTCTTTTCCAGAAAAGTCACAAAGAGCAACGGAAAGGACCGCTACCTTGTCTAGGAATTTTGATTATTCAAATCTGCTTGACACTATTTTAAAGCCAATATCCACATGTGACGTGTAAAGTTGACACATTGGGTTACTTCGTAGTAGACATCACCCTGAACTCCACCGTCTTCCTCATACTGAAAAAGAAGGATAGTGATGAACATTAACTTGGGATGGATTATAGCAAGAGTTGCTTCTACCTTCGAGTTAGATAACACAGCTGAGACATTTCTTTTCCATAATTAGGTGAAAGCAAAATTAAAACAGTGGCTCCATGAAAAACTTGCATATGGCATTACTTTATGTGAAAATCCCTTTTCCAATGTGTGTATGTATGTGTAAACCCTCTTAACAGCATCCACCCAAATATACAATTCACCATGGAAAAAGAAACAGAAGGCCAACTCCCTTTCTTAGAGGTCATGGTCATACGTAGAACTGACCTCCTATTGGGACACAAGGTCTACAGAAAACCCACCCACACGGACCGGTACCTACACAAAAACTCCAACCACCACCCACGACAAAAAAGAGGAATAATCAAAACACTGGTAGACCGTGCAAATCGGAACTGTGAAGCACAGCACTGAACTCAACCATCTGAATTGGGACCTACAGGCGAATGGCTATTCCAAGAATGAAATCAAAAGAGCCATCAAACCTAGAAAACAACACCAAACTGAAGAGGAAAAACAGCCACCCACAAATAAAGTATTTCTGTCATACATCAAAGGGGTCATGGACCTCATAGGGAAACTTTTGAAAAAACAACCTGCAAACAGTATTCAGACCCATCACAAAAATACAACAAATGTTACGGTCAGCAAATGACAAAAGGGACCCCCTCACCACTGCAGGAGTATACGGGATACCTTACAATTGTGGACAGGTATATATTGGAACCACAAAATTCAGCATTCACACCAGAATCAAAGAACATGAGAGATAGTGCAGACTAAAACAACCGGAAAAATCAGCAGTAGCCACTGAAATCCATAAACACCAGCAGAACTTCAACAAAAAAGAGGAGAGTCTAAAACTTAATAAGGCCTGGCTCCCAGCACTGAAAATGCAGCCTGCAAAAGGTCAGCAAACTCTACCCAGCCACAAGGACCAGGGATCATTGCACACAAAAGACCAGCTAAAGACACCCATCAATCACAATGACAGATAATCTCTCCCCCCTATCACAGCAATACATTCACAACAAAAACACGCTGATCGCCATCATCACCCTATCTCCTGAAAAGGACAAAAGCTGTTCCTACAGCTATAAATACTCAACCATCCAACAAACAGCAATAGATCATGGACAGAGTTCCTATTCCAGTCCTCTGAAGATGCCGGCCACAGAGACTGGCGAAATGTGAAGAACAACCTTCAGAAAACGGCCAAAGAGCCTGAAAAACCCACAACAACCATGTGTATGTATATTCACATGCAAGGGATCTTCAGCAAAAAATCTTGCCCTATGTTAATTTAAAGTATCCCATTTACAAGTTCTTGGTCCCTTCTCATCCTGGATGAGGGATTAGTGATGGTTAGCTGTATGAATGCTTTGTTTTAATTGGCATAGTGTCAATTTATGTTCCCATTAAAAGGTAGTCTTTAGCTACTGGCTTTCTCAATGCATTATTTATTTCATTTTAATACAAAAATTTGCTACTTCATTGTTTAAGAAGATGAAAAGGGGAAAAAAATCTTAAGAGGAAAAAAGTACTTAAATTCTGCATTTTTTGAAAGATTTCTAAAACATTCTGCAGGAAATTGGGAAGAGGAGCTAGCAGGTATATGTATGATGATCTGCATTTTGGGCAGTGTATGTAACAAGATTAAACATGCAAAACAAAATACTGTATACATGTGACAGAGCAGAAAATGTATCATTCAGACATGACTAAATTCTACTGCACAGACTAATCCTCATCAGTGATGCCACGCATGCACCCTGCAATGTTGGATTCAAGTCCTTTAGCCTGAAAAAGATCCATAGCCAGATAAAGATATAGAAACCTCAGAATTCTGGATGCCATTTAACAACCTTTTTGGTCTACAACTTCTGGTCTGTCAAATAGACCAGAGAGACCAGTTCCTTCCAATAGAATTACTCCAAATCCAATCTGAATGTCTTATTCAATCCTTAAACAAACAAAGCCATTTGCTTATACTGTATAACAATTTACTGTTTTAGTGATTGTTTTTAATATTTGGAAACTGTCTTGAGGGCATGTGTCAGTTTGAATTTTACACAGGCCTCTTAAATAATAAACATCTGAGTGAACGCCTTAACCTTGATCTTCTTTCTGTGCCACATTAGGGCGGGGGGGGGATGTACAAATGCTGGAGATGGGTATGAAATGCTGGTTTGTTGGTTCGTGCTGGTTTTATTAGCAGCCAAACAAGTGTTCAACACTTCAAAGCCACACCTTCTCTGATGGCCGACCAGTCAGAGGCAGCGACCTAGATTTGCTGCCTGACCTCATCTGGGTGCTGTCTCTGAATGGGCACCTGCAGTGTGTAGGGCTGGGCAGGGCTATGAGGCGCTGGACACCTGCTCAGCCACTAAACAAACTGGCAATTCATGCCCATCCCTTTTGTTTAGTCATTAAGTCATGTCCAACTCTTCGTGACCCCATGGACCAGAGCATGCCAGGCCTTCCTGTCTTCCACTGCCTCCTGGAGTTGGATCAAATTCATGTTGGTCGCTTCAATGACATTGTCCAACCATCTCGTCCCCTGTTGTCCCCTTCTCCTCTTGTCTTCACACTTTCCTAACATATGTGTCTTGATATGGTAAAAGGCTGGTTAATGTATTTTGCTTTCATAGATTTTTAATTTCAAGAATGGATGTATTCTTTGTCCTTTGCTGGAATATAACGAGGATATGCTAGAAATCTCCGTGTCGGACTAGAACAGAAATTTTGCAGGATGATCTGACCGAGACATTGAAGGGAGATTCAGAAAGCCTGGAAGTCCATCAACCCCATCTCTGATATAAAGTTATGGGCAAAGAAGGAGATTGATAGAGAGGCCTCAGGCAGCCATCCTTCGGTGCAGGACTGGATCGCAACTGAGTGTCAGAGTAATAAATAATATGATGACAGAAAGTTTAATGAAACCCCAGTCAAATGATCTTTGTTTGGGGGACCAGAGGTTATGCAGGTTGGAATAGCTAAAAGGAGGCGTAAGGAAGGGAAAGTCCTGTATGAAAATCAGAAAGAGGGTAGATGTCCACGACAGTAAAGTACAGGGAGTCTAACTGAAATTAAACTCCAGGATGATTATCAAATAAGAAAGAGGACTTAAGTGGGCACAGCAAGATAATCCCCCACATCGTTCCAACCTAAAGATGCTGAATCTAAAACCTCATCAATTAATGATCACTAATTGATCATTAATCAGTTCATCTCATTAATTAGTTAGATTTTTATACTGCCCATCTGGCTGCCAGGCCACTCCGGGCGGTGTATGACCAAGCCACAGCAACATAACAAGAAATGCACAATAACAACCATAAAATTAAGATAAAATGAAATCACTTAAAAAGTGGTAAATGCCCAAATGAACCCCCTTCTCTTCGTTCCTGAGCAGTGGACCTTGTTAAACAGTGGGAAAGGCACGACAGTCAGCTCATCTCCTCTGAAGAGATAGCAATTGGATGGGTTGCCTTTCTCCTCCAGTTCCCTCTCCTCTGTCCTAGGGAAATGGAATTCCACAAACTCTGCCATCTTCAGCAGCTCTTTTGACAGGCTTCATGAAAAAGAAAGAGAAATCCATGTTGCTGATGATCAAATGACCACATTTCCTTTGAAAAATCATGACCACTCAATTGGTTGGTTAGTTGATTTGTTGCTCGGTTGGTTGAGAAGAGGAAAATGGTCCCCTGCACAGGTGTAATCAGTCTCAGCTCTCATAGATCGCTCTTTTGAGCAATGAAACAAGTAAAATGTGAAATAATTTTTCAAAAGCTTCATGCTTTCTACTTGCATTTCTTAAGGATTTGACAGGATTCAAGTGCTTACTCCCCCCCCAATCTATCCATATAGTGGGAGATAATTGGAAACATGGGTCTAAACTTGTAGGCATTTTTCCCCCAACAAGTTACTGAGTCACTACATCATAGGTGCCATCCTCAGCGTGCAAAGTCAATGCCTGCCACTCAGATGATCTTCCTCCTTAATTTCATCTCCTGAAAACAGAAACCAGCCCATGGGGCATTGCATGGAATTCAAGGGAATGGAGTCACAATGCTAAGGTTCCATGGACTCTGAGGTCAGAGGATTCAAAAGATGCTCTGAGTGTCCGTTGGGATCAGAGCCAGAGCGGATTCTGTGGCTGCAGGAACCTCTGTTGATGAAAGTACCCGTCTGAGAGTATCGCGAGGAGAAGGAGTGACATTAAAGGTAAGACCAGGCAATGGTAGGGAAAGGTGTAAACCAGGGGTGGGCAATTAATTTATACAGGGGGGCCAGATGAAAAATCTGAACTGTGTTTTGGGTGCCAAACCAACTTTACTTAAAAATAAAATGAAACAGTGATGTTATTATTGTTTTTATTTTAAACTTGTTAATCTTCACAAATTCTAAACAGTTTTTTTGTAGTATGTTAAAGATAAGCAACTGATCAACTTTAGACAAAAAGCTATAAATGGTTTTGATGTTTTAAAATGTCTGCTGGATGGACAGTAGCGGCTTGTGGGCCGTATGTGGCCACACTTTGCCCAGGTCTGGTGTAAACAGTCATTCTATGAAAAGAAGACCCCATCACACCTCTAAGTATTTACCGTTTCCCTGAAAATAAGACCTAACTTGAAAATAAGCCCTAGTAGGATTTTTCAGGATGCTCGTCATATAAGCCCTGCCCCCAAAATAAGGCCCAATTAAGTGAAACCTCGCCTTCCACCATTATGCAGCATTGCGCAGCAATGAAAATAAGCCCCAATGTATTTTTTGGACCAAAAATTAATATAAGACCCTGTCTTATTTTCAGGGAAATATCTACATTGGTTTGTGCTTGTCAAACATTGTGTTACATGCTTTGCTTATAATTATTTGTTTTTTACATCTCATTGTCTTCCTGATTGTCCCCCCCCAAATTCCAGACATCTTTCAGACATTCAAACCATTCATGTACATATTTTAGTATAAAATATGACTCCTATCATAATATTACTCTCATAGTGTACAAAATTCTCAAGGTCTCCTAATGACATTCTTATTGAAAGTGGTTCCAGATCCATGACCCAGCTTTATATCTAGTTTAGTTTACCTAAAATGAAAACCCACCATATTACATCTTTACCCTGATTAGGGCTCCCTTATTTCAATTTAATTCTCCTTTTTAATATAAAGGATATACCCCTTTACAATTTCCGATGTTAAATCTATACATGTTTTTCAACATTAAGGGGCCCCTTCTTGTTTTCCCCTTTTTCATCTTTTTAAGTAATTCCCTCTCTCATTTCTCTTTTTTCACTTTGTGTTTCTGTGTCTCTAAGCATTATGCCATCTTTTCATGCCCTCTGAAACCATTTTGTGCATCTGATTTATGTCCACTAGCTCTTTATGCACTTGGTCTATCTTCAATAGATCTTCCAGGCTTTTTTTTTTTTTTTTTGTTAATTTTGCTGATTTGCTTGATAAGTCTGTACTTTGTTTTGTCTACCTGAAGTCTTTTGGCATAAAGCCCAGGACAGTGAGCTTGAGTACTCTACTGCTGTTTAAAGCTTGGAAACCTGTTTGTTTCTTTTTGATTTTTTAAATGCCTGGCTGGATAAATTAACCCTAAAGTGGACTTCTAAAAAACTGTGCCTTGGGAATTAGTAAACCTGTGGGAATTAGGCCATCAGGCCGTGGATACAACCATTGCATTCTACCCTGGTACTTTGGGGGTTTAGATTTGGTTCAGGCCTATTTAGCCAAAGCGGACTTTTTGAAATGATTCTGGAAACTTGGAATATCTCTTTAGCTGGCATCAATCTGCCAGGGATCAATTAGGACACAGATACAGTCATCAATCTGGACTGTGAGACTTGGGGACTTCGAATGTTGGCTTAAGCGCTTGGGTAGCTGGAACAGAATGGCACAACAAGGACAATTTTGGGATGAAACAAAATCTACCCTTCAAACAATACTAGAAATAGTGAGATCCCATTACCAAGAGTCAAAATTATTCAATCAACATCTCAAGAACTATAGTCAACAAGCAACAGGGAGCAATGAAGAAAGAAATGAGAGTGTGCCGGATGATGTATGCCAATCAAAAGAGGAGCTGCAGGAAATTAATGGGGAAAACCTAAGAGAAACAATGTCAATTTTGGATCCGAAGAGAGTATTAAAGGAAGACAAGGGGAGAGAATCAGAAAATCTGAAAAGTTTTTATAGTCCATTGCATCTGTCCAAGGTTGGAGGAGATCCCTCTCACACTACCATGTTCCCTTCCTCATTTCAGAGGTACAGTGGGGCATTCAGCTACCAGCCCCCAACTCTGCAACCCACTGAGCTCTGTAAAACCTAAATCATTCTTCTTCATTTGTTGATGGGCTCCTTTCAAGTGTTGGGTCCATTCTCTACCTTTGTCTCCACTTATTTTTGTGCTCTTGTGGTTCAAAGAAACACAAATGTTCCTGAACACAAGAACTAAAAAGTGTGCCATTGTGCAGATCCAATGTCTGCATAGATCATCTTTTCAGAGGCCCCTGGCCCCAACAGACACACTGCAGCATGGCCCAAAAGTCCATGGGCATCTCTCCTCCAAGCAGTGGCATCTTTGAGCCCTTCCTCCAAGCAGCATGGAGTCATCTTTGTCTTCCCAGAAAACCCTCCAACGCCAGGTGGCATTGTGAAATATCATCAGTGTGTGCCACCAGTAGGAGGTGGTAAGCCCACTGGGACCCACCCTTGTAGAACAAGGAACAGCCCATGAATTACTTGATTCAAAGTTGTTCTCTAATGTGGATTCCTTCTGGCCCTAGAGAGAGAATTAAAACTTCTTTGTAAAGGTCTGACTCTTAGCACCTCTTCTTCAAAACAGATAAAATTATTAAATACAGTGTCAGCTGAAGACCTTTAATGATAAGAACTTCTGGAGCTCCAAATTTCATAAAATCACCCTAAGTCAGAAGCAATTTGTCTGCACAAAATAACAACAAGAACAATATTGACTAAATGACGATTAGAAATTAGAAAATCCCACTAGTGATTCAACTGTAGACAGATGATAAGAGAACTAAGGGTCCAAATGCCGTGCTGGGCCAAAAGCCACTCTCTGGTTTTCCAAGAATCATCCTTCCTTGCGAACGAAGGCTTGTTTTTGAACAAAAAGCCTGTCACTCCATCCTTCCTGGATGTGTCCTTCTTCAAGGGGGAAAAACACCTGTGATATTTTGCAGAAATTGCAGAAAGCTTCTGGTTGGGAATAGCTCTTTCCTCTTGGACTTGGAGGCAGACGTGGGATCTCGTATCTAGTTTGCAAGGAACGAGTGACTTCAATCATCAGCCCCTGTCACAGGCTTTATTTTGGGTTACTCAGGTCCAGTGGAAGTGCAGGAAGGGATCACATATATATGATTTTAAGCACAATCCATCTCATTTTTTAGTTACCAAAGTTACTTTATCAGAAAATTTCAAGATCTTATTAGAAACGTCATGGCGGATATTTTTTCTGGTTCTATGACTCGCTTTTCTCAATGACCTGCAAAGTAATGCAATGGATCTCTTACTTTGTCTTGCTCAACACAGGGAACGGCTATCAGAATGGAGAGAGGCATTAAGAGGCCACCCTATGACCACTGGTTTTTAAGATGGGCCAGCAGGAAGGAGAGCAATTTGAGGAAACAAAGCAGGGAGAGAGCAAGAGAAAAACTGTGGTGTCAAAGGAGGAAGGTGAGATGGGGTGGATTCTCCCGCTTTTACAAGAGGACAACTCTGAAGGTGGACTGCAGGTCCATTAGCAGGTTGGCCTCTCCATCACTTCTGCCCTGGGTTGGGAGTCTCTGTTTTGTGTGTATCTGTGTGCCCAAGGAGAACTGTCCTCTGCAACTCATGGATACCGGTAAATATTTCCCCTCCCCTTAGAGTATTGCTAAGGAAAGGATGGAGTTGCAGTTGACAGAATTCTCATCCCCAAAAGACTGGGTTTTCGGGTTTAACTGTACAGGATCTGAATAGGATTTGTCTAGACACACATTGAAAAGCCTTTTTTTCTCTTCTTGTGATTGCAGGACCTGAAGGTTGAAAGAAGCCGCCCCCTTTGCCCTCTCCCCCATAAACCCCATAGACCCCGTAAACCTCGTGTTCATCCTCTCCCCCACCCAAATCCTGCCCTTGTCCCCCTCCCCGACTCAAATCCTCCTCATGTCCCTATCCTCGACCCTGCCCTTGTCCCTCTCCCCGACTCAAAACCTCCTCTTGTCCCTTTCCCCGACCTAGACCCTGCCCTTGTCCCTCTCCCCGAGTCAAATCCTCCTCTTCCCCTTCTGCCCTTCCCATTATTCAAGCTTTCCTTATTTCATGAGGATCACCAGTACCCATATCTCCAAGGTGAGGGAAATTTCATTGATATCAGATCTTCTAGTGGGCTGTTTTTATTAAAGCGTTCACAATCAGCATAAAAATGTTTGTGGATATGAGGGATGATCATTGGAAAATGTAGGCTGACTAAAAGTGAGATGACTTCCTCTGCTGGGCTTATCCCAAAAAGATTCTTTGACATGGATGTCCCCTGATGGGAGAAAGGGGAGTTTATTCTCATATTGATGAAGTTTTCTCTTTTCTCTTTTCCCTACAGGAACCCTGACCCGAAGATATCCCGTCAACAGCCTTCCCTCCCATCACCTTCAGCCCAGGATCCTTCCCCTCCGGCCTCTCCCTCCACCACCAAACCCACCTGGCAAGACCATCCGTTCCCTCTTTCCTTCCTCCCTGCCCTTCCCTTCCCTCTCCCTCACCTCTTGCCTTCTTTCCGGAGCCTGTCTTGCCCTTGTAGGTTATTATTATTATAAGAAATAATATAGAAGTATATAGGAAATATAGGAAAATTATCAACCCCTCCCCCCTCCAAATAGATCTAGCTTCCTTGATTTCATTTAAAAACATGTTAAGTATTATTGATTATTCCCTTATTTCACAAATTATTGCTGCTATTTTATGTATTTCAAAATATATATTGATTGTTTTATTGTATTGAAAATATTAAAGTCCCTTATATCATGTACATCAAAGTCTACTGAATATTTCTTTATATAAAGTGATCTGTCCTAAGATTAGTCAAGCTGATCTTTATCATGGGTTCCCAGCCTGGGGATTGGGACCCCCAAGGGAGTCTCAATGTGTTTTCTAAGGGGTTGCCATGGTTCCTTTTGCAATCCTTTTTACATTTATTATATTAAATATGGCAGACCAAGAAATGGTTGATTTTAACCCTTTGTTGATCCTTCTAATCTGAACTGGAATTGCAGGCAGTCTAGAGTCCTTAGCTCCTTCTGCCTCCCTTTGGCTGGATTTCCCTTTTATGCATGCGCATCGTTCCCAACCCTTTCGAAAGATGCGCTCTTGCTGGTTCCTCTCTGGGCCTCCGTGTTTATCTTTGGAGGCCTGACTTCAGCTCTTTGGACGGGAGCATTAGCCAAGCTCAACGAGGCCTGAATGAGGGGAACGTCTGGCACACATCAGGAACATGGAGGTCAAAGATGGCGGAAGGATTGGGAAAAAAGAGGCTGTGGCAATCGTGGCAGCCGTGGCGCCCTTCGCTCTGGAAGAACGGTGACACCGTGAAGGGAAAGGAGACCTGGGCAGGGAGAGGTGTCCTGGCCCCACCTGAGTCAGGAGGTGGAAAGGCAAGAGGGACAAAAAAGTGAGGCTTCCTGGATCACTATTAACTTTTTGGAAAAGACCTGCTTATCACACTTGGCTTGGGTTCTGGCTTAAAGTGGGCAAAATGCAGGCTTTAGGTCTCATGCATCACCCTGGGGCTGGAATTTGGGCCCCTACGTACTGGACGTCTACTGATGTCTCAAGCTTTAGAGCTGACACTCTGTAAGACAGAACACAGCTCATCCTTCAGCACTATCCTCTCACCAAGCTCTCATCCAAGGGTGGCCAGAGCCCTAACCAGCCACTGCAACACCCCAACAGCCCTTGCGATTTCCTACTTGAGGCACTCTGAGGCACGGATACGAGTCCCACCCTCATCCAAGGACAAGAGAATGGGAGAGAATGTAATGATCTTCCACCAAAGGAAGAAAGCAAGTCTGTGCACATTTAACTGCCTTTATGGTACTAAAATTCAACCCTCCTTCTTGAGAGAAGTTCCTCATGAAATGGATGTTTACCTTCTGGTCATTTAGTCGTGTCCGACTCTTCGTGACTCCATGGACCAGAGCACACTAGGCCCTCCTCCACTGCCTCCCTGAGTTGTGTCAAATTCATGTTGGTCGCTTTGATGACCCTGTCCAACCATCTCATTCTCTGTCGTCCCCTTCTCCTCTTGCCCTCACACTTTCCCAACATCAGGGTCTTTTCCAGAGAGTTTTCTCTTCTCATGAGATGGCCAAAGGATTGGAGCCCCAGGGCTGATTTCCTTCAGAATGGATAGGTTTGTTCTCCTTGCAGTCCAGGGGACTCTCAAGAGTCTCCTCCAGCACCACAACTCAAAAGCATCAGTTCTTCAGCGGTTGGCCTTCTTTATGGTCCAGCTCTCAGTTCCATACATCGCTACTAGAAAAACCATAGCTTGGACTATGCGGACCTTTGTCAGCAAAGTCATGTCTCTTTTGAAGATGCTGTCAAGGGTTGTCATCGCTTTCCTCCGAAGAAGCAGGCATCTTGTAATTTAAACCCAGATAAACTCTGTTAGTTAGTTTGAGTTTTTCCACATGTTTTTAAAGGAGGAAAAAAACCCTCAATTTCTTTTCACCCCAAATGTTGTGAAATTAGCATTTTCCCCTTTATGTTTTTTAAGGTAATTTTTCCCTCAATTTTGTTCAAACAGATACTGTCTACTCACTCAGCTAACCTTTGTAGATCCTCCACTCGGAGGCCTCTATGATCAGGCCATTTTGAAACAAAAGAAATGCTACCGTGTGAAATACTGTAGAGGCAAAAAGTTGGCTTGTCTGACAAAGCATATCTGCATCATTCAGACACCAGTTCCCTCCCTCATCTATCCCCCACTTGTGGGGCCACTTTCCATCTGTTGCATGTGAGTACCAGCTCTGAGTTAAGTAGGTCTCAAGGGGATGAGAAGGCTCCATCTCAAAGCACCTCCTTCATGCGCCTATTCAGTGAGATACAGGGAACCCTCAAAGAGCTTCACTTTCCACAATACCTTAAGCCTCCCAGGAAAAGCTGAGCTACACAGAACCCCACCTTCATTTAGAGATCGGATGGGTCCGAACCAAACGATCCATGGACCAATTTGCTTTTTTAAAAATTCAGCACAGTTTGTGGTTCATAGACGCTGATCAACCACGAACCATCACAAACTGCTATTGTGCCGGTTTGTGCCCATCTCTAATAACTAAATGTCCATTTTAGGCAAAGAAATGGGAGGGACAAAACACCCACATTGATTCATGGCTCATACAGTGGACCCTCTAGTTAAGGAATTAATCCGTATTGGAATGGTGGCTGCAAGTCGAAAAGCCTGTAAGTCGAATCTCCATTGACCTACAATGCACTGAAAACCGATTAATCCCATAACCAGTGGTTTTTATTCTATTTTTATTCCATTTTGGTTTTTTTTTCTGGTCTGTAAGTCGATTCTCTGGCTGCAAGTCGAATCTAAATTTTGCAGCCAGAGAAGTCTGTAACTCGAAAAGTCTGTAAGTCGAGCCGTCTGTAAGTCGAGGGTCCACTGTATTGGAAGAAAAGGTAATGCACATTGGGTATGAAAATGAACTAGTTAGTAACTTAGTTTGCATTTCTGAGTTCTGTGTCACCTCAATTTATCATCTTGTCCATTATTGGGTGATGGTGGGAATTGTGGTCCATCAATATCTGGGCTCAAGACTGGGCTGCTAAGTTCCCATGTAATTGGCCAAATTGCCATGTCAACAAATGTAAATAGGGTCCATATGTGTTGTCTCCACTTTGCATGTTGGAAATGAGGGTCGTTTATGGCACCCCTGCAATGTAGTCCACTATTCTTATCTTCGTACTCCAGGTGGGCAGAAGGCTTGGGAACAGTGGCTTATGGCTTCTGTGTGGATGCGTAATACCGCCAAATAAGAACAATTAACATGGTTATTCATGAGTTAGCCTTGTGGTGCAGTGGCTGAACTGCAGTATTGCAACTAAGACTCTGCTTATGATTTGGGTTCAATCCCAGGTAGCCAGCTAGAAGTTCACTCCACCGTCCATCCTTCCAAAGTCAATAAACTGAGTACCCAGCTTGTTCGTGGGCAGGCAGGCAATGTGTAGCCTGCAAAATTAAATTGTAAAACACCCAGAAAATGCTTTAAGCGCTATGGGGTGGTATATAATCAGCATGCTTTTTATTCATACACAGGCATTTCTCTACCTTGCAGTAGATGGAAGAAATCCCCATCAATTCAACTTTTAAAGACTCTGGGGAGAAGAAGCCAAAGCCTGAGAGCAATTCTGTTTTTAACTCACACAATTTCAACAAGGCATCTCCTTTGCAAAAATATCAAATGTAACCTGAAAGAATGCAATGAGGATGGCAATTGAGGGTGGAAATCCTGCAACAGTGTTCCTGTTCTTATCCTCCAGATGGGAGACCACAGAAACTTCATAGTGAGTCATGTTATGATTACTCGTGGTGTAGTCCAGTGCTAACAGTCAAGGTTGGATGAACCTCAATGCTGTAATTCATCATTTTGCTCCTGGGGCATGTGGCAAAATCTCTTAGCTATTCTTACTGAGGCATGCTTGTGAGCCGACATGAAGAAAAAGGAGGAGGTAAATGCAGTGTCTCTCAAAAGAAAGAAAAAAGTTTATTTTTTAAAAGTGTGGGAGTATCTAAGGTTAGGAGGTGTTGTTTATTTTCCTAACATTCACCAATTAACTAACTTTGTTTTGACATCTTCTTAAGTTTTGGTGCCCTAGAACTAAGTCTCCATTGCCTGATCTAGGTACAGCCCTGATGAACCCCCAAATATATATTTTGCGCTTGCTTTTGTGAATGCATTGCTCTAAAAAAAGAAAAATTGCATATAAAAAGTTTAAAAACTAGGGAACCACTGTCCTCCCTTTTCAGGTCAAGGTTAAGACGGAGAGTAAATTATGCATCCTCACAGGACAGAGCATGATACGTGCTTAGAAGGCTGCAGGACAGGGATGGAAAACTCGTTGCCCCCCCAGATGTTGGACTGCTGCTGTTGGATTCCAGATGTGAGCTTGCCACTCCCATCATTCCTCGCCATTGGCTATGGTGGTGCTAGCTACGGCTAAGGGTTGTTGAGGTTCACTGACATCTGGACCACAGGATGTTCCTTGTCGCTGCTGTAGCCATAAGCAGAATACAGAAAGCCTTACCCAGGCTTGGATTCATGCCTAGGGACCTACTGGTTAGGCTTCCAGTGGGTTCACTGAACTTTGGGGAGTGATTTTATTTATTTATTTATTTATTCATCTATCTATCGATCGATCGATCGATCGATTGATTTATCATGCTTCCAGTGGATTCACTGAACTTCCGGGAGCGATGTTATTTATTTATTTATTCATTTATTCATTCATTTATTTATTTATTTATTTATTTATTCATTCATTCATTCATTCATTCATTCATTCATTCATTCATTCATTTAACAACCTTCAGAACATGGCCAAAGAGCCCGAAAAACCCACAACTATTTATTTATTTATTTATTTATTTATTTATTTATTTATTTATTTATTTATTTATTTATTTTTATTCCCCGCCTATCTAGTCGAACGACCACTCTAGGTGTGTTAGCCTTCACTTGCTTGCCTCATTCATTTCAACAAGTCTATATTCTAAATACGTAACTACAGTATGTATGAATCCAACTCAATGCTTCTAAGGTTCCGAATTCACTTGAAATGGTAATTTTGGTTGCCCATACATTTGAGTCGTACGGGACCCAGACTTTCGCTCTACTCTTTCTCTCTCCCTTGGCTTGGCTCTATATATCAGCCAATCCGCTCGGCCCCTCTGCTTCCGACCAACGAGGGGGGAGAAGAGAGGGGGGGAAAGGAAGAAAGGGAAAAAAAACGGAAGAAAGGACCCTCTCTAGCCCTCTCGCCTCGT
Source organism: Pogona vitticeps (assembly GCF_051106095.1). Taxonomy (NCBI): domain Eukaryota; kingdom Metazoa; phylum Chordata; class Lepidosauria; order Squamata; family Agamidae; genus Pogona; species Pogona vitticeps. The sequence goes on from NC_135790.1 coordinate 17,860,211, forward strand.
CTGCTCTGGCGGAGAGAGGGAGGCGGGCCGACCAGCGCTTCCTCCCTGCCTCTTGTGCCGCCGCCGGCTGCCTTGTCCTGCAAGGTAAGTCGCTCGGCTGCGTGGCGGACGCAGGTCGTCCCAGGCGATGGCTTGAAGGCAGGGGTGGGGGGTGGGGGTGGTGGAGGGCAGCCGGGGGATCATCCTCATCATCCTCATCATCCTCCTCCCTGAAAGCGTGGGGGCCCTTGGGATAGGAAGCTGTAACAGGGGAGGGCGCGGCGGGTTACGGGAGGCGACAACGTCGCCGAGGCGGATCCGAAACCCATCTTTTCTCCCAGAATCCAAACCAGGCTGGCTTGAAAAGAAGGGGTTCCGGCTGCCCGGGATCAAGTTGATCCCCCCCCCCCGTCCGGCTGACTTTTCCACCCCGCAGCTCCGTGGCAGTGGATTGATTGATGATCTTCCTCCCAATCCTCTTAACTGAATTGTTCCTCCCTGGCTTGGAGACCGCAGGTAGCCCATAATACTCTTAACCTCTTTTTTAAGGAGCAAATGAAGGTGAGCGCGACTAGCCACCCTAAACATGCTTTACTTGCCTTGTAAGCCCCGTGGATCCTCGTCCCCCATGTCTTCTGATTTCCAGCCAAGATTGCACTTAATGCCTGCTTACCTGGGTGAAGTTGCGGGGGGGGGGGGATGGCACTGTAGGTTTAGGGTGATGTAGGTAAAGGTAAAAGGTTCACCTTGACATTTAGTCCAGTCGTGTCCAAGTCTAGGGCGCGGTGCTCGTCCCCGTTTCCAAGCCATAGGGCCAGCGTTTGTCCATTGACAGCTTCCGTGATCACATGGCCAGCACGATTAGACACCAAACACTGTTACCTTCCCACCGTGGTGGTACCTATTTATCGACTTGCATTTACATGCTTTCGAACTGCTAGGTTGGCGGGAGCTGGGACAAGCGACGGGAGCTCACTCTGTCGCGTGGATTCCATCTTACGACGGCTGGTCTTCTGACCTTGCAGCCCAGAGGCTTCTGCAGCGCCACCACATCCCTTAGGGTGATATACATACATAATAAACCAATATAGATGGGAATACCGAGGCCTTAAACTGCCTTTTTGATCAACTCAGGCTAGGACATTTGAACAAACTATTTCATGCCTTGGTGACCATTGTATTTTCCAGATTTTCTTTGGTCCTTCTGCGGTTTGTCCAAAATTGATTTATGCACACTGCTATTTTTGCTTATGTTATATTGTGGTGGGCTGGGGTTAAATTCGTTTTAATTTTAAAGTTGTAGTATTGTTCTATTTTGAAATATTTACCGGGAATACCTTCATTTGATTTTAATGCTGACTGTGATCGCTGTAGAATAACTACATCCCGAAATTTACACAGCTGATCTTTAATTGTTGGAGTGTCTACAGCCTTCCATGTCTTATAATAATTCAGTCCTTCCAAAAAACCCCTCTGGTTTATGAATGTGAGATATTGTGCTTCGGTACCCTTGAAAGTCAGGAAATGGCCCGAGATGGCTGCGCAATATTGTGCCCGTATTGCCAGCAGGAAAAAGGATGCCAAGCTTGGCATAGCAAAGGGCGGTCTGAATGTTCACCACACCCATGGCAGCAGTCTAGATGGTCTACAGCAGTGGTCCCCAACCTTGGGCCTCCAGATGTTCTTGGACTACCACTCCCAGAAGCCTTCACCACCACCTCTGCTGGCCAGGATTTCTGGGAGTTGAAATCCCAAGAACATCTGGAGGCCCAAGGTTGGAGACCACTGGTCTACAGGACACCATTCAGAAAGTGACACCACCCAAGAGAAAATCCCACAAGCGGACTCCTTTTTTCATCTTTTAAGCACTTTTCACCCAAACACAAACAGCGTTCGGGGCTCTTTTACAACAAAGGGAGCAGAGGAGGAACTGAAATCCAAAATATCAGGATAGCAGAAGATTGAGAGCCACTGCATGATTGCTCTCTAGCGAAGGGTTCTATTTCTCTTTCCAAACTTGAATACTCACATTTCCTTAGAATGCAGCCATGCCGGTTAGTGGTCTTAAACAGACATAATTTGCACAGTACAGAGACACCTTAAGTTTTTTTTCCACTAAGGCTGACCACTGAACTTGAAAGAAAGCCTCTTCAACCCAGTGGGACTTAACTTTTGAGTAGAGCTATCTAGGATTGTGCTGGAAGTATAAAATAAATAAAGGCACTGTTACAAATGCCAGTGCTGTATCCTGTTTTGCAAAGCGGTCTGCTTTTAAATCTAGGAATGGTGGGATTGTTGTTATAACAGGATAATCTTGTGCTTTTCTCTCATTTTTAAATGACTTATTTGAGCAAGTGCTTGGTGGAGATTCCAACATGTTTGCATGAGATTTTGTTTAAAAATATAGTTTAAGATCAGATTCATCTGTCGGGGAGGAGGAACAGTTCTTTTCCTAGAAAGGTAAAGATGTGTATAGAATGCCTAATATGGTTTGTTTAAAAAAGGGAGAGGGAAGGAGGGAGGAGAGTAGCTAAAGAAATGTTCAGCTTTGGAAAGCAATGACCATCTTCTAAATGCCATCTTGGATTTTACATTTCCCAAGTCATATTTGAGAACAGGTGCAGTCCCAAAATGTTTACACCCCCCCCCCAGAAATATGCATCTCCCCTTAAAGTTTCAAGAGAGATTTTGGCAAAGGAGGATGTTTTTTAAATTAGTTGAGGATATAGGTTCCCCCCCCCAACTGTTGTACTTTTGATTTTTAAAAACATGCTTAATGCCATTCTTATAATACAGTGTGGTTTTCTTTGTTTCTTTTGAATCACATTGAAGACCGCCTTGAGTCCCAGTTCTGTGAGAGAGAATATAAATCAGAATATAAATCAAATAAATAATATGTGTTGGAATGGGCAGAAGGAAAATGGGTCTGGAAATTACATACCATAAAGTTCCTTACGCATTTTCAGCTGTTCAGGCAGACCGTGAACTGAATCACAGAGAACAGATTTAAGCAACTGCGAAAGAGAAGTTCCCTCTATATCTGAGCTTACCTTTACCTGTGTAGAGAGGTTTCTACCTAGAACAACCGACTAATTTCATTGTCCCATATCCCATCCTTTGCTCCTCTAGGTTGGCTCATGTGTACTGGAGAGGGTACATTATTATTACTCTTGGCAGTTGCCCATGGTAAGTTATGGCTGTTGTTACTGGTATTGTTACTGCTATTTTTCTATGAAATATAAATGAAGAGTTAGAGGACTCAAAAGGTCACATTCAATTATGAAATTGTTGCTGATGTTAATAAAGATATCCTCCCCCATTTTATATATTGTTTTACCATTTACCTTCCTTTTTAAAAAATTACTTACATGTATCTCATACCTTGTTCTCATTGAGCTTATGATGGCATATCTGGCTTTCTTAACCTCTGTTCTCCCTGTGAGGTAGGACAGACAGAGGGACTGTGATAGGTCACTGGTTCTTAACCTTGGGTTACTCAGGAGTTTTGGACTGCAACTCCCAGAAGCCTTCACCACCAGCTGTCCTGACTGGGGTTTCTGGGAGTTGCAGTTCAAAAGCATCCGAGTAACAAAGGTTAAGAACCACTGTGATAGGTGATGCTAAAAGAGACTAACCTCCCCTGTGGATATTCAACAAGTTTTGTGACATTGGGGGTCCTAGTTCCCAGTTCACTACTTTCAACTTTTACAGTGGTGCCTCGCAAGACGATTGCTTCGCATAACGACAAATTCACTTTACGATGAGGTTTTTGGAGCGATCTTGCGCTTCATTTAACAATGTTTCCTATAGGCGATTTTCGCTTTACAATGTTAGGGACCTTGCCTCGCAAGACTGTTAAATTTTAGGTCCCTGTTTTTCGCTTTACGATGTTTTTGACAGCTTGGTCTTGCTTCGCTATACGAGTCTTTTAATGGTCTCTGTTTCGTTAGATGGCTGTCTTTGCTTGGGAACCATGTTTCGCTTAACAATGTTTCCTATGGCAATTTTCGCTTTACGATGACAATCCGTTCCCATTGGAACAGATTATCAGGTTTTCAATGCATTTCAATGGGTATACGTGTTTCGCAAGACAATGTTTTCGCTTAACAGCGATTTTCGCGGAACGAATTAACATCGTCTTGCGAGGCACCACTGTACTTCATGTTGCTCTCAGTTACCTTGCGGTACTTGGTTGTTTGAGTCTGACATTTGGAGCTGACATTTATGTACCAATCGAAGGGAAATGTTTGCTGAGCTGGAGAGGTGTTTGGGAAGCTTTGCCGGCAGCTGAAGAAGCAAGCTGCTTTTCTCTTTGAAAACTGGCTTGCCTCCTCAGCTGGAAGAATGGGCTGCAATCAAAATAGTCAAAAGAAAACTGAATTTCCTCCTCTTTCACCAGGACAAATGATAGGCTAAGGACATGGCATAAAATTGCTTAAATGGCTCCAGTTCCTCTCTACCAAGATGAGTACAATCGTAAACAACTTTCCAACTTTAAAGGGATTGGAAACTATGGCAACATTGTAGCAGATGGTATAGCCAAGGCTGTTGTATCTTGTTGATCAGTCAGTATCCTGTTTACGTTGTTCGCAGAGCGAGCATATCTAGTTGCCGTGCTGGCTGGAGGATTCTGGGAGTTGTCGTCCAAAAATAGTAACTTGTCCACCTCTGCTTTGTTTACAGTTTTGATTTCCTGTGTTTTTTCCTTGCTTAAGACGATACTATTCTCTAAATTATTTAAATTAAAAATTTAGGGTCATCGTATGCACAGAAATAAGGAGGGGAGAGGGATCAAAGTGCTTGATTCCTGCTTTCCCCCTCCACTTTTTGCAAAGAAAGTGGAGGGGGAAAGCACTTTCCTTGCAAGAAAGCACTTTCTTGCAGGGAAAGTGATTTCCCCCTCCACTTTCTTCCGAAGAAAGTGGAGGAGAAAAGCAGGAATCGCTTTGATGATTCCTGCCTTCCCCTTCCACTTTCTTGCAAAGAAAGAAATTGTGGGTTAGAAAGGTGGGGGGAGGCGTCTTATATGTGGGGGCGTATTATAAACGGAAAAACACGGCATGTGTACTATTCCAGGAAGACTTTTCTATTAAAATGTTGCCAAGATACCTTGCAAAAGTGTGGTTCATGAGAGTCCTGTTGTCGTTTTGAGCCACATCTAGACTCCTTGACATCAATGGAAATTCCGACATAGCTCTGCTTGCTTGCTTGCTTCTCTGCCTACTGTATGCATTTATTAGTTACAATTCAGTTTGGATGCCTGCCCTGTGCAGTGTACCATGCCAAGCTTTTAATCCTTTTGTGGTTGAGATTTATGTGCATAGCAGCCACAACCTCCCTGTAATTGTTTGCCTTGCTGAAACTAAGCTTGGGCGTGTTTACTTCCATTTGCGTCTTCAGCAGGCATTAAATACAATTTCCTCTTTTGTGATGGTTTCAAGGCGAGCGATGACTTCTTACAAATCAACTCAGCTTCCAGTAACATTGCCCACGTAGCTGGCAAATGATACATGGCTTTCTCTGATTTGTTCCAAGAAAATCTCCATTAACTGGCTTCATAGATGCAAACTAAAATGTCTAACTGACTGTTTTTTTTAGCAAGTCATTTCCATAAGCTGGTTGCCCTTTGACATAGATCAGCATGTAATGGAGCAAAGAATCTACAGTGCTACCTCGCTAGATGATGACCCCGCTGTATGATGAATCTGCAGGACGGTGACTTTTTGCGATCGCTATAGCGATTTGCAATACAGTCGTTCCTATGGGGAAATTCCACTGGATGTCGATTAGGTCCATGCTTCGCGAACCATTTGTTCGCAAGACGACGATTTTTCCCACTCCGCAGAATGGCTGCCCTGTGTTTTCCAGACCCATGCTTCGCAGGGCAGCCATTTTAACAGCTGATCGGTGCTCAGAAAATGGCTTCCTCTATGGCCGATCTTCGCTGGACGACGAGGTAATTTCCCCATTGGAACACATTAAATGAGTTTCAATGCATTCCAATGGGGAAACGCTTTTCGCATGATGATTTCGCTTAACAGCAATTTTCCCGGAACGGATTATCATTGTCATGCGGGGCACCACTGTAACTCCCAGTGTTGATCCTATATCCTCATTGAGCTCCTAATGGTGGTTGAACAACCAGAGTTTATTTATTTATTTATTTATTTATTTATTTATTTATTTAATTTATATCCCACCTATCTAGTCGTGGTGGACTACTCTAGGCGGCCAACAACAGAGATAAAATACAATAACATAAAACAGCCTAATTACAACAACAATTAAAAATAGGGGAACAATAAAGGAGAGAAGAAAATCAAAAGTAATCTGGAGAGAAGGCCTGCCGAAACATCCAAGTCTTTGATAGGTTCTTAAAGGTGCCCAGCGAGGGAGCTCCGCGAATGCCAGGAGGTAAGTTATTCCAAAGGCGAGGAGCCACCGCCGAGAAGGCCCTATTTCTTGTTTTCTCTTTTCGGGCCTCCCTCGGCGTTAAGCTCCTCAGCCTCACCTCCTGGCTCGCCCGTGTGACCCGGGTAGAACTTGGTGGGAGTAGGCGTTCCACCAGGTATCGAGGCCCTAAACCGTTTAGGGCTTTATACGTAATCGTTAACACTTTGAAGTCGATGCGGAACCTGATGGGCAGCCAATGCAATGCGGCCAGAGTGGGCGAAATATGTTGGAATTTTTTCACTCCACTGAGTAATCTGGCCGCCGCATTCTGCACCACCTGTAATTTCCGCAGCAACCTCAAAGGAAGCCCCACGTAGAGCGCATTACAGTGGTCTAATCTTGAGATTACGAGCGCGTGTACTAAGATGGTGAGCGCCCCCACATCCAGGTAGGGCCGCAGCTGGGCTATCCGCCTGAGGTGAAAAAAGGCGGTGCGGACCACCGACGCCACCTGTGACTCCATGGAGAGCACCGGGTCCAGATGGATCCCCAAGCTGCGTACACCGTCCTTTGCAGGGAGAGTCACCCCCCCAAAAGAGAGGGAGTTTCCCAAATCCCCAACTGTGGGAGGGCCCACCCTCAGTACTTCCGTCTTGTCCGGGTTCAGCCTAAGCCCGTTCTCCTGCATCCATTCCAGTATAGTCCCCAGGCAGCGCTGAAGGCACAGGATGGCTTCTCCTGCAGTTGGCAAAAAGGAGATGTAGAGCTGCGTGTCGTCCGCATACTGGTGACACGAAGCACCACACCCCCTGATGACCCCACCCAGCGGCCTCATATAGATGTTAAATAGCATTGGGGAGATAATCGACCCCTGTGGAACCCCACAATTGAGGCTCCACGGGGCCGAGACTCTCTCCCCAAGCTGAACTCTCTGGGGGCGGTCCTCCAAGAAGGAACGGAGCCAGGACAATGCCAGGCCACCTATTCCCAACTCGGAGAGCCTCCCCAGGAGGATACCGTGGTCAATGGTATCAAAGGCCGCTGAGATATCGAGGAGGACCAACAGGGACACTTTGCCCCTATCGGCCTCCCTCAATAGGTCATCACACAGGGCGACCAAAGCCGTTTCTGTGCCGTGGCGCGGCCTGAAGCCCGACTGGAATGGATCCAGGGCATCTGTTTCATCCAGGTGCGCTTGAAGCTGGTCGGCCACCACCCTCTCGACTACCTTGCTAAGGAAAGAAACATTGGCGACGGGCCTGTAGTTGCCAATTTCGTCCGCCGCCAAACTAGGTTTCTTCCTGATGGGCCTAATGAGTGTGTCCTTCAGGGCAGATGGAAATCTGCCCTCAAGGAGAGACCCATTTATTATAGCCGTGGCCCACTCCGTTGTTAGCGGCCTGGCTGCTTTGATTAGCCAGGCCGGGCAAGGGTCCAAAGAGGAGGTGGTGGCATGACAGCGGTCAAGCGCCCTGGAGACAGTGTCAGGCGTAACAGGCTGAAAGGTGTCCAGGATCGCCGGGCAAGACGGAGCGCTGGACATCTCAGCTCGACTCACTGTGCTCAAAAAAGGAGCGATTCGCAAAACAGTGATTCCTATGGGGGAATTTTGCTGGACAATGTTTGGTCCCTGCTTTGCAAACCGATTTTCGCTAGACAACGATTTTGACAGCTCCCTCCGCACTCGCAAAATGGGTGTTTTCAGGACCTAAGCTTTGCAAGACAGCTATTTAAACAGCTGATCGGCGGTTCACAAAGCAGCTTTCCTATGGCCGATCTTCGCTAGACAACGACGATTCTTCCCCAGACAATGACGATTCTTCCCCATTGGAACGCATTAAACAGGTTTCAATGCATTCCAATGGGGAAATGCTTTTCGCTAGACAATGATTTCGCTAAACAGCGATTTCAGTGGAACGGATTATCATTGTCTAGCGAGGCACCACTGTATTTCATTGTTTAAGATGACTTCAGTTAGAGGAAAGTCTTAAGAAAGAGGAAGAGAGGGAGAACTTTTCATGGGGATATTTAACTAACCCAAGTGTTGGTTGTGATTTCTTCTATGCTTTCTTGAATGGTCACTGATGTGCTTTTCCCAATCTGCCGCTCATTCACAGCTTCCCAGGAGAGCAAGCCAGCTCTCTTCGAGCCAACCAATTGGAGACTTCTTGACATCAGAATTAAGAACGTCTTAGCACCCGTAATCCTTGGCCAATAATAGCTTGTCTGCTCTGTAACCAGATGCAAGGAAGGACATGGTTCTTACCCTTGGCATGAATTTGCTGAAGAGAGAATTTTGACACATTCAGCTTTTTTAAGGCCCTGTCTATACACTGGGCAGGAAGATGGGATAAGAAGGGATTTTGTCATTTCAGGCAGTTGGGGAGAGGATATCCTAATTTGTAGAGGAGAAAACCTTCCCTGCATGTAGAAAACTAGCATGTTGGTAAAATGGCAGTGCTAGACTCTCTTTCCTGAAATGCTTTGTTTTTTGCTTGCTTAATATTATTATTGTATTAGAAGGGAGAATTTACACAAAACATTGAAAATGTGGTACCTCACTTTGCATTCTGGAATGGAACAGTCTGCTTTATCCCTGCATTCTCCTTAATGCATGGACAATGCCTTATCTACAGAAAGGTCCTCTCCTGTAAGGCTGAGGTTTTCAGTCTTTCCCATTATCATTGAAACTGGGCCCTCAGTTCCTCAAGACAAACCCTTGATTATCCTTAGAATGGTGTATTTAATGGCAGGAGAGAGTACCTCTCTGTTTCCAGGGCAAGGTGTGAGGTGATTTGGGATAATATCTTAAACATTTGTTTTTCCTTCACAGTGTTGTCTCAGTATGCTTAAATAAATTTGTTCTTGCTCAAAAGTCTACCATTTCCTCACATTTCTCCTTATCACTTTGCTTTCCTTTCCCTCTAGAACCTGGATGGCTTCTAATGTGAACCTAAATCTGGATAAAGAAACCTTGTTAGACGATGGAGTGCCTCCTGCAAAAAAACCAAGGTTAGTATTAAAAGGCTACTATGAGGGAAGTCATTTCTGAATGGTACCTACCCCCATGCAGAACAATATGGTGCAGGTCAACGTGACCATCCCCTGTATATCACATCAGAGAGAAAAAGGAGTCTGGCCTAGCTCAATTCTCAGTGCAGGAGATTTCTATCTTATTTTATGTAGAGGATTGTGCAAATATTGTGTTCCATACCTCCACTCAAAAAGTGACCCCCAAAAATGAAGGAAAAAATGGTGACGGAAGGCATGAAAGAAACCAATTTCAGAAGAAGGCCTGTAAACTCAGATTACCTTTATTTTGTCCAAAGGTGTCTGAGAGAATTATCTCTTTATCAAGGCAGTATGCAAATACAGTGGTGCCTCACTAGACGATTGCCTCGCGGAACGAAAAACCCACAAGACGATTGTTTTTTTGCAATCACTATGGTGCCCCGCAATACTTTTTTTTTTCTATTACCATGTTTTGCAAGACTTTTTTTAGGCCGATGCTTCGCAAGACTTTTTTTGAGACCTCGCAAGACGATTTTTTCACAAGACGACGATTTTCGCGGAACGAATTAAAATCATCTCGCGAGACACCACGGTAAATGTGAAATGATTACAGAAATAGAAAAAAATTGAAAAAGATTTTTAAAAGTAGACATGAATAGTTACTTCTCTTGTATAAACATACAGTACTGGCAAACCATACAGCCATGTTGATATATGTATTCAAAATATAATGCCTTTATAAGAAAAGGTGAATAATATATATATAAAAATTCTGTTATCTCACTAAACACACCCACTAACAGTTTACTTATATGGTGTTAAAACATCAGTCATCTCTGCAAAAGAAATATTTGTGATGTCCAAACCACTTTAATTGAAACCCAACCCACATTAATTCAAAAATATATACAGCCACAGGGATGCCTGAAAGATTATCTCACATGTATTTATAATATATACAATTAATTCCTTTAGTAATAAATAACCATCTGCTGGGAACCTGAACAATCATTCATACAACGTGCTAAATGCATTTCCTGGAAGTGCCCAAATTGTATAGTCCAAATCTTGTTATGCTCGACATTTCCTTGAGAGTTTTTTCAAAATCCTCACTGCTTCTCTTCAGAATGTAGTTTGCTTTGATAACAAACTGTCCTTGTTTCTTGGTGGTAAACTGTCCGTTGCTGTTGGCTAAGAGGCTTGCATATGAACTTGGTTTCCATTTATCTTTATCAAAGCGTTAGGACTCAGTATTACCAATAAACCTTAGTCTAGATAGGCTTCCCAGGGAAAGAAGACTAGGGCATTCCAGTGAGACATCAAAGTTTGAGTCTCTTCAGAGGCATGGAGCTTATTGGATGACCCCAGGCCAGTGAGTTTTCTCCTAATCTACTTTGCAGGAAGGAAATAATGTTGGGGAAGGGGAGAAAGGAGGCCTATGTACTTCACCTTGGAAATAAGGAGAGAGGAGATACAGTGGTACCTCGACTTAGGAACTTAATCCATATTGGAACAGCTTTCGTATGTCGAAAAGTTCGTAAGTCGAGGGAAGTTTTTCCATAGGAATGCATTGAAAACTATTCAATCTGTTCAGGCTGTTTTTCATTCGTATGTCAAGGCGCTGTTCGTAGGTAGAGGCATTAGTTCCAATAGGAACTAATGCAAAGCCGGTTAATCCGTACTCTACCACTAAGGGGTGATTTTTTAAATTATTTTTTTCTTCTTTTGACCTAAGATGAACTTAGGTCACAAAAAGGGCAGGAAAGTTTTTTTCTTTTCTTTTCTTTTTCATTCGTAAGTCGAGGTTCCGTTCGCAAGTTAAAGCAACTTTTTGCGACTGGAACCATTCGTAACTCGAATCGTTCGCAAGTGGAGACGTTCGTAAGTCGAGGTACCACTGTAAATATGATGCAGAATTATTTTAGACCTCTTACTTGCTCCCACAAGAATGGAGGAAGCTGCTTTCCAGAGAGATTTCTGCAAGAGAATTACTTCCTTCTCTGTCCTTTCAACTTTTTGACTTCAGGAAGCTGTTGCCGAGTCTGAAAACTAAAAAGCCTCAGGAACTTGTCCTGGTGATTGGAACGGGCATAAGTGCAGCCGTCGCTCCTCAAGTGCCAGCTCTGAAGTCTTGGAAAGGGCTGATCCAGGCCCTTCTGGATGCTGCTATTGACTTTGACCTTCTCGAAGATGAGGAGAGAAAAAAGTTCCAGAAGTGTCTCCGAGATGATAAGAACCTCATCCACGTAGCTCATGACCTTATCCAGAAACTGTCACCAGTGAGTTGATGGCACATAGAGGGGGGCGGTTTTCAAGCTTCGGGTGGTGATGTAACATTTCTGGGGGGGGGGGGATTTTCGGTAATGATGCTGAGTTTAACTGTGCTTGTTCGTTATTTCTTTCGTTCATGTTATATCCTACTCTCCACCCAATGGGACATAACCATAAAATCAAGAAAATGTGCAATGAAATGGGACTGTGGAAGCGTTCCTTGATTCATTTGTAAGCGGGATTCGGATGCACACCTGGTTCACTTTGACACAAATCTGAATCAAAATTCAGAAATCAGAATTTTCACATTGTGATTGGCTTGCCCTGGGCTATTAAAACAACTTGACCCTTTTCTTTTGTGTCTGTGTGAATATACATGAAATGTTGAGATGAAGTCTTTCTCTCTCTCTCTCTCTCTCTCTCTCTCTCATACACGCACATATTTAGAGAGGATTGTGTTTTTCAGATTTCAGTCAGATAGGTATAATGATTTTTGTGCTATCCACTTCTGATTAAAAATAGCCATAGGTGTGTGTAGATGAACCTTCGGGGCATTGTAACCCTTCAGAATTGGCGATTTCTGAGAAATTTCATACAGTTGGGTCCAAGAGCTTTTGTGCTATCAATCTTAAACATTTCTTTAGTGTGCTAGACATTTACTAATATATGTGCTGGACCATGGTAGCAGTGGTCATTTATTTGTGGTGCTTGTATACTCAGTCTTATTTTGTAGAATAACTTTGTGCTGCTATCTAATAAAAAATGCAACTAAAATAGCGATCAGCCCAACAAACCAAATTGACTCAACAAATACAGTGGTGCCCCGCATAGCGACGATAATCTGTTCCGGATAAATCGTCGCTATCCGGAATTGTCGCTATACGGAACGGAAAACCCCATAGGAACGCATTAAACCCCGTTTAATGCGTTCCTATGGGGGATAAACTCACCACTATGCGGAAATCCTCCATACGGCCGCCATTTTTGCCGCGCGGTATGCGAGGGAAAGGGCGCGAAAACGCTGTGGGCGGCCATTTTTTCTTCCAGCGGCCATTTTGGAACCGCCAATCAGCTGTTTCTAAAACATCGCAATGCGAAGGTCGGTAAGCGAAATGCAAAAAGATTGGTAAGCGATCGCAAAATCTGCATCGCTATGCGGATTCGTCATTAAACGGGGCGCTCGTTATGCGAGGCACCACTGTATAAGGAGTAAGGAAGGATGGGATGGACCGGAAAAGTAGGAACCAAGGAGGGAAGGTTGGATACTGATATGATGAATGAAGAAGAAACATAAGCTACAGTAAATAAAAAGTCACCACCAGTCCCCCAACCCCCATAACGTTTTTGCAAAAACTGTGATCTGAGAGCAGAGGTGAGATTTTTGCAAAAGTCAGATTGGAAACTAGGGAAATGGAGACGGGGGGATTAAAAGATAAGAGCCACTGTTTAGACAGATTACTACTCAAACAAATGAAGAAGAAAAGCAGAAAGAGGATGAAGCTGGACTATTTAAATTACGAAGATGAAAGGTTTGGCAGTGAAGAGTCCAAGGTGAACTAGGGCAATGAACAGTCATTACGTTAATCGCTGCAACTTCTTTAAGGATTTGTTCTCGGCATCTAAACCCCCCCGAAAATATCACAAAGCTACATGAGGGAAGTGAATGTGTAACTTCTGTAGCTTCACATCATCTTTCCTTGCAAGCACTATGGTGGGAAAGCGCTGGCGAGGTTCTGTTTACGATTGGAAGCTAGAGGTGTCAGTGAGCAAAGGCCCCACCCACTCCACTACTTCTCTCCGGTATATTATTTATAGGGTGCTGTTTTGTAATCTATTCGGGAGGCACTCTGTGGCTTTCTTTTAATACCAGAATCCCTGTTACCAATTTGAAGCTATTTGGAATGATCCAGATCCGCTTTGGACCAGGTCAGTTCAGGATTGGGTGGAATTGGCTGCACCGCCCTAACAAATATGTAATGTTTTAGAAGAGTCAGCCATGTTAGTCTGGGCTAGCATGTCGGGGGGGGGGGGGGGAGCAGAAATGAAAAAATAAAGAAGACCAAAATGTTGTGGACTCTCAGTGGATTCAATATAAGACAAAGATTCTTAGGCAATTATCCATTATAAAAATTTGCACCTGATGTAATTCCAACCTATATTTCCTTACCCAGTGTCACCTCACAAGTCCAATCAGAAATTATGATATTCATCATTATCATATTGTTCCCCTTCGTGATCTACAGCCTGGGATTAATTAAACCACCAATCGTTGTTATTGTTTGGTGGTTGTAGGTTTTTCGGGCTGTTTGGCCGTGTTCTTAAGTTTCTTCTTCCTAACGTTTCGCCAGTCTCTGTGGCCGGCATCTTCAGAGGACCGGCGAAACGTTAGGAAGAAAAACCTCCAGAACACGCCAAACAGCCCAAAAAACCTACAACAACCATCGGATCCCAGCCGTGAAAGCCTTCGCGAATACATTGTCATTGTTTACTGAACAATGGCACCTGGAAGGGGAACTGAAGATCCACATGGGTCTTAATGGTTGTTGCCTGACATGAAATGCCACATCATCAGTTCCTTGTGCCCAGGGAACAGTCTCCTTATTTGGGAGGGGGGGCACGTTTAACGGTATAAATGTTTGCCATGCATTCCCGCTCTTGTGCCTGAAGCAGTGGACTTGTCCACGAAAGCGCACATGAAAATATAGCAGTTAGTCTTTAAGGTGCCATGTTTTCGTTTTCCATGTTTTTTCGGTTTTGTTTTGGCCAAATATTTATTTATTTATTTATTTATTTATTTATTTATTTATTTATTTATTTATTTATTTTATTTATACCCCGCCTATCTGGCCCACCGGACCACTCTAGGTGGCTTCCAAATATAAAATCAAATAATAAAACATAGACAAATACATAATAATCAAACAAGAACAGCAGTAAAGATAAAAAGGAAAAGTAAGAAAAAATCAAGAGTTGGCTGGAGGGAAGGCCTGAATAAACAGCCATGTTTTTAATTGGGTTTTAAAGGTGCCCAGCGTGGGGGCCGCGCAAATTGCCGGAGGGAGATTGTTCCAGAGGCGAGGAGCCACCGCCGAGAAGGCCCGGTTTCGTGTCTTCTCCTTCCGGGCCTCTCTCGGCGTCAGGCTCCTCAGCCTCACCTCCTGACTCGCGCGGGTGATCCGGGTAGACCTTGGTGGGAGGAGGCGTTCCGCCAAATATACAAGATGTTTCGTTCTTGGGGGGGGGAACATACAGTAAAATCGGTGTTGATCCTTTTTGTGTTCTTCCCTTCTTGTCAGCGCACAAGCAACGTCCGTTCTACTTTTTTCAAAGACTGTTTATATGAGGTCTTTGATGACCTGGAGTCCAAGATGGAAGACACTGGGAAACGGCTCCTTCGGTCTGTCCTCCACTTGATGGAGAACGGCGCTCTTGTACTGACCACCAACTTTGACAACCTTCTGGAAATTTATGCAGCAGACCAAGGGAAACAGCTGGAATCTCTGGATCTTACGGATGAGAAGAAGGTAAGCGGAAGGGGCTCAGGCCCTGAGAAAAGCAGTGGGTTTAGCATACACACACACACACACACACACACACACACACACACACACACACACACACACACACACGGGGGGGGGGGAGACCCCTCTGTGTGTCCAGGGCACAAAGCAAGAGTTTTTGAAAATAGTGTACAAAGCTTTTAAAAAAACAAAGTATAGTGCTAAGATCTCAAGGATAAGGAGTTACTGTGATTTTGTCAATGTTACGCTGCAGTCTGTGGAAGCTGATGTAAAAAAACCCGAGCAAATAAAAAGGCTTAACTAGTTAAAGTGTCACAAATATCATTGGCTTTGCTGCAACAGAATACATTTGCTGCAACAGACTACACCCTAACGTGGCTACCCCATTGGAGTTGTTTTAAGTACAGTGGTGCCCCGCTTGACGACAATAATCTGTTCCAGCAAAATCGCTGTAGAGCGAAATCATCATCAAGCGAAATTAAAAAAACCATTGAAATGCATTGAAAACCAGTCAGTGCGGTCCAATGGGGTAAATACCTCACCGTCCAGTGAAGGTCCTCCATAGGGCAGCCATTTTCTGGTGCCTGTCTTGCGAAGAATCCATCCTGAACACAGCGGGGAGCCATTTTGCACAGCGGGGGGCCGTTTTGAAAACCCGACAGTCAGCTGTTTTTGATCGTCATTACGCGAAAGATCCGTTCCCGAAGCAGGGAATTGATCATCATCAAATGAAAATCGCCCATAGAATCATTGTTTTGCGATCGCAATAGCGATCACAAAAACATCGTCAAGCAATTTCGTTGTATAACGAGTTAATCGTCAAGCAGGGCACCGCTGTAATTCTTTGTTTTTTTCTCTATATATAATAATTAACGACACTTCTGCTCTAAAACAAACACCTTAGGTAAGCATCCCAATTTGGTTCATTTTTGTTGCTGTTCCACACCTGTTGTATGTGATTATAACAAAACAGAACAACTCCCAAGTGGTTTAAAAACATGGTAAAGCTTCATCCCTATCTTTTATAGGCTTCCAAAGCCAAAATTCCTTCAGGAATTTGAATTACTGCCTCCTCCGCCTCCCTGATAACCTGGTTTCCTCAAAAAACAAACAAATCCAAAATTATTTATTTATTTCCTTGCTAGCTTACTTATGTATTTAGTGTAATTTGTAGGCTGCTTCACTCAAGGCAGCTCGCAATGTTAAAGCAAAGAAAATGAAAAACAGAATAAATTACACATTAAAAACGCTTGAACTATACTAACAATTAAAAATACACTAAGTGGTTAAAGGCATTTAAAACTTTAGAAGCAAACGTACTTAGCTAAGGAGTCAATAATAGTTATTTAAATGCTTGTCTGAAAAGGTGGCATATAAATAAAAACGGGGATGTGGTGGCGCTGTGGGCTAAACCGCAGAAGCCTGTGCTGCAGGGTCAGAAGACCAGCAGTCGTAAGATCGAATCCACGCGATGGAGTGAGCTCCCGTCGCTAGTCCCAGCTCCCGCCACCCTAGCGGTTCAAAAGCATTTAAAAATGCAAGTAGATAAATAGGGACCACCTCGGTGGGAAGGTAACAGCGTTCCGTGTCTAAGTCGCCCTGGCCATGTGACCACGGAAGATTGTCTTTGGACAAAACACTGGCTCTATGGCTTGGAAACAGGGATGAGCAGCGCCCCCTAGAGTCGAACACGTCTGGACAAAAATTGTCAAGGGGAACCTTTACCTTTATCTTTAAATAAAAAAATAAAAACAAATTCTTCTTAGTTTTATTGATTTTCTTATAAGTATGTACGTCTGTATGCCTTGAACAGTGGTGCCTCACTTAACGAGCGCACCGTTTAACGACGAATCCGCATAGCGATGTGGATTTTGCGATCGTTTTTACGATCGCATTGTGATGTTTTCTATGGCCGAAAATCGCATTGCGTTTCACTTACCGATCTTCACATTGCAATGTTTTTTAAAACAGCTGATCGGCGGTTCCAAAATGGCCACTAGGTGCCCAAAATGGCTGCCACAAGTGTTTTTGCACCCTGCCCTTACCGAGGGCGCAAAAATGGCAGCGCTATGGAGGAACTTCGCTGAACGGTGAATTTGGAAGCCATAGGAACGCATTACACGAAGTTTAATGCGTTCCTATGGCTTTTTCCATTCCGTTTAGCGATGTTTCTGCATAGCGACGATTAATCCGGAACGGATTAACATCGCTATGCGGGGCACCACTGTACCTGGCTTTTCAGTGCAATAAAAAGAAAATGTGTGGCATTTTTGAACAGAGGAAAAGAATAAACAGGAGATGAGCTGTGGAAGTTTTAAATGTTAAACACCATAAATCCTGGGAGTGTTGCAATAAATATCTGAAGCCTCTCTGGAAACTTTCCAATATGCCATTCCTGGCATTTTGTTCTGTAACTCATGTTTTAAAAGAGAGCAAAATACTAAATTTTAGAGTGGGAATACAACGAGTGGTTCTTTTTTAGAAGAGCAACTACAGTCTTAAAAACATTGCGTCCTTTAATGGCAGCTTGTGAATTTAGCATCTTTTTGCTGAAGACATCTGTTGGCCGCTCAGTTTTGAAAAGCCAGACTTGGCTGGCTTTCTTTCCCAAAACACAGAGGTGAGAAAATTCGTAGAGAAGGCTGGTAGGTTCAATTAACTATTAGTAAGCTTCGTATCTGTCTCAGTAACAGCTCCCTAACAGATTCCCTAGAAGTTTTCCTTCTCTGCTGGTGTGTTTCTCCTCTCTTTCAAAATGGATAATCTGCCCCAAGCAACAGGCAATAGAAATATGTTATGGATTACAGTGGTGTCTCACTAGACAGTTACCCCGCATGACAATTTTTTCGCAAGATATTGACTGTTTGCGATTGCTATAGCAATTCGCAAAACAGTGATTCCCATGGAGCAATTTCACTGGACAATGTTTGGTCCCTGCTTCGCAAACCATTTTTTGCTATACAGCGAATTTGACAGCTCCCTCCGTGCTCACAAAACGGGTGTTTTCAGGACCTAAGCTTTGCAAGACAGCTATTTAAACAGCTGATCGGCGGTTCACAAAGTGGCTTTCCTATGGCCGATCTTCGCTAGACAACGACGATTCTTCCCCATTGGAACGCATTAAACAGGTTTCAATGCATTCCAGTGGGGAAATGCTTTTCGCTAGACAATGATTTCTTTAAACAGCGATTTCAGTGGAACAGATTATCATCGTCTAGCGAGGCACCACTGTATACAGATCGGTCAAGGCAAACATTACCCTTGTGATCCTTTTCAGGTTATAGTTCATTCTGTTTCCAAGTTGCAGGGAACAGATTTTTAAATGAGAAAGGGGAACAGCCAAATACAAAACATTGCTTGTCAAGGTAGCGAATTTTATTTATTTATTTAGCGAACAGCTGTGGCATGTCGGAGTGGAGGGGATGCTTGGGGCAAGGCCTTGGGACCGCTGTTAATAGCGGAGATCCATGCTCAGGCTTGAAATAAAAACAATGGACAAACACCACAGCAGATGTCAGTGTCTTCATATTTTATGAATCACAGATGAGGAATCTTTCAGAGTGCTGATTTCATGTTCGAAGAAGTTCCCAGGACCAGCGAAAAAGCAAAAGAATGGGGCTAAAAAAAATTAAGATAATCTTAATTTTTATTTTTACTGTTAGCATCTTAAGGCATTTCGACTGTTTGGAATGGGGAAGAAAACCCACTAAAAGCTGGTAAATAACCCACTGGTGAAAGAGGTACTGCCAGCTGAAGAGTCCCAGAGGGACAACAGAGGAGGAAGGGCAGGTTTTGGCCCCAAGTCTCATGTTCCCCACCCTTGCTCTAAATCTAGCCAGGATATTTAGCTCAAAGACTGTCGTAAGGGTAATAAAACTTCAGTGAGATCATTGCTTTGTGTGTTCTCAGACCACTGAACATCGTCAAGCTCAGGATGTTTCGTACAGAGTTGGGTCCGTGATTCAGCTTCCTGGGGATTTCTCTTTTCATTTGGGGATGGAAGGGTGGGGGAAGCACATTTCTCGTTTTGCGCACTCGAAAATGTGTGGGCAATGCTTCCAGGGATTTCAGAAGCTCCCATAGTGGCCAAATAAGATCTTAAGTGGTTTGGAAAAAGAGATGAGAGAGTTTATATCCTGCGTAAGGTCTTTGACTTTCTATCCAATAGCAAAACCAGAAACAATTAGAGGAAACTTTATTGACACAAGAGTCTATGACTCAAGTCTTGTTGTCTCTGCCTGTGGCCGTCCCATCAGAAGACGTGGGACAAAAACCCCACAGGCTATTCTTTGCTTTGAGTAGGCCACAGGTCTTGCGAACAACCATCATCAATGCCTCCAGTGGTGCACGGGGGGCAGCAAGTTAACTTGGTTGGACCCCGGGAGTTTCAGATAAATATCTCCAAATGCTTAGACAGTTTGCCAGATGGGTTGGGTTTGTTTTAGTTGCAGACGCTGTGAGCTTCCCCAGAGGCACGAACCATAAACATAGCCACATAGCCCTCCGTTTTTGGAATGTGGGAGAGCGGGGGAACGCAGACATTTGCATTACTATCTCAACCCGAGCCTTTGCTGCTTGGCCAAAGTCAATAATATATCATGGAAACCAAGGGGAGTTGGTGGTTTGGAGAGAAACGCTGAAAGCTTGTTTTGAAATCCCGAACAGGTGCTGGAGTGGGCCCAAGAGAAAAGGAAGCTTAGTGTCCTACATATTCATGGCGTGTACACAAATCCCAGTGGAATCGTGTTGCATCCGGCCGGCTACCAGAATGTGCTGCGCAACACAGAAGTTATGGTGAGACTCCCAGCTCTCTTGAGCCCATCGTCTTTGGCTGAAGGGCAGATGTTACTAGGGGTGTGGTACTCATGGCCCTCCAGATGTTGTTGGTCTCCAGCACATCTCATTCTGCCCCCCTACCCAACTCCCTTCTCTCTAGGAACCAAACCAGTGCCTTTACCACTTGCTGTGAAAGCGAAGGAAATAGTAACCCGTTGGCTTCATCGTAGGCATACAGATGGAAACCCCTGGATTGTTTTAAGACTGGTGACTCCCCTAGAAAATATTTTGTGACCTTGGGGGTCATGACCTCCAGGTTGGAACCCGTGCTCTAGAGCAGCCGTCATCCCTTGCCACCACGGGCAGTCGGATTATGGATAATGGGAGTTGTAGTTCAACACACCAAGGGAGTTCTGGGTCAAGGAAAGCCATACAACAGGTTCCATTTTTTTTTTTGTTTACGTTTGACTTTTAATCCCCCCTTCTTTTGTCTTTTCCGGGATTGGTGTTTCATTTCACAAGCCCTGGGGATAAATATGGGGCCCCAAGCCTACCCAAGTTGCCCATACCCCTGGCATGGAAATTAAGAATGGTGCCTCCTCTAAGATTCCGAAATGGGCAGAGAAGGATTTGGCCATAGATTTCCCCCACAGGCATTTGTGTGACAATCCAGTCGTTCTGGGCTGCGGTGGCTCTTGGATCATTCCTGGAACGTGCCTTCCGGCGATTGCTTGAGCCATGGTGCAGTACAAGTAGAGGGTCCCCCCCTTTTGCACCAAGCAGCTGGCACCCCTCTTTCCTTTCCCCGTCCAGAAGGCCTCTGCTGTTCTTCTGAAAGCTGAAATTCTGGACCCTTTCTCTTCTTCCTTCCTCCCCGCTCAAAAGCGCGAGATCCAGAAGTTGTACGAAGCCAAGTCGTTCTTGTTCCTGGGCTGTGGTTGGACTGTGGACGACACCACTTTCCAGGCCCTTTTCTTAGAAGCTGTGAAGCACAAATCTGACCTTGAACATTTTATGCTCGTGCGCCGAGGGGATGTGGACGAATTTAAGAAGCTGCGAGAAAACATGCTGGACAAAGGGATTAAAGTGATATCTTATGGGAACGAATATGCAGACTTGCCGGAGTACTTTGAGAGGCTGGCAAATGAGATCTGCAGCCGGGGTCGAGCAGGTAAGAGAAATGGTAACCTTTACATATGCCAGTCATTTAATTGGTATACAGTGGTGCCTCACTTAACGGGCGCCCCGTTTAACGACGAAATTGCATACCGACGATTTTTTTTGCAGTTGCTTTTGCAATCGCATTGTGATGTTTTAAATGGGGAAAAATCACTTTGCGATGATCGGTACCCTGTTTCACTTACTGATCATTGCAAAGCGATGATTTTTTAACAGCTGATTGGCGGTTCCAAAATGGCCGCCGGGTAAAAAAATGGCCGCCTGCTGTGTTTTCGTGTGGATTCCTCGCTTACAGGGCAGCGGAAATGGCTGCCATATGGAGAATTTTCGCTTTAAGTTGAGTTTTAAGCCCATAGGAATACATTGAAGGGGTTTCAATGCATTCCTATGGGCTTTTTGAAATCGCATAGCAACGAAATCGCTTTGCAGCAATTTTTGCTGCACCGATTATCGTCTCTGTGTGAGGCACCACTGTATTTCCTGCTTTTCCTCCATGGCTCTCCATCTCTCTGCTTTATGCTCAGAACTCCCTAGTAAGGTACATCTGGTTGAGAGTCGTTGGCGTAAACTCACCCCGTGAGTTTAAAAGCTCAGTCCCAAATTCAAACATGGAATTCCTCAATCCAGCACTAACCACTATGCCTTCTGATCTTGGTAGTTGGAAAATGTTAAGGTTTTGTAGAAGACTTAAGTGTAACAGGAGAAACCTGTATTCACAACTTGAAAGGATTTGCTACACTTCTTCTTTGGGTGCTGGGCCAAGCTTGTGTGTTGCGTTAATATCACATCTTTCTTTTACGGATCTCAAGGTTAGTCTTGCATCCAAATACTAAGGTTCACATCTTGTAGCTTCAGCAAAATGACTGTTACATATATTTTCAAAACCTTGAACGTTATGCTCATATTGAATATGCATATGAATGAAAAAAATGTGCCATGGACCTATAATTAAGCTTCCCAAAGATTTCCTTTTTTCCTCCAAACCAGAAACCCAGGTTTGTGCTCCTTGTGCACTTGAGGAAAGTGTGGGCTGGGCTTTGTACCCAGGAGCTGTAGTGGTGGCACAGTAAGCTTTTATGGGCTGAGAAGAGGAGAGTTTCTGTAGGTTGCTTATGTTCTTTGCTTTTCTGCCCAATAACAAAAGTCCAAAGCAAATTAATAGGCAATAGTATAAATTTAAACAGAAGAAAGTAAGTTCAGCTTTCACAAGAGGGACAGAACCACAGGCAAAGTTTCCCTAAGGATGTGTCTCTAAAATTTTAAGCTACATTTCTCACTAGCCCTTTCCAACATGGCCAATGGTGATCGGAAATGAATGGGGGAGGTTGCTTTAAGGCCAAGGTGAGCAAAGTATGATTTCCAGAGGTTTGTTGCTGTTTAGTCGTTGTGTCCGACTTTATGTGACCCCCATGGACCAGAGCACGCCAGGCCCTCCCATCTTCCACTGCCTCCCGGAGTTGTGTCAAATTCATATTGGTTGCTTCAATGACACTGTCCAACCATCTCATCCTCGGTCGTCCCCTTCTCGTGCCCTCACACTTTCCCAACATCACTGTCTCTTCCAGGGAGTCTTCTCTTCTCATGAGATGGCCAAAGTATTGGAACCTCAGCTTCAGGTTTGATTTCCTTTAGAATGGATAGGTTTCTTGTCTTTGCAATCCAGGGGACTCTCAAGAGTCTCTTCCAGCACGATTCAAAAGCATCAGTTCTTTGACGGTCAGCCTTCTTTATGGTCCAGCTCTCACTTCCATACATCACTGCTGGAAAAACCATAGCTTTGACTATGCGGACCTTTGTCGGCAAGGTGATGACTCTGCTTTTTAAGATGCTGTCTAGGTTTGTCATCGCTTTCCTCCCAAGAACCATCTGCTGGGATCATGGAGCCCAAGAAAGTAAAATCTGTCACTGCCTCCATATCTTCCCCTTCTATTTGCCAGGAGGTGATGGGACCAGTGGCTATGATCTTAGTTTTTTTTTGATGTTGAGCTTCAGACCATTTTTGTGCTCTCCTCTTTCATACTCATTATGAGGTTCTTTAATTCCTCCTCACTTTCTGTCACCAGAGTGGTATCATCTGCATATCTGGGGTTGTTGATATTTCTTCCGGCAATCTTGATCCCGACTTGGGATTCATCCAGTCCTGTCTATCGAATGATGTATTCTGCATATAAATTAAATAAGCAGGGGGACAATATACAGCCTTGTTGTACTCCTTTCCCAATTTTGAACCAATCAGTTGTTCCATATCCAGTTCTAACTGTTGCTTCCTGTCCCACATATAACCTTGCTAGCGTGTGAAATGAGTGCAGTTGTATGGTAGTTGGAGCATTCTTTGGCACAGCCCTTCTTGGGGATTGGGATGTAGACTGATCTTTTCCAATCCTCTGACCACTGCTGAGTATTCCAAACTTTCTGACATATTGAGTGTAGCACCTTAACAGTGTCATCTTTTAAGATTTTTAAATAGTTCAGCTGGAATGCCATCACCTCCACTGGCCTTATAGTTAGCCATGCTTTCTAAGGCCCACTTGACTTCATTCTCCAGGATGTCTGACTTAAGGTCAGCTATCTGGCTTGTCTGGTAAATCCAGATTTTTCTGGTATAATTCCTCTGTGTATTCTCGCCATCTCTTCTTGATGTTTTCTTCTTCTGTGAGGTCCCTCCCATTTTAGTCCTTTATCATGTCCATCTTTGCACAAAATATTCCTTTAATATCTCCAATTTTCTTGAACAGATCTCTGGTTTTTCCTTTTCTGTTATTTTCCTCTATTTCTTTGCATTGTTCATTTAAGAAGGCCCTCTTGTCTCTCCTTGCTATTCTTTGGAAGTCTGCATTCAGTTTTCTGTAACTTTCCCTATCTCCCTTGCATTTGGCTTCCCTTCTCTTCTCTGCTATTTGTAAGGCCTCATTGGACAGCCACTTTGCTTTCTTGCATTTCCTTTTCTTTGGGATGGTTTCCGTTGCTGCCTCCTGTACAATGTTACGAGCCTCTATCCATAATTCTTCAGGCACTCTGTCCACCATACCTGCCCCCATTGCCTCAGAGGCAGCAGGTCCAGCATCCCCTCTAATAGCCTCCACCCACACATGCGCCCCCCCCAGCTGATAGAGCAGCGCATGTGCAGTGGCCACCTCCGAAAAGGGAAGATGGCTCACTGCCTCTGGGTTTGGCAGCGACAAGCAGAAAGGACCGTAGGGACTCGACAACGGGACTCAGACAAGTGGATCTGATTCACAAATCGAATCTAGAGTCTTCCAACAAACCTCCAGGTCAAATCCGTGTCCAGGCACCAGGGCAACCTGAGTCGGACTTGACAGAGTTGGGACTTGCAAGACCCCATCGCTGCCTTGAGGCAAACAACGGGCTGCCCCCCCCTGACTCTTCCAATGGGCTTTGTTGTAAGGAAGACAGTTCTGTATAGGCACAAGAGGTTCATATATGTTTTCTACCCTCTGTCTTTCTTTGTCATCCCCCCAAAGCACTGGATCTTTTTTTCTCTCCCCAAGCAGGTCCACCTCAGGATGGGCAGCTAAATGGCACAGCTACGGCACACACCGAAATCAAAGGTATGGCGCTGACTTAATACTTACAAACTCCGAAAGGCCCTCTTTGGAAAGGAAGTCTTGCCAAACTTGTTGGCTGCCAGTGACCATGCGGTTGTGCCCCCCACCCCTTTGTGTGACAGAGGTTCAAGACTAAATACGGCAGGATCTGTCTCGCAGAACCCGGAAGACTCCTTAGTAAGCTGTGGACCCTTTTCTCCTTCAAAATGGCACCATGTGACATTAAAGGCAGTTGTTGCTCAGTCAGTCTTGACAAAGGCATCGAACAGAAGAGTTAAGTAGTAGTTCTAATAACCTATTCATTCTGGAAATGATCGTGTCTGATTTTGAGGTCTTGCTTCTGAAGGTCAAAGCCTTTTTGTTTTAAAGGGAATGCCCGTGTTGTGATTCAGCTGAGCAGCAAGAACTCTGTAACACATGGAGGATGATAGCCCTGGCAGCTCAGCTCAACAGATTTTGGCAGAACTGAAAAGGAACTAAACAAAACCTTGTGTAAAGGAGATTGCAACTAATGTTGTGTTTCTGGGCCACAGATCTATCCAGCTGCTTAAAAGCAGCCCGCCTGCCCACCTTTCCTGCCTGCTTAACAAACTCAACGGGCTTTGGTACAGGAAGCAAAACTGACTGGCTGTACTTCCTTGTCCTGTGGCTGCCGAAACATCCTGCTCCTTGGGCGGAAGAGTCCTTAAGTTTTCTTTGTAGCAAGAAACGCTGTTGTTCCAAGGAACGTAACGCCCGAACCTGCAAAACTATTCACGTATCCCTTGTTTTTTTTATTTCCCCTTGCCTCCTGCCCATCATGTCCTTGCATGACCCAAAGCAATCTCAGAACATATTTCCACATACCTAGTGTTCAATGAAGACGGAACCTGTGTCATTATGTCTTGAAAGGCTTAGAAACATTTTTTTTTTAAAAAAAATGGGGGTTCAAAAATTAGTAATATGAAGAGCAGCTCACCTAATGGTGAAGGTGTCCATGTGCCTTTGCAGATGTCCTTTCTCTAAGACCGGGATTGTTGGCCTCCTGCCTTTTAATCTGCTAGATTTTTTTTTAACCAACTCCTGCTAAGTGATCCAGTTTTTATTGCAAGGCCTCCTGTTGCCTTCGCGTTTAAGGCCAGTGTCCATAGTATCTTCCCAGATGAAGTTTAAAGATAATAGACCCTCCCCTAGTAGGCAGACGGGAGCACAATGCACTCCGTTAACTGTTATCCTGACGCAGAGTTCATCCCTCTGCTAGAGATTTCAGGCAAAGATGTTGGCAGCCCTGAGCGACACATGTGATTCAAAGTCATTTGGAGGAAGGAAAATTAAGTATTATTACGCCTCCGCACAAGTGCTCATCCGACGTCGTTTTGTTTTGCCCTGCTATGTGAAACTTAAAACATGTTAAAAACTTGATACAAGCACTTCTTGGGACTTTTCTGCTCTTGGGCATGAAGATTTGTCAAGCAATGTGATTTTTTTTTCCTATTTAAGGCTGTTTCTGCAGGGAGAGCCCATGCTCTCCCATGGAGCAAGAGTTCGCTATTAGTGCTTTTTATATTCTCTTACAAGTTTTGACTGAACCATGAGCATTTTTTAATTACTTGAAGCTCTAGTTTTCTACGGCCTTTTTCTTTATACACAGTGTTTTGTATGTCTGAAACTGTAATAAATGGTTGTTCACACGTCTTGCTTTGGGTGACGAGTTCATGGTTGGTCACTGCACGAATTTACGAGCAGGACAGCATTTAGAAGTTTCTGTGCTGGTCTACAAATCCTGAAATCTCTGAGTTAGTATCCTAAAGCAAAAGAAAAAAATGGCAATGGGTTTCATGTTCTATTTAAGAGGAAACAAGATGGTGGGATTTGGGTCTAATTCCCTAAGGTTCTTACGTGCTCCTGTGATGGACTTCCTGAGGTCTAAAGAGGAAGGTGTTGCAGCTCACTTTTAAATTACTCGTATTTTCCGTGTATAAGACGCCCCCATTTTTCTAACCCAAAATTAAGAAATCTAAGTGGGGCTTAGCAAGTGTAGGGGAAAGGAATCAAAGCCCTGCAGGATCACTTTAATCCCTGCTTCCCCCTCTACTTTTTTCTCTCCTCAGCTTCTGTGTATAAGACGACCTCAATTTTTAGTCTAAAGATTTTAGACAAAAGTATAGTCTTATACATGGAAAAGTACTGTAGTTCGATACAAGACTGTCAAAGCCTGCTTTCACACAGGAGCTTAAAACTAGTCCAGTGCATGACATGAATCAGCAAAACAAGAGAAACAAGCATCTGTTTTTCATATCTTCCTTTCCTAAGGTCAGGAATCAATAGTTTCTGCTTCTAAATGCAGCTTGCCTTGTTCTGCTCTGGAACTGTAGATTAATCTTAATGGTTGTTAGCTTGAACAAGCCATCACAGTTTGCCTGGAATAAATCAGAGGCGTTTGCCATGGTTTGGTGGTTGTGGTAATGTCCCTTGCACTACAATGAGCTTTCCAAATCTCCTGATCTGGGCAGAAAGAGTGAAAGAAGGGGAGAACCCCAGCAGAGCATTACAGGCAAATATTATTGGATGCTAGCAGAAAGTTTCTGGTGTTCTTGTCGGAGGGCACACAGCCGGAATAACTGAAGGTTTCTGATGGTTTTTGAAAGAAAAAGCTGCTGTTTTTTTTAATGACTTTTTATTATATAAATTACTTTTTAGCAGACAGCATTCAACTTATTGCACTAGAGCACATCTGCAATACCGAGCTACAAGACGTCTTCATAGAGAGTTTTGTATTATTCAACATAGCACTTAATACCGGGATCAAGAGGCACTCTGAAGGGAGGGGGGAGCAGGGGGGGGGCAAGCAGCAAAAAGCAGCCACCAGCATGATCCCCACCAGCAATTTCCTTTTCACAGACTGGTTTGGAAAAGCAGAAATCAATGCAGGTAGGAAAGCATGCAGAGGCTCGTGTGGACCAGGCTTATTCTAACCTATGATTAGACTGGAAAAGGAAAAGAGCTGCGAGGCAGGATCATAATCAAGATTCTGTGTTTTTAAAACAGTTTTTCCATATTAGAAGACATTTGTTCCTGGTCTAATTAAAATTCACTGATCAGCCTTAAAAACGAATCCACAGAACCAGCTCTTCTTGGGTGGATGGTTTCAGCCCCTGGCTTGCAGGGAGGGGTCAGGGAGAAAAGGGATTGTCTGCAGCATTTATTGTGAGCTCAAGCTTTCTTGGTAACCTATGCAGCTTGAGTGCAGTGTGCAAAATCAGTGTGTGCTCACCGGCTGTGACTCTTGACAAGTTCAATGCAAGGAGGGCCCTCTATCCATGCAGCAGCAATGGCAGCTATTTTGTACCCAGAGCTGTGTTCCAGTAAGAAAGGCAACAGATGCTGCTCTCTGATCAGTTCTGGGCCATGTTCTTAGGAGAACAGATGGATGCGCTGGACTGCACGGGTTAGAGGTGGTCCTGCAGAGGCCCCTGTGCTTTTGCAAACGATACAGTCTGGGGGCAGTTTCTGGATGGTCCTGCTGTGAAGAGTCCCACTGACGGAAGCAAGCAGGACCTTTTTAAGGCATCAGCAGCCTCCCTCTCCTCTTCCCCTCTGGAAGCAGCAGGAGTAACCTGAGGAGGAGGGGTCTGAAAGCTTTGGTGTGTTGTTGTGGTCAAAGCAAGCTGCCAGGCTGAAGCCTGATCCACGAGAACTATCCCACAAGGCAGCACCGATCTCCCTTCTACAGAATGTCCACATCACTATCAGGAAGCAGCTCATTCAACACCCCCATGCTTTTCTGGATTACGGACAGATCATCTGGAGCAGCTGCAGATTCAGGTTCACAGGACATTTTTTTTTAAAGTAAAGCAGAAGTCATAGGTGGTTAGTAATTGGCAAAGCAGCCTCCCTTCCTAATTCCTTATGAGACCCACTGACTTGGGATGAACAATACAAAGCTCTGGCTTTGGCTACTGTCCCAAACAGACAGAATGAAGGGAGATGGGAAAGAGGGATCCCCGAGTCAAACGCAGGTAATCCAGGAACTGCTCCAAAGCAGCAGTCTCTAGCTAGAGGAAAACTCCTCCTTTGCCCAGAAGACACTGGAACCAACGGACAAGTACAGTCAGTTCCAAAGATGTGGAATAGAACTGAAGATAGGCTAAAGTCTCATGCTGCCACAGCGGGAAGGGGTGTGTGTGAATGAAACCGAGAGGAGGATTTAAAAGGCAGCAAATAAATAGCCCCTTCTTCCAGCATCCCTCCCATTCTGTGTTGTGCTATGCTAAATGGGGTAGGGGTGGGGGAGAGAATGAAAGAAGGACTAAGACAGCCACATTGCTGGAAAGCACATTCCAAGATAATCTGCAGACAGGAATTTGGTGCAATGACGGGTGCTTAGGCCTTCATGAGAGCAGCAACCACAGCCTTGGCATTAAGGCTACGCAGATCACAGTAGGTTTGTCCAGTACCCACAAACACTATTGGTTTGCTAGTGATGTATGTCATGGAGATTGCAGCACCAACCTAGATTGAAAAAGGAATACCTGTTACTTGGCTTCGGTAGACTAGCAACATCAGGTTCAGTTTAGAAGATCATTTCTTAAGTGAAATAGCGCTAAGCAGTTATTTGTCCTTTAGGTATCTGTGACACTGAAACACACTGGTTAACTGTGCAGGATTCTCAAAGGTACTTAAATCACACATTTCTTCTTCATTTATATGCTGCTTTCAAAATTGCTTTACAGAAGCCTGGACAGTTTGATTTTCTGCAGCTGATAGTATGGTTCCCTTACATAGGAAGTGAAACAACCGGGACGGAGAAACTGCAGACCTCTAAATGTTGTTGGACTACAACCCCCATCAACCCTAGGCTAGGACAACCAGTAATAAGGAATCATGTGGCTTAGGGCCAGGGATCTCTGAGGCTTATTTCCCCCACCTTCACAGTAAGAAATCCCATTTGTGACTCTGCGGGAAGTCTTTCAAACCACCTCTGGATCATCACCAAATGTTGTCTAGGCAGATCCCTGTTGAGCTTCATTAACAATCTATAATAATATGCCACCAAGTCGATTCCAACTAATAATGGCCTTCGCTACAGAGCACTTAGAAGTGCTTTATCTCTTCCCGTCTTCTTGGGACGCTTTGGGACCCTTCAGCTTGCCTAAGGCTACACAGGCTGACTCTTCTAGGAGGCACAGTGGAGAACTGAATTCCCAACCTCTGGCTATGTAGCCATGAACCCATCTCACTAAGCTATCCAGGCAGCATGTGCTGATCTCAGAACTTCCAGAGCCAAACAGCTCTTGCCTACTTATAAAGTAAGATCCAAAGAAGTAGCCCTCCTGCTGCCTAGTAGTTCATACCATTTGCTGGCTCTGCTTACCTTGTCATCTATGGTATCAAATTTGGTGAGCACTATTCCATCAATGAGGCGTGGGGTGTGAGACATTGAATGATCAGCAAGAGCCTTGTTAAATTTGACCTGGTGAAGGCAAAAGGTCACAACAACAAAATCAGCAGAGTTTTCACAAAGTACTCAATGATAAACTATTAACTATTCCTCCCAACATAAACTCCCCACCCTTAACCAGTCCTGATCCAAGAACTGCTGCACACATTTACGTGCCACTGAATGTGGACATAGTTTGTACGTTTACTCTTATGTAAATACAGTTGCTACATTTATGCATGCTGTGTGAAACAACCCTCGGGAAGGGACCAGTCTGGCACCTCTTGAGTTTGCATCTTAAACTAGGAACTAACCAGCTGATCGACAGCCTCGTTCCCCACCAGCGCCTCTCCCACGAACAGGACAAGGTCTGGGGTGTTGACCGCAATGAGTTTAGCCAGAGCTGTCATCAAGGGAGCGTTGTCCTGCATCCGGCCGGCTGTATCCACCAAGACTACGTCAAACCCTTGATTCCGGGCTGGCAAGAGAAAAAGGGGTGGAGGTGGATTGTACTTGTTAGAACACATGTAGCAAATAACAGGTAAGTGCAATCAAACTTTCCTGTGGGAGGTTTTGGGGATTTATAGCCATTTCCCCTTTTGAAATAAGTTTAAGAACACTGACAACAAATATCCCCAAGTGGTTCCACTGAAATATATAACTGCCACCAGAATTTTCCAGTGGAAAATGGAATGCATAGTCTATGTGTTTTTCTCTGCTTATGTCTCAATATAACAGACCCCCCTCTTCCTGTTTCAGACTTTCTGTAGCACTGAACTAATGAGAGGAGCACTTAGACCTCTTTCTACTATAAGGAAAATAAGGAAACAGTAGCTCCTTTCTCCCAGTCTTATGCCAGGAAAAGCAGAATTCTGCAAATAAATCAGGGCTGTGTAATTTATTACATTTCTGCAAGTCACAGAGTATGCAGAACAGTTAAAATCTGCTCTGGAAAGTTCTGATCTGTTCCCTTTTAAAGTGACAAGTTAGTTACAGATCCTGCCTCTGGAAGAAATAAAGAGAATGATAAGAAGGTTGGAAAAGGGAAAGGGGTTTCTCTGAAGCTGGTTCCCCACCAATGTTTTCGTGCAAACAGGGTATTTCTTCATAATCTGCTTCCTGTTTGGAAAAGGAGCATCTCTCCCGTCCCTAGTTTGGGAAGGTGAGAAGAGGCAAAGAGGAGATGTTTGAGCAATAGTAGATATGGGTAATGTCTACAACACCCTTCTGCCCCAACCAACATGGCTAACAACAAGCAATTTAAAAGTTGTAGTTGAAAACGACTGAACATCTCTGAACTACAGGCAGATGGCCTAACTGAGTGGATCTGAGATGGATAAAAGGATTGGAAGGTGGGAGGTGTCTTTACCATACATAATGGCTTCCATGGCAATGCCGGCTGCGTCCTTCCCATACCCCTTCTCATACAGCTGCACCATGGTGCGGCCATGGTGATTCTCGGGAGGATGCAGAGCATTCAGGCGGCGAGTGTGCGTGCGCAACTGCTCCACGGCTCCAGCACGGAAGGTATCGCATGCCGCAATGAGGACACTGAACCCATTCTCAATCAGCCAGAAAGAAATCTGAAAGACGGGCAAAGCTTTACTTCTCCAGAACACACTGTCCACTATGCAAACCACATCTGGGGAACCTGTGACCCTTCCATGTGTTGGGTTCCCGTTTCTGTAAGACCTTGCTGCTAGCATGGTCAATGGTAAGGGATGTTCAACAACATCTGGAGGGCCACAGTTCCCCGCTGATGTTGTAAACAGGATTCAAAAAAGCATACTGCAGTACAGCGGTACCTCGACTTAAGAACTTAATCCGTATTGGGACTGCATTCCTAAGTCGAAATGTTCTTAAGTCGAAGCACCATTTCCCATAGGAATGCACTGAAAACCGATCAATGCGTTCCGAGGGAAGAAAAAAGGCAAAAAGGCAGTGGGAAAGGACTGGTTTTCAATTTCCCACCCTTTTCCCCTGCCTTTTTTTTTGTTCGTAGGTCGAGGCTCCGTTCGCAAGTCAATGCCAATTTTTGTGAACGGAGCCATTCGTAAGTTGAAATGTTCGTAGATAGGGACGTTCGTAAGTTGAGGTCCCACTGTATCACCTGCAGAGCTTTTACCATGCACAGGGAATGTACCTCCTTAGCACTTTCACTTATCCACAGCTTTGCCACCATCCTGAAAACCTTAGCTTCATTATGTAACAATTGGAAGCTATTTCTTTCCTTTTAATTGCTAGAAATTTGGCATTTGAAGTCTGGATGTGAACTTACAGAAGCTGAGAAATCAAAATGTACATGTGTGCATATACAGAGGCAAGTTTTGGTTAATGGCTAAGATGCACGTCACTCAATCAATACAGCACTAGATGACAGGTGAAGATTTCATGGTTGCATTGAAAAGTATCCCCTGTGAGGTGACATCAGCAAGAATAAAGTACTATCTGTGGCAGTTCATTCATGCATGTAAATCATAGCTTCTTGCTACAGTTGAGTGTAATCATGAAGAAACCCTCAAAAAGTGAAAACCTATGGTGCTGAGATAGGACTACAGATTTTATAGGTGTACTGGCAGCTACAATGTGGCAAAAGCTGGAAGAGTTAAGCCATGAGACAGTGATGATCCTATAGAGCAGTGGTCCCCAACCTTGGGCCTGCAGATGTTCTTAGACTACAACTCCCAGAAGCCTTTACCACCACCTCTGCTGGCCAGGATTTCTGGGAGTTAAAGTCCAAGAACATCTGGAGGCCCAAGGTTGGGGACCACTGCTATAGAGTACCTGGTGGTCAAACATCTGACTGGTGTTTCATAAGGTGAATGTGGGCCACTAGCTGCTCATCCATAAAAATGTGATAATGATTAAACAAGGAGAGAGAAACAGATTTCATAACAAAAGAAAAAAGCTGCTTTATAAACGCTATATTGTGTAAACGGAAAGGGGAAAAGCCAGACCAAAATATATGTATTTTGGAGAGGATATGGAGATAGTTAAGAGTTGGATTGAAAGTTATATATAAAGGGGGAAAAAAGTAAGATGTAATGGTTCCCAGGTTGAAGTTTTTGTGTTATTAACTCTTAGTGTTATTTTTTGTATGTAATTTTTGTGGATCATATGTAATTTTATACTGTATTATTTTGCTCTGTTTCCCTGAAATAAGACCTAACCTGAAAATAAGCCCTGGTATGGTTTTTCAGGATACTTGTGATATAAGCCCTACCCCAAAAATAAGCCCCAATTAAGCGAAACCCCGCCCTCCACCTATGTGCAGAAGATGATGACGTGACTGTATTTGAATAAATGTAGATTGTTGTACATGAAAAAAATAAAAAATTCCTGGAAAATAAGCCCTAATGTGTTTTTTGGAGCAAAAATTAATATAAGACCCTGTCTTATTTTCGGGGAAAACAGTAATAACATAGTTTTTTTAAATGTGCTAATATTACACTTCAGAAATGTGAAAATTCAAACATCCTCTTGTTCTACGCTCATTAAATAGAAGAAAGCTTTAATGTCAAAAGGGGAAACACTCAACTTTTAATAGCCCTGTCTGTCGAGCGATGTCTGAACAAGTGATATGTTCGCGGCATGACCTACTGGCCCTTCCCTTGCCTTCCATGGCAGGCTGCCCTCTGGCATCTTAAGATGACCCAGGCCTCAGACAGATCTAAGCTGTTCTTCCAATCAGACAGAGGCAGACCCTCATACCTTGGCCAAGTTTGTTGACTTCCCAACTCCATTGACACCACAAAAGGTGATGACGTAGGGTCGGCGGTGACGCTGGGCATCCATCACATCGCGCAAGACATCCACACGGCGCTGAGGCTGCAAAATCTGTACCAGAGACTCTTGAAGGGCCTGCTTCACCGTCGAGGTCACCGCTGAGAAATTAGAAACAAATGTTAAGTTCTACTTATAGGGACCTACTCAATTTTCATTCTAACGTGAAGAGGCTGCATGAGTCTAAACAGCAGAAGACTGGAATATTTGGAGCTGGAATAAATCTACTTTTACAGGGCTACAGCACATCATCTGCCATGCCAGCTGGAAAATTCTGAGACTTATAGTATAAAAAGGTACTTTCTATTTTAGGAACACGGGATTTCCATTTCCATCTTCCTGCTATTCACCGGTGGTCTTTGGTTCTACCTATGTCTTCATGAGAATTACTATAAGAATGACCACTTTATCCCCATAAGCACCTGGAGGTTGGGAATCTGATGCTTCTCCTGTAGAACTGGCAGGACAACCCAGGACTCAGAGTCTATTTAGACTTTCAGTCACCTTCCTCTCTCCCTGATAAACCATCCAATTTCTAAAATAGCACTAGGAACTAGAACAACTCTGGGAAAAGGGCACACCACAAACTTAAAAGATGCACTTTGTAAACTAGTATCAAACGGTTGTGGGGTATATGGAGGGCTCTATAGCCAACACGCTGCAGATTAGCATGGGGCACACATTCAAAATAAGGGATACCTACTTGTAAAGGTGCCCATAACTTTGCCTTCCAACTTCTTTGCAACAGATTCACACAGCTGGACAGCAATGTCAGCAGCAACATTCTTCGCTTTGGGAAGAGAAAAAAACAAATCAAACCAAAAGATCCAGTTAAGACTGTAGTGCTGCTAATTCAC
Organism: Pogona vitticeps; assembly: GCF_051106095.1. Lineage (NCBI taxonomy): Eukaryota > Metazoa > Chordata > Lepidosauria > Squamata > Agamidae > Pogona > Pogona vitticeps. Next base: position 17,894,967 of record NC_135790.1, read on the forward strand.
ACCCTTTCACCAGAAAAGGTGGAGTTATTTGTTCATGGGTTCCAAAATTATTTCCTTATTAAGCACCAGAGCTTTCACTTTCTTCAAGGAGCAGGCAGGACATGACAAACGCATAGTAAGACTACGGATTGGCCAAGGCTCATGGTAGGTTGCTAAGGGTCAGCGATCACGGCTCAAATCATTAATAAGGATTATAATGAGTGAGCTAGTTATCACAACAGAATGATGACATCCAGGCAGTAAATACAGGAATTTATTTATTTATTTACTGTATTTGTACCCCACCCATCTAGTCAATAGTCTACTCTGGGCGGCTTCCAACATATATAACAAACAATTTAAAAACATAACATTATTAGTGATCAGTTTATTCAAGATGGAAAGAGGGGAAAAGAAGGTAGTTAAATAATAACTGAAGGGAAGGCCTGCTTAAACAGCCAGGTTTTTAATTGGCTTTTGAAGATGCCCAGCGATTTATGGAATCATCCATAAATAGGTTGTTTGAAACTTTAGGAAGGATGAACCTTTGAGGAAGGAAGAACTGGGTGGTAAAATAAAGAATACAGTAAGAGAAAAGAAAAAACAACAGGTGGCTGTATTTATTCAGTTCTATATCCCACCTATTATTAAACAAAGTAGAAGTGGCTCATAGGAAATAAATATCTATCCAACTGGCCATTATGCATGCAAAAGGGGAGCAAGCTAAAGGTAGCTTTGGAAAGCTGTAAGTGGGCCATTGACCGTGTTTTGCCCACCTCACCAATGAACTACATGGTTGACTCAACCCTATTCTATGCACAAGCCTGCAGGAACCGTGGGAGAAAAGAGCAAAATCTGACCCACCGCTGAAGTACAAAGTGTCAGAATCTGCCTAGTTTTAAAGAAGCTGAAACTCACCAATCAAGTGATCCTTCATCTTCTCCAGCACAGGGTCCATGTCCTCTCTGGTCAAGCTTTTTGAGCCCACAAGGCCTTTCAGCATCCCAAACATGCCTCCAAGACCTCCTTTCTTGGCACTGGGAAGAAGAAAGCACTATTGCAACACCAAGAGGAAGGAAGACCTACTGGCAATTAGAGATTTTATTCAAATCCAAACAAAGCCATCGGCAGCAAGAAGTGAGATGGGTGTTTCACGGCACTCTTTAACAACGAATGGGTCACACTATCCATCAAATAAGTTGGGGACAAGCAAAAATTTGGAACGTATGGGTCCACAGAATGCAAAATACATTCAACCTATAAATGAACATCTCACAAGAGTCCTGGTAAAGAACAATTCTCAAGCAGTGTTTCCTAGCCATGGATAACCCTGGTATTCTTGGACTGCAGCTCTCAGAAACCTGAGCCAGTGGTGAAAGCTTCTGGAAACTGCAGTCTAAAAACACCTGCATTACCCAATGTTGGGAAGCACTACTCTAGAAGCTCACATTCAAAATGTAGATGATGTCTGCTAGCAACAACCATATTGGCTAGGGCTGATGGGAGTTGTAGTCCAAAACATCTGGCGGGCACCAAGGTAGGAAAAGGCTGGTCTACAGTGACTTGTAAAGCAGACCCATGTCATTGCACAAGGACAGTGTAATCCAGGTTTCCGAATACATACAGGATGCATCCAAACTGAGCTGTTTGCATACCACATATTTGTTTCAAATGGATAGATAAAGGTGCACAATATATATCCTGAAGTGTCTCAAATTTGGTTTTACAATTACAGGAAATGATCTGGATATAGGAGTATGTGAAGACAAGAAACTGGATAGGATCAAGGAAGGATTATCCAGCATAACCAATTGTTTCATTTCTAGCCTGCTTTTCTTGACACTTAAGTACATGACTTCAAGTAGAGCAAGCTCCAAACAAGGACCTCCTGCATCACCTTTCATGTGATCTGATCGCAAAGTTTGGGTTTCCCAAAGAAAACAGCTGCTTTTTCGGAGGCATCGAGAGGATATTCTGTAACAGTAAGTGATTTTACAACTTTGGAAATCAGTTAATTTCTGGAGCCCCCAAGGCTTTACCTTGTGGTTGAGGAATTCTGAATAACCTTCTCCTCTTCTTCAGTTTCCTCTTCACTCTCGTATTCAAGATCACGGAGGAGGCCAGGCTCACGGTCACGATCCCCAATGACCTGAATTGCAAAACGAGAACAGGAGTCAAAGCAAAAAGGAGTCTTATGGCACCCAATTTATTGCAAAAAACAAAAAGGAGCCTTATGGCACCCAATGACTAATTCAGTTATAACCATATAAGCTTCTGTGGATTCTCGCCTATTCCATCCAGTTCTGGAAGCATGATCCTGAGCTACAAGTACACACACCTAGTTGTGACGAGGAACACTGCAAAGTGCTTGGCCTGATTTCAAATACAACAAAGTAACAGCAGCAGCAGCGTTTTCTCTAGGGAAGAGTCATCTGCACTCCTGACACATATGCTAAGAAGATAAGAATCTACAGCTAGTTTTCTCTTGCAGATGTTCCTGATACAGTGGTGCCTCGCATTGCGATGTTAATTTGTTCCAGTGAAATCGCTGTAGAACGAAAACATCGTAAAGCGAAATTTAAAAGCCCATAGGAACGCATTAAAACCCGATTAATGTGTTCCTATGGGCTTGAAACTCACCTTCCAGCGAAGATCCTCCATAGCGCAGCCATTTTCGCTGCCCATGCAGCAAGGAATCCGTCTCAGAAAAGAGCGGGGAGCCATTTTTTTTTACCCAGCGGCCATTTTGAAATCAGCTGGCCGAAAATCATCGTTTCGCGAGAATCGGTTCCCGAAGCAGGGAACCGATCATCGCAAAGCGAAATTCCCCCATAAGAAACATTGTTTTGCTATCACTTTTGAGTGTGTGTACATCTGTGTATCAACATACAACTCAGAATAAGCAAAATAGTAATCATCATCATTTTAGAACTGCAGGGCTGGAAGGGACCCTATGGATCACTGAGTCCAGCCCCTGTCAAAGTGAGGAATTGAACCCACAACCTCTGGCTTCACAGCCAGAGACCTAAACCACTGAGATATTGAGCAGTTTATCAAGAAGAATTAATCAGCTACTAATAAACCAGCTAGAAAGTTCAAACATATTACACAGGTCCCTGAGCTCCCCCTAGAGTTTGAAGATCTTACCATTTCTGCATCATAATCCTCCATGGGACAGGTGTCTGCATTTCCATTGGTAGTGGAGTTACTATAATCAAGTACTTTGGCATTAGAGTTCCCCAGATCCCACACTCTGGGCTTCTTCCCCTTGTCCTTCTGAGCATCTGGTTTTGGGGACTTGCTGAGGAATGCAGAAAATATTCCATTACATCTCAGTGATCACAGGAAACAGCAGGGCTCCTATTCTGTATCACCTAAGGTTGTGAACCCCGTCGGTCTGGCCAAACAATCAGAGTCTGTGTTTTACATTTAACTTTCACCTTCCCATCAGCTCAAAGAAGCAAAGTTCTCTAGAATGACAAATGAAACTCTGTCTTAAGACTACTGAGCATCCTGGCACTCAAAGGTTCTTCCCTAGTTTGCCAAACAGACAGCCTGCCTCTACATGAAACCCAAAAACCATGGCTTAGATTAAATTCGGGGCCATCGTTTCCTTCCACAATTACCTTACGAATGTCTATTTCTTTAATCAAACCACCTTAGAAGGAGTAAAGGCATAAATCGGAGCTAGAGACTGCAAATGTCTAAGCCAGCCAAAAGGCGAGGAATTTTATGAGTAATCGTTTAACAAAATGTGAAGGAGCTCAAGTTGTCTGCCTGTGACCCAGTTTCTCACTTAAATAGTAATAAGTAACACAGTGATATTGCTCCTTACTGCAGGAAGAAGAACATCTATCAGCAAAATGAAACAAACATTCCCGGGAAAAAAAATTAGCACATCAGAGCAATAAATAAAATTATTCTTGTGGTTGTTGTGGGTTTTTCGGGCTCTTTGGCCATGTTCTGAAGGTTGTTCTTCCCAATGTTTCGCCAGTCTCTGTGGCCAGCATCTTCAGAGGACAGCACTCTGTGCTCTGGTGTAGTTGTGCTCTGGTGTAGTTGCCCACTCCCAAGCTAACTACACCAGAGCACAGAGTGCTGTCCTCTGAAGATGCCGGCCACAGAGACTGGCAAAACGTTAGGAAGAACTATGTTCAGAACACGGCCAAAGAGCCCGAAAAACCCACAACAACCATTAGATCCCGGCCGTGAAAGCCTTCGCGAAAATTATTCTTATTTGGCATGCTCACTTAGCTTTTCATTTCCAAATATCAGATTTATTGTTTATTTGCAATGAGGCAGCCTAGACACATTTTTACCATTTAAGTGAGAATTAAGCCAAAGTGTGTTTGTTTGAAGGCACACAGACCACTGATACACATTAATGAATAATGGCTATTTTTAAATGTAGAAATTAGCTGTCACTCCATATTTCTTTCCTAAAGCAAGACACCGGCCAATGATACATCCCTTCTGTAGAAAAGCAACAGTCAATTAAAAGCCTAGGTTCCTCACATATACATTGCATGTGACATGCAGGTGTGTTTTTATAATAAGTACGTATCTATTTGCTTACATAAGCCAGCAGTGTCCCAACTAATTTCTGGCATGAAATTTCACCCTGAAAGAATAATATATATTTGCAATCGCAAAGCATAAGCACATATGCACACCAAACAAATCACAGAAAGAAGTCTGGGGAATTTTACGAAGCAGCTGTCATTATCATAAGATGCTATATCTTTAAGCCAGTGGTGGACAACTTTTTACATCCAGAAACCACCCTGCCACCCACAAAATGCCCCAGATTTGGAAAACACCAGAACAAAAGGTGGCCAGATATTCCCTTCCAATTTTATTTTGGGTTAATTTGGGGGGAGGGGGAGAGCAAAACTGTCACTCTTGGAAGGCTTCTAGGAGGGGAAAATGAAATCCTCCTCAAGCATGTTTTTCAGCTACGGAATGCCGAAAGGTCCAAAATAAGACCACAAATAAACTCAGGGAAGGTGACATACAGCCCATGAGCAACATGTTGCTGAGCCCTGTCTGAAACTTAGATCACTGAGACCAGTGGCCAAAATCCCCATTGTTTTTACCATGTGCACAAGAATTCAGTGTGTGTAGAGTTGTTTTTTCCGGGCTTCTAAGGAATAAAGCATTCCCTGCTTCCATGGGCCCAGCAAAGCCCTGTGGCTGCTTTCAGTGGGGCGATCTCTGGGGTCACGTATCTGCAAGTCGGAGGTTGCACAGAGTGCTACACCCATGAGCCATTACACTCCGAGATTCCCTAACAGTATATGGGCTTCTGTACTTAAATTACTTAGTCCTGAAAGAGACATACATGTGTGGCTTTTTGGACTGGAACCCCCAGAATTTCCCAGGCAGCACAGCCTCTACTGACTGACATGCCTGCAAAGATAGAGCCGCTGAATGAGTCTTTGTGGACCGAGAGGCAAAGAAGAGAGAACGCGGACAGTCACTGGCTCCACTTACGTGGCTTTCTCACTCCCCTTCATACGTTTCCTGAAGAACTCCTCCCGATTTTTCTGCAGAATCTCATCCTTGGTCAGTTCCTCCTTGTCCCCAGCAGCAGTGGGAGGGTCCTGTTTTACAGTGGGGGCTGCCATGGGGACGGCAGCAGCTTCACTTCCTGGAGCAAGCGAAACAGCACATATACTTAGAACTTGTATTATAAAGTGAGACAAGCAACACTGTGTCCCCTTACGATCCCCAGTCAAGAGCCAAAGGCATCTGTAAGTCAGCAGCTGAAACGGCTAACAATAGGGAAGATCAAAAATAGAGGGAAGTAGCCCAAAGCCACGCTGGTATCGTCTGCACAGACAAACGCCGGTGTCTACGTCGACTTCAAAAAGTGCTCCCCATCCCTGGTTGTAAGTTCAGAAAGAGCAAACACTGCTGTTAAGAAGTTTACAAAATCGGCTCATCTTTTAAAACCACTCTTGCAGGTTCAGGTCACTTCAATGTTAAGTCACGGGAAAATCTGTGACAAAAGGAAACTTCTGAATCAAAACTGAGGTGTGTGTGTGTGGGGGGAGAACGTCCAGAATTGCAAATATTTTTGTTCTTCGGATAATATTATATCATCAGTTCTCTCAAGAGAAGAAATCGCAACACATAACATCCCTCACCTCACTGAAGCACAGCTCTGTCAGGCATATCAGTATAGAATTTGCCAATGATTTGCTTCAATGAATGAATAGAGAATAGGGAATGTATTAGGAAAACTTCAGTTCCTTCATGTCTGTATATCTGTAGAGGGAAGCTTATGAGCATATGGCCATTCTTGCATGGGCCTTCCAGCTGCTGAAATCCATGCTTTATGCTGGAGGTACATTACACGGCATACTTGTGCAATGCCTGTGGTGGTGGTGGGGGATGCACAGAATTCTCATCTTCCAAATATATACAGTGGTGCCCCGCAAGATGATGTTAATCTGTTCCATTGAAATCACTGTCTTGTGAAAACATCGTCTTGCAAAAACCCCTTTCCCACTGGAATGCATTGAAATCCGTTTAATGCGTTCCAATGGGGACAAATCATCGTCGTTTTGCGAAGATCGCCCATAGGGAAGCCACTTTGCGAGGCGCCGATCAGCTGTCAAAATGGCTGTCTTGCGAAGCACTGGTCCCAAAAGCACCCGTCTTGTGAAGTGCCGATCAGTGTCAAAATCGTCATCTTACAAAAAATGGTTTGCGAAGCACGGAACCAAACATCATCCAGCGAAAATTGTCCATTGGAAACACTGTTTTGCAAAGCACTATAGCGATCGCAAAACCTCATTGTCATGTGGATTCGTTGTTTTGAAAGGCCATCGTCTAGCGGGGCACCACTGTACTGAAGAAAGCAAACACAGTCATTCCTGAAAATCACTTGTTTTTAACCTAAGCATGGCATAAGCTGATCCTGTAACCAAGTAAGCTCTTCAGAACAAATCACTCAGGATAATACGAAATCCAACAGTTATTCAGCATGCAGGGCTTACAAATCACCATAAAATGCCATCTGTAAGAGTTACTCACCCTCTTTCTTGGAACCTTTGTTCTTCTTGTTCTTAGTTTTCTCTTTTGGTTTCTCTCCTCGAGTTTCTATCATAGACTTTACAGTTTTTTGGGACTTTGCTGACTGTTCAAATGTCTTCATGGCAGCGGGAGCTCGGACTTTACTGCTCTCCTCTGCATCCCTGGTTTGAAAGAGAAACAGGTTATGCTACTGTGCACGTTGATCATCATATACAGTGATACATACCACACTTTCCATGTATAAGATGCCCCCCCTTTTCTAACCCAAAATTGAGAAATCTAAGTGGGGCTTAGCAAATGTAGGGGAAAGCAGGGATCAAAGCCCTGCAGGATCGCTTTGATCCCTGCATTCCCCTCCACTTATTCTTGTTCCCTCCTCAGCTTACTTCTGTGTATAAGACAACCCTCAATTTTTATTCTAAAGAGTTTAGACAAAAGTATAGTCTTATATACAGAAAAATACAGTATTTCAGCATAGCCTGCTTCTTTAGCTCTCATCTACGGTATAATTTAAGTTAAGACATTATCTACACCCATTATTTTCCCTTTTTTCAAAATGGAACAGGGACTAATCCCAGAATGCTACTCTTGCTGAAATTTCACCATAAAACTGTCCTCTTTAGGGCCATAGTTAAATGAAGCCCAAAGAACTATCTTTTTAAACTTTTACATTTCCTCTTTTTCCACCTGAACCTGTCTGAAAACTAAGGATTGTCATGGCAAAACTAGCACCACAAACTATTGTTTGTTAAGTTTGAATCTGGCCAAACTGAACAAGGTGGCTGTTTCAATAAGTTAGTTTTATGGAACTAACTCCCAGTGAAATTGTTTTCTTGAAAAACAGTGGGTTTGATTTCATTTATTTCATTTTTCCAAAGACATACATTTCAATAGTCTGTTTCATAGCAACACTTCTGATTTCTCCTTGGTGCTATCCTTTTTCCTTTCCACTTGGGAGGTAGACTTACAAAGATGTTGCCAAGGTGAGCACCTGACGAGTCAGCCTGGTAAGTTTACATTGTAGCACCATTCCGAAAAGCCAGCAGAATGGTGTGCACACACTGCCACTAGAGGTCATCTGCTTAATGTTACAGGATTCAGTAAACTTTGCTGGGCTACAACTGGGAACAGTGGATTTGCCTTCACTTAGTTTCAATGGTTTTCTTCAAGCCAATAAGGAATATACATGGAGACATGATCACAGAAAGGAATTTAAAGGCATTTTCCTATTACCGTAGGAGACGCAAAAAATCATCTTTAAAATCAAAGGTGCCATTCAGAATGCCTAGAGTCCCCTTCTGCTGGAATTCATTTCGGTATTTATCTCGGAACTCCTTATGGACATCATCTATCAACTTATCCACATAGGTTAAAGTCAGAATTTTCTGAAATCCAACCTGAAAGGAGGTGTGTAAGAAACAAAACAAAAACAACAACAACAACACATTAAGGTCCACAAATAATACACAATCATATATAGCCTCATAAGCCACATTATCACCATTATAGAACTGCAGAGGTGGAAGGGACCCTATAGATCCAGCCCAGCCTGTAAAGGAGGCACAGTGGGAAATTGAACTCTTAACCTCTGGCTCCACAGACAGATACCTAAAAGACTGAGGAATCCAGCAGTCTTTGTGAATAAGCTGCTAGCCAGCAGTAAACTGTTTCACTTATTTATTTATTTAACTTATATGCCGCCCACACTACCCAAAGGTCTCTGGGCAGCTTACAGCATTGCACAAGTAGAAAAAATAAACCAAGAAGGGATAACTTCAAGTGACGTTCAGACCCAGAGTTATTGTTAGGTGCACTAAACAAAGCAGTATTTGCAAAACAACATCAAATCATGGTTAAAACAGGGTTTGTAATCTTGGGTTGCCATAATTCAAGCTGCAGATATCATATGCAGCAGTTCTGTTCTGTTTACCTGCTTGTGTGAATAAACAGACTGTACACATCATACAATGGCTTATCAACGTCAGAGTCTGAGCCCTATTGTTACTTGCAAAGTCAGCTATCAATTAGTTAAAAAGAAGCTCTTTCCCTAGAACTCCAGTTGTTCTTTCTAAATAGGCCTATATTCCAACTATGTTGTTGTTGTTCTTTAGTCATGTCCGACTCTTCGTGACCCCATGGACCAGAGCACGGCAGGCCCTCCTGACTTCCACTGCCTCCCAGAGTTGGGTCAAATTTACGTTGGTAGCTTCGATGACACTGTCCAACCATCTCATCCTCTGTCATCCCCTTCTCTTCTTGCCTTCACACTTTTCTAACATCAGTGTCTTTTCCAGGGAGTCTTCCAACTATAAAGGAGTATTTTTTGATGTTTTTTGGGAGCAGGTTCAGTTGTTAATAGCATTCCGAATCAAAGGAATTCTAAATCTCAGTCACAATGCATCACTGATGACAGCAAAGTCCCCGACTTCAGAATACAAATCACTTTTGCCTTTTAGTGCTAGTCTCATACAGAACAGCTTGCTTACCACAAAGACAAGCTCAAACTGATTGTCCAGCTTGTACTTTAGTGTAAGGGCCTCATGGGTAAAGGAGTTACTGCCACCTCGCTCCTGCGCAAAAGGAAAAACAACAACACATTAGCTGGACACATTGTGGGAGTCAAATCCTGAAATCTAGAAGCTGTAGAGATTACATTTTTACCAAATATGCAGGAATACTCTTAAGCTGCTGCTACGTACGACAAAATGGGAAAAGTTGTTTCAGGTTTTAGGAAACAATGTCAATATTAAAGTGCCTCAGCAATTCCCAATATTAGATATTTTCCAGATCTGTTCAGACACATCTATTTTTTTCAAGACACATAATTCAGATCACAGTTAGCAGACATACTGATATTCAGCCAACATTGGCTATTACCACAATAAGATTTGAGACTTCTTGCTAAACAGATATTCAAAGATTCATACTGTATGTTGTCTATGATGGTCTACATTCAGATCATGTATCCCTAGCTCTGTCAAAATAGTGAAAGCTCAATACATCTGTGACCACCATCGTTTTTGTTTTTACAACTGACAGGAAACTAGGCTTAATAGAAACAGGACTAGAATCTCAAGTGATGGAATATTTTATCTCAGCCATTTCAAGTTAAATGGTCAATGTTAAATATGAAAAAAGGCTCCACCTGGCTCCCAGGAATGCAGTCGAGAGATCAGTTACTTGACTGCCAGATCTATCTTGATAGAGAGCAAGTTACATTTTCAGCTAGTTAGCCACCACCAATGCTGTGCTTTCAAGAACAAGTACTGTAGAAGGAAAGAGCCAAAGCAAGCAGGAACAGGAAAAGGAGGCAATCTGGAAGTAGCAAAGTAACTCCTAGGTCCTGCACTTAGCAGCAGATTTTCTGGCACAAAATGACCACATCCACATGACACACAAAAAAGCAATTTTGATAACTGATTTGTCATCACAGATAGGGAATCTAACAGCACAACAACAGACACAACGATATCAATGGAAGCTTTCAAATACAGAAAGTACAACTCCTATATAAACCATAAAGAGATGGTTTGAAATGATGAAGCTGTGACAACATAGAATCATAGGCAGGCAAAGACAAGGGGAAAATCTTCTAAAAAGAGCAGTATAAAGGGCACTTATACTAGTCCAAAGCAAAGTGGTGGTTTTTGAATTTAGAAGAATAGGTTCAAATGTCATCTGGCTAAATCACATGGGTGGAAGTTCACCATGCAATTACTTCTCGGTCTCAAATCCTTTTCTTATATAAAATAGCACTACACTGACTGCAAAACACTGCACTTTATGAGTAAAATGAAAATCACATGAAAAACACAATTTAGAAGGTGTTCAACATCTAGAGAATGCAGATAACTACACAGTATTTTTAATGCATGTATAATTACACATTAACTCTCTGAAATACACTGACAACAAGGCTCAGAATGATCATTACCATAATAGATGTATTATCTCTAGCCGCCTAGAGTGGTCGAAATGACTAGATAGGCGGGGTATAAATACAATAAATAAATAAATAAATAAGATAAAAGCTAGACCAATTGTGGCTAACCACAATTGGTTATAAAGTGCTTTATAAAATCAGGTAATAAAGTGCATTATAAAAACAAACTGTTTTAAGGGAAGTATTGGGGGGGGAAATGAGAACCATATTTGAGCTCTTTTCCTCTCCTTCCTTTTGCAGCATTCAGTCAGTACTGACACAGTCTCAGAACAAACCACTGAGCTTTTACATCTTCCCTAAATAACCAAGATTTTGTGGGATCTTAAGGCACATACTTTGAATTGTTGCAAAGGATCAAAAGGTCCCAGTTACATGATGCTGCCGACACTGAGTGTATTATAAGCTCACCCTGCCTGCTGAAAACATTTATCATAACACATGAAATCTGATGGAGATTATCAGCTTTTGAAAGATCCAATTTTAGTATCTGAAGAGATTCCAACAAGGTTGGGCAACTTATTTACTGAAAATATTTTTATCCTGCCTTTCTTCTTGAAAAGAACCCAACAACACTGAAGAATGATATTCAAAGCTGAAAAACAATGACTATACAATGGTGGTTTACATAATTAAAAGATAATAATTAAAGCTAAGGACAGTAAGTATACAACTATTAAAAAGGAAAAAAACAAATGACATTCTGAGAAATGGAAAACACAAATAATACTAAAAACCTAGTCAAAGCAGTAATGCATAACAATCCATTTAGAAATAACAAACAGGTAGCTAGTTACTGAGGGAAGGCTCAGAACATATGGCAGAGCAACACATGTTGCAGAGCTACAACCTCCCCATCACACCTCACCCTTGGTCAGGCTGGCTGAAGTTGATGGGAATTAGAGGCTAAGAACACAAAGAAAAAATAAACCTTTCTCTAAGTGTTTTTAATTCCCAGAGGTCACGTTGGGGTGGCCTTAATAAATTCAGTAGACTTTAACATCCCCAATGATTCTTCTGCAGCATTACACGTTTGAATTACAATAATAATCACGTGACCCTGTTTTCCAGGCAAAGAATACTCAGAAGTGATTTACTATTCCCTTCTTCTGGGCCATCCTGAGTCTGTGCAGTTTGCCCATGACTACACAGGCTGGCTCCTCTACCACAAGATATTGTGGAGGACTATACTTGAAGCATGAGCTTGGTAATGCTATATAACACTGTTAACATTTAAGCAGTATTTCCCGGAGTTCAAAGCACAAATCCACAGCACCATCTAAGGTGTCTGCAACATTACCACCAATATTATACTGTACCTCCACAAAACCTACAAGGAATTGGGTCATTTACTGGGAAATCATATCGGTTTCTGTTATTCCTAATTTAAAACTAGGACAGACAACTTGTGGGTTCATTTTGGTGGGTCGTAGTCTGGCTGGAGCGACAACTGGATTTAGCCAGCTAAAGCAGCATAGTGGTTAAACTGCATTATTACAGTAAAGACTCTGCTCACAACCTGAGTCTGATCCTGGGCTCAGGTAGCTGGCTTGAGACTGACTGGATATACCATTCTTCCAAGGTATGTAAATTGAGTACCCAGGTAGCTGGGGGAGGGGGGGCAATGTGTAGCCTGCATAATTAAGCTGTGAACCACCCAGGGAGAGCTGGGCATATAAGCAGCAGCCTTTGCTTTTTTTGCTTTGAAGTCTTCACTGCACTCCAGTGCCACGCAGGATGAGCCTAAGTGGTCGATCTGACCAGATGAGCAGGATATAAATCAAATAAATAAATAAATAAATATTCTTCTAAGGAAAAGATAAGTGACATTCTTCTAATCTAAAGCAGAAGGAAATACATGGCTCTCTGCATATTCTTTGACTAAAACTCCCACCACCGGCTTTGCTGGTGAGGAAGAACAAGAATCTCATCTGAAACCGAGCAACATCTGGAACGTCACATCATCCACTCTGTCCAAAAATTACATGAAATGGCCCAAAAATTACATAAAGAAAAACAGGACTGTGGGATTTTAGAAAACTTTAGAGGAGTTTCTTCCTGGATCAAAGGTAAATCTTGACTCCCACGAAGATTGACGGCTATTTAAAGGAAGAGAGGAAAGCCTGGGAAAAGGGAAAGAATTCCCTCACCTGGAGCAGCACCGAACGGATGAGCGCGTTCACCGGGGCGGTGCAGGCCGCCGCGGGGCCCCGCACGCCTTGGAAACACCACAGCACGAGGCCTCCCTTGCTGAAGATGGTGAAGAAGTCCAGCATGGTGGGAACGGCAGGCGCCGGGCCGGGGCCCGGGGGTGAAGGGGGGAAACTGGGGAGGAAAAGGGGTCCGAGGTGCCGGGAAACCAGCCCGACTTCCTTTCCCACGTCAGATTAATCTCGAACTGGACGGCTCACTTCCGCCGGAAACGGGCGTCCGGAAGTGAGGCGGGGCTAGGAAGGGAGAGAAGAACGTGATTGGACCTTGGTTCCGGAAGAGGCGGGCTTTTCGGTGGACCATGGCCACCCAGAGAAGCGAGCTTTCCTCACCGAATGATATACGATTCAAGGGGAGGGATGTGAGCGTTCCAACCATAGAAGGGAGACGGTGATTGGCCAACTCAAAGGGGGGAAGGGAGGGAAAAGAAAGAGATCCCGCCCGCGGGACATCCTCTTCAAAAGTCGGCCTCCCCCGGCGGAGAGAAAAGGCGAATCCCATTGGCCGGTCTCCCTCCCGATGGGAGAAAACAAGGCCTTTCCTGTAGGAGGGGCCTACCCGGCTGCGGCCACGTCAGAGCTAAAGGCCGCGCGGAGTGGCTGGCTATCAAGAAGAGGGCGGGGACACCACCTCGGTGGCTGTGCTGAGGCGCCGGCCAATGAAGGAGCGCGGGCGGATCCTCTCCCCCGATTGGGCGGTGCTCTAGGCGTGTCGGAAGGGCCGCGTGGGGAGGAGACAGCAAGGCGCACTCTTCGTGTGGTTTGCGCTTGCGCGCTGAGGTTCCCATTCACTTGAAGGGCGGCAAGAGCGGCGGTGGCGGTATGATCCGCTGCCGGGGCTTGTATTCTGTGGCGGCGGCGGCCCCGCGGACGCCGCTACGGCTCTCGGCACCGCCGAGGGAGCCCCGGAGGCCCTTCCGTGCCAGCCCCGGCAGGCCCCTCGACCCCTTCCAAGGTGAGGAGCGGCTACAGGGAAGCTCCGTGGGGGGTGCCCGTTGTTTTCTCTCAGTCGCGCCTCCCTCGCGGGGTTGTTGTTTGTCTTCATCCTCCAGGATTTCCCTCTGAACCCCTCAGGCCAAAGTCCTTCCCTCCTTCCACCAAGACTGCAAGTCTCCCCTACCCAGTTCAGGAAAGGAGGGGATTTTTTGTGTGGGGGGTGTGTTGGGGGTGGCGTTTTCTGCCCGTTTTCTTCCCCTGACCTGCTCGGAGGAGCCCTTTCTGAGGCGAGGGCTGGCAGGAGGACTTGGGCCATGAGGGGGGAAATGGCCCCGCTTGACTGGACGTACCCCGTCACCCGGTTTGGCCTTTAAACGTTTGCAGGGAGGGAGTAAAATCTTCTTGAGGGCAAGTCGCCTCAGGAGTGTAGTCGAGTTTAAAATGCTTACCTTTAACGTTTAGGGGAAGAAGGTAGCCCTCCAGGGCAAAGGATTTAAGTTTTATTAAAATAAAATAGCTGTAAGGCATTAATATAATGCATATCAAACTAGCCAGAGACCTTTGGGTAGTGTGAGCAGCTTATAAAATAAATAAATAAAAAACAAAAGTGGGGGAAAGCAAATATGTAGTGGCACCTAAACTGTTATATTTTAACGTAATCTGTTGTGGGCCTTCTTTATCGGCTTCTTCAGACATAGGAGGTGGAATACGGTGATCACGCAGGAAAATGGACCGAGAGTGGTAAACGGTTGCATCTCACATGTGCGATAATTTGTGATCATCTCTGTTTAGTATTGAGCTCTTTTGAAGCCCAGTTCTGAAAACATTCCATCAAGAGACGCAAAAGCAGAGAGAGAGAGAAATTAAAGACCATCTGTAAGTAGCGTGGTGAAAAGGAACAACAGGAACAGTGTATATTCATATAGAGCAGTGATGGCGAACCTTTTTTGAGCCCGACTGCCCAAACTGGGGAAAAACAGCAACTGGTGGGCGGAAGGGGGAATCCGGGTAGAGGTGCCTCCAGACCCCACTCTGGATCCGCCACCAGTCGTGCTCAACCCTGTCAGCTGCTCAGGATCCTGGCCCACTGGCTATCGGGGTGCTAGCACCGCGGCTGCAGCCTCCTATTTGGCTGCCAGCGGTAGTGATCCATCGACTTATGGCTCGCATGCCTACAGATAGGGCTCTGCATGCCAGCTGTGGCACACATGCCATAGGTTTGCCATCGCTGATAGAGAGAATCACCAAATATACCTTTGTTAAAGGTTCCCCTTGACATTTAGTCCAGTCGTGTCCGACTCTAGAGCATGGTGCTCATCCCCGTTTCCAAGCCGTAGAGCCAGTGTTTGTCTGTAGACAGTTTCCGTGGTCACGTGGCCAGCGCGACTAAAATATACCTTTCAGCCTTGTTCTGAAATATGGGCCTGGTAGAGACATTTATCTCACATCTAAGGAGTTGACATGTTCACATTTAAAATATAACAATATTTGAAGTACTAACATATTTTTTTCCTTCTCATTTGTTCTTTTATTTTTAAAATTTTCTTTTGTTTTTGTTTGAAATCCTTGCACAGACTAACATGGGTACCTCCTCTAAGATATAACAGTCTTTAAGGTACCACTATGTTTTTGTCTTTTTAAACTTTTTATTCTTTTGTTTTTGCCTGATATGCTTGGGCAGACTAGCATGGTTACTTCTAAAACTGCAGTGTAATGCATATGCACATTCACTTATGCGTAGATATACCGTATATGAGTATACACTGTGGAAAAAAATGTAGAAATACTTTTCTTGTCCTTACAAACTAATATAGTTGCAGTATGTTTTATACCCATGTCATGTGAAATTGGAAAAAAAGCACTACCTTTGCTCAAAAGTTCCTGTCAGTTCAAAGGTTTTTTGCTGTCTAATCAACATGTTCTGGATGGCTGCATCAGTCAATTACATTTTAATTTCCAACTGTTTATATGTTGAGGAAATATCTATTCTAAGGTGATACCCAGTCACTTATGTTTTTATAAGCTTTTAAAGGAAGGACACTGTACTAATCATGTGGTATTTTGGGGCTTCCCACAGGCATTTAGGTCCCTGCTGTAAGAAGAAACTGCTGGACTTTGATAGGCCTTTCTGGTGTTTTTTTAAAAAAGTTTCCTGATTAACAGGCAGTGATTTTAAAACTGATTAATAATGATACAAACTGGGTAAAGATTTGCAGACACTGCATTCCAAGTGCTTCATCTGTTCATAAATGCTTAGAACTTGGAACAGCCAAGGGTGAGCCGAACATTCCAATCACTGGGGCTCAAAGTACACATCCATGGGGAGTTGCCAGAGTTGCTTTGAAGTTTTGGCTTTATGGGAATCAAAATGCCCTTTTGGGTTGGGAGGCCCAGTGACAAAAAGAGTGGGAATGCAGGTTTAAAATTCTGTGTAGCTCTGAAGCTTAGATAGTGAATGGTACTTGATTGATCTCTCTGTCCCTGAACATAATATATATCCTATGGTAGCTGTAGTACTAAAATGCGACTCTGTGTTCCCTGGAGAAAGGGGTGGCACACAGTAGCAATTACTCATAATTAAATCACTTTCCTTTTGTGCTTCTTCTCAGAAGGTAAAGTTAATTTTAATATGGATGCAGTATGTAATAGTTAATTTTTTTTAGACCAGGGGTTCCATACCTCCCACTTTGTGGCCCAGTTCCGGTCTGTGGCCTTGGCAGGACAGGGCCGCAGAGACAGATCTCCCACCCACCCCCTGCATGCACACACGCGCGCGCATGGCCCGCATGCACAGATGCCCTACACCCCCTGCAATTATGCCCCACGCAAGCGCGCCCTTCCCTGCAAGCGAACGCTGCCCACCCGTGAGTTCCCCCCCACAGACCCTGCCGCCCCAACCAGTCCGTGGTTCGGAAAAGGTTGGGGACCACTGCTGTAAACCATTTAGGAAGCCATTTGTAGTACTTCTAATTTAGAATATGCTGGACACATGTTGGAGCTTTAGAGAAGGTTTTTCTTGATGAGAACATTCGGAGTGATGGGCATGCTTCTTTGAAAGTTGGCTTGTCCAATACTGTCAGGTGTTCCAAAGTGTTGTTGCAGAGAAGCAATTGGTATTTTTCTAAAGCAGGGTTTGGAGCCTGTGGCCCTCCAGCTGTTTTGGGACAAGCATAACTAGTGATGAAGAATAATGAGGGTTGCAATTTGTCCCCATTTGGAGGGCCACACGTTTCCTATCCCTGTTCTTACAAGAATTCTTGGTTCACATGGAGTTCTAAGAACATTCAGTAGATTGGGGTGAAACCCTGCAGAAATGGTGATTGATTCCTAGAACTGTCCTCTGGATCTTTCCAACAGGGAAGATTTCTGGGGTGGGTGTCCAATGATTTTCTCAGCAGACAAATCCATATGTATAGGGTTCCCCAAAGATAAAAATTAATAATTGTGTGTCATAAAGTTGAATTGACATGGTGAACCTTTCTAGGGTTTTCTGGGTATAGAATATTTGAAAATGGTTAATCACTGCTTCTGCGCCCCCCCCCCCCCGACTGTGCAGTTTGTCCATGACTAAGGCTGGCTTTTGTCCCAAGAGGCATAGTGAGGAATCAAATCCCGTCCTCTGGTTCTGCCACCAGATTTCTAAACCACTGAGTTATCAACCATCCCCAAAGATGGGAAACTTTAAAAATGCAGATGAATACTATAAGAAGAGCTGACAATTCCTTATAGAATTCATTGGCTGAAGTTGAGTAATAAATTGTAGCTGCAATATGCTCATTGAATCAGTGGAACTTATTGACTCATCAAATCTCCATTGATTCAGTGAGCCTAGTCTAGCTGCAACTTACTACTGGATTTCAGCCACTGAGTACAATTGTGGTCTTAGATGACTTTTCTTCTCTGTATGTATTTCTTTTTTCAGAGATAAGCAAGGAATTTAAGAAGTTTGGTAAGAACTTGAAAGAGGCCCTTCCTGGCAATGCCTGGAGCCCACATCCTGCTTCAGTCGAATTTCCTCCAGACGAGGCTGATGTCGTCATAATTGGTGGCGGGATAATGGGCTGGTCCATTGCTTACTGGCTGAAGAAAAAAGAATCATGGCGTAGTGGCCTGAAGGTGTTGGTGGTTGAAAGGGACCTCAGTGTGAGTCGTCATTCTTTATTTTCTCTTGCCTTTGGATCCTGTGTGCCCTCATTCTGAAATATGTCAAAGAATTTTTTTTTACTCCATAGTGAATCATGCCTTGTTTGTTTTCTTTCTCAATTACAGTACTCTCAAGCATCTACAGTACTCTCAGTGGGGGGAATACGGCTGCAGTATTCATTGCCAGAAAACATCCGAATGACCCAGTTCTCTGCACACTTCTTGCGCTTAATCAATGTAGGTCATGCTGATTGGGTGTTTTCCTGATCCTTTGGAATTAAGGACATCACTCCTGCTTTTGTAATTCACTGATTCTGGGACCAGCGTCAGTGTGTTCTCGGGATCAGGAAGATGAAGTGTTAGGTGTTTTTTTTAAGGAGATGAGAAGACAGGACTGTGTTCATGCAGTTCCTTTGATGTCTTGGATGCAGTGATGGCAAGGCTGAGTGAGTGAGGAATCATGGTGCAACCAGTCGTCTTGAGACATCTGCTTTTCATCAGATACATTCCATGCTGTGCCTGTGCATTTAAAAGAGTTTTGGATGCTCTAGAGAAAGAGAGGGATATCTACTGAGCATTATCAGAGACTTACAAAGTCTTGTTACTGGCTTAAGAGGTTGCCTCCTGGCTCAACCTCCAGTTCCTTTTGTGCTTCAATTAGGAAATGTCTTTTTGTTTTGAACTCCAGCAAGCCTTTCTGAACCTTTCTAATACTACTACTGACTGTCACTTAATTTTGGAGGTAGGTTTTATAGTTAGTAGTACCTGCTAGTTACATGGATCACAGGCAGACTGTTCTCACAAGGGTACAGGGTAAAGTCATCCTGCTCCTTCCTGTGCATCCGGAGCTCCAGTCAAAGAATCAAGGTTGAAATGATAGTAAGAAGGATTTAACCCATCCAGTAACTGTTGCATACATTTTTTAAAAAAATCTAAACTATTTATGTGAACAGTACTTCGGGACATCTTTAATTTGTTAATTTTAAGTATTGTAAACAAATGGGTAGGAGTGGCAGAGAATAGCATGAGTACATTGATGCCACTGGCAGCAAGTGGCATGTTTCAATTTTGGTTTCTTCAGTAGTGCTGTTCTGTGAGTTTAAGCTGCTTCCTTGATCTGGTTCCTTCTAGATTCTTAAAAATGCCACAACCCTGTTTGGGACATTGTGGGATTTGTAGCGCAACACACCTGAGTAGGTTCAAGGCTGGGAAAAGCCAAGGGTGCAGTCCTAAGCACACTTCCCGCAGGAAGTCTTACTGGACTCTTTCTGGCTTAATTCTTAGTAAACATAGTTGGAATGTTCACACTGTGAGAGTGACAGCTCAGCCGGTGTAGATCTTGTTTTGGCAAGTTACTATTTTTCAGTATAGTATGAGGGAGACAATAATGGCCTGCCTTTTTCACAACCATGGCTGTGAAGTGATGCTCTTTGAGCTCTCATTTTACTAATTCCCATTTCATCCCTGCCTGACAACGGTAAACGTTACAGTGCAAGCAGACTGTCTTTTGGTTCTAGGACTATCTTCATGTTGCCGGTGAGCCTCCTATAGATATTCAATTTAATCCTTCTGGCTATCTCTTTTTGGCTTCAGAAGAAGGAGCCGCAGTGCTGGAAGAGAATGTGAAAATTCAAAGGTATGGATCTTTGGCAATGCCAGGAGGTGAATGAGACTGATGGGAGACAGGGCAGTGGCCTAGACGTTTTATGAATAAGGTCATTGGCAATGTTATAGTTCCATTTTCACACTACTCTTAACGGTTAGATTTTTTTTTCCTGATATTTGGTCAAGATCTTGTAATTTGAGCCCATTATTTTAGCAGGTAAAATTTGACTGCCGTATCTAATTTTTCCTCTGTTTTTCCTTTTGTGTAAAATACCACACAGTTCATTCCTCATATTGGTTGGTTCTTCATATTAAAAAAATATAGTTGGAATTGAAATGTATTAGATGCTGAAATATACAAACTAAAACACTTTGTAAGCATGACTTTTTTAAAAAAATAATTAAATGGTGGAGTGAGAGATAATCAGCCACTATTACTCTCCCCTTGCCCCCCCCCCAAATTTCCATTTTTAATGAGATGAAATGTTGTGCGTTTTTAGCAAATATGAACTGGCAGTGCTCTAATTTATTCATATATTAATTCCATTCAATTTTTATACCACCCATCTGGCTACAGTTCACAGCAAAATGAACCATAACAGAATAAATAACAGCCACAAAACATAGTTACCATATAAAAATCAAATAAACGTATCAGTCAAGCAAAATAAAAATCATTAATTAATATAACATTTATCTAGCAGATATTATCATGGACTCAGGAGGTTCAGGAGATGTTCTCCATTGGACCAACAGATTCACTGGATTAACTTGAGCAACTGTTTAGTTGACCAGTTACTGATTAAACACTGCCCTTTTCTCTAGTGCTTGTCGAGGGTTATCACCATGTTTTAAAAAATCTTTTTTATTATTTTTCAGGGAGGAGGGTGCAAAGGTCTTCCTTATGTCACCAGAGCAACTGAAAAAGAAATATCCATGGATGAAAACAGATGATGTAGCTTTGGCTTCCTTTGGTACTGGGCCATTACACCTTTATTTGTCTGAAAGCATAATAATAGCACTGTTAGCTTATGTAAAAGTCTGAGGCTTATTCCTGATGGGTGCCAACCTAAGCCTCCATGCCCTCCCCAATTATTGCCTTCTGTATCCAAAGATGTGTAGTCATTGCTCTTATATTTCATTTTGTGATGTTGACAAAGTTTAGAGGGAGATCTGGGCAGAAAAGAACAAATTTTGTTGCAGCTGCACCTACTGAGCACGTACAGTGACTTGCACAGTGTTAGGATTCTTGTCAGTTCCTTAGGAATTCACTCGTCTGCTGTGAATGTTTTCCACAGAACCTTTTGTAATGTGCAAAGGTTTAAATACCAAGACCTTTAAGCAGTATTTTTCTTCTTGCATTCTACACTGTCTCTCCCTTTAGGCTTGGAGAAAGAGGGATGGTTTGATCCTTGGACCCTACTGAATGCCTTCAAGAGAAAAGCCAAATCTTTGGGTGCCCTTGAGTACTGTGGAGAAGTGACTTGTGAGTTTTCCTCTTCGTGGTATCAACAACAAACTGTTTTATCTCCCAGCGGTTCTTGGGCTGCCATTCCAAGTGGTGAAGGTTTCTGGGAGTTGTAGCCCAACAACATTCGGGTTACCCAAGGTTTGAAACCACTGTTCTAGACAAAGCAAACAGAATTGAATTGGCAAGAGACTTAAAGGGCAAAATCTGCTTTCTTTAAATTGAAGTTACCAGGAGTAAGGGGAAAATTTAGGCTCAGCCACAACAGTGTCTGAGTAAAGCACTTTGTTCTTCTCCATTTATTGCTTTCAGAAGAAGTATATATTTTAGTTCAGAGTCAGTGTGGAACGGGTGCATGAATCAAGCACACCACTAGATAAAGCAAAGAAATGTATACAGTGGTGCCTCGCTTAGCGATTGCTTCGTTTAATGATGTGTTCGCTTTGCGATGGGTTTCTTTGAGGAATTTTCTGCATCGTTTAACGATGTTCTCTATGGGGAAATTTCACTTAACAATGTCCGTTTTTGCTCATTTAAAACTGTGTTAAAATGTTTGAAACCTGTTTTAAATGCTTGGAATAGTTAGTCCACCTTGTGAAACCTATGCACACTTAGTTTGACTTTGTTCTGAGTCTTCGTTAATTTTTGGTGATTTTTTGTTTTCCCCATTTAAATCCATTGAACGGACAGGACAGTCCAATGCTTTTCAATGAGGGAAAAACAAAAAATCACCAAAAATTAACGAAGACTCAGAACAAAGCCAAACTAAGTGTGCGTAGGTTTCACGATGTGGACTACCGATTCCAAGCATTTAAAACGGGTTTCAAACATTTTAAGACACTTAAAAATGAGTGAAAATGGACATCGGAAAGCCATTGAAATGCATTGAGTCGGCTTCAATGTATTTCGATAGCTTTCCGATGGGGGAAACATTGTTTCACTTAGCGATGTTTCCTGTGGGGATTTTCGCTTAAGGACGGTAATCCATTCCCATTGGAATGGATTAACCGGTTTTCAATGCATTCCTATGGGAAATGGTGTTTCGCTTAACGATGTTTTCCCATAGCGATGTTTTTTTGAACCAATTAACATCGTTAAGCGAGGCGCCACTGTAGTTATATATATGTAGTTACCGCAGCTAGAATTATTTATGCTAAAAATTGGAAAAGTCAGGTGGTACTGAAACAAGATCTTATGGAGATGGTAAAGGCAACGGCAGAAATGGACAACTTATCAGAAGTGATTAAGAACTATCCATTACAAAAGGCAACAAAAAGATGGGGCTTATTCCACAAATGGCTAGAGTCATCAGATAGTGCTCGAATAACATAGATCAAAATGTGAATTAAAATAGGGAAGGCAGAAAATAGAATAGCAGAGTTTGAATCTTGATATTGCAATATGAATAGAATTGATGTTAGCATTTTTTGTTTCTCCTCCCCCCCCAACCCAATTTTAAAAAGGCCTTACAATCGTACCCTTTCTGCAGAATGATACAGGTTTGGTACTTAGGAATGATAATGATGGACTAGATTAGGAGAAAAGTGCATCCATCTAGATGTTTAATGATCTAATAACAATAATCTTGGAACTGCAGAGCTGGAATGGACCCTATGGATCATTGAGTCCAGCCTGTATCAAAGCCACTGAGCTATTTGTTGCACTATAACTCCCAGTATTCTTCACCATTGGCTGTGTTGCCTATTGATGGGAGCTGCAGTTCCAACAACATCTGGCAGGCTGCAGTTTGCCCAACCCTGAAAGAGAAATCTATTTGTGTTTTTGTTCTTAAGTCAAGGGAACAGTTACCAATTGTATTTATTGCACGTAGGGGGTCAGACCGTTGGTTCTTTTAGCCCAGTATTGTTGACATGAACTTCTACAGGCTCTTCAGGGCTTCAGGCAACAGTTTTTCCAACCATATCTATAAGCACCAGGAATTAAATGTAGGTCTGGCTACGTGCAAAGCATCTATTTATTGATCTGTAGCTTTCCCTATACAATGCTGTTTTTTAAGATCCATAAGGAGCTAACTAGAACTGCTGCTGTATGTTTGACTCTCTGCTCCCTACAGCTTTCTCCCTGGAGTCCACAGAAATGATAACCGCTGATGGGGAGAATGCTTTGCTCTCTCGCATCAAGAGTGTTAAAGTAAGTCCTTTGTTTAGCTGCCGCAGTTGGGTCTGAGTCCGAATGGTGTTGCAATGGCCGGGGTCCTGCCCTTCAACCATTGCAACACACAGGATGCCTCTAGACAGAGAAAAGTGACCTTGCAGTGTGTGTGGTACAATGGCACAATTTCCAAAAGAACTTAACAATATTGTCTCTTCATTTTTCCACCCCTAATCTTCTGTGTGAGCCAAGATTCATATTGGCTTGGGCTGCTGTGCAGGCACACTGAAAATACACGCGGGGGTCATGGTTTCTGGCAGCATGCTCTGCTGTTTTCTTCTCTTTCATTGGCAAATGTGATTTGAAAAAACAGCAGGCAAAGCCACCCAAATAGGCTAAGCTGGAAGTGGCCGTTCTACCCTTTTATGAGGCAAACAAAATTGGAATGCAAGATGCCACTTTTGAGGTGCAGGAAATGTTTGAATTAGTGCTTTTTTTAAAAAAAAAAATCTTGCTTGTCTCTTCTCCTGTTTTTGTCACAAAGACACCCTGCTGGCTTTTTTTTTGAACACCTGGGCGTACAACTTAAAATTCTTCCCTCCTATGCCATTTCCTAGATCCGGATTCCCTACATTTTTGAATCTGCCACAGTTTCTTCTGGCATGGTGGTGAATACGGCAGGTGCCTGGTCAGGCAAAGTAGCAGAGATGGCCAGGATTGGGACCGGGCAGCCAGGCACGCTGTCAGGAATCAAGTTGCCCGTGGAACCCAGGAAAAGGTGTGGTTAAACTCAGGAGGTCACTAATTCATGGACAACATGCAGACAACAGTTTTTGCTCTATTGAACATCATACATAATGTCCCCTCTTTGTCTCAGAAAAGATAGGCATATATTTTAAGACTTAAATATGAAAGGGGTGGGGCTTGCATAAGTGATGGCTGACAATTATTCATTTCAGTGGATCTACTCTAGGATAGGTTAAGCCAGTCATGATGAGCCTCAGCTTCCTACACTTTAAAAGCAGAGGTCAGGAATTTGATGGTTCTCCGGGTGTTGCAGACGATGGCTTCCCTTAGCTGTAGTCAGTGTAACAAAGAGGCAGGAGAGCACCTAAAATTGTGCAACAGGTTCTTTATTTTCTGTCCTGTACGGGTAGCCTGCCTGGCTCTCGCTTCCAAAACAGCTACCTGTTGTTGTTTCTCTGTTCCTTTCTATTTCATCTTCAAAAACCAACTTTTCAGAAGTGTCTCAGCTTTTGTGTTGTGTGTGGTATGTACAGGGAACTCTCGTCTGACTTGCCGTCGCTCTAATAGGGTTTTCAAGAAATGTGAGACATTGAAGGAGTGGTTCTACAAATACCTGCCACCTTCACCCATGAGTTCCCATGGCTGAGTGGGGATTTGAACCCTAGTCTCCTGAAGCCTCGTCTGTCAATCTATCCACCCAGCCATAGTGTTTCCCTTTGTGTTTCATTAGCTATTTAGAGCTCTAAACAGCTCTAAATCTCAGTCATTACACAACAGCCAGAGCCTAATTACATAAAGAGAAATCTGGCAGGACTTTGCTAAAATGCAATCAGCAGAGTGACTCTTGCCTTCTTTCCTAAGTCCCACAGAAAGGAAAGATGGTAAATACCTCCGTAATAAGCGCAGGTCCCTAAAATCTCCTTTAATGGATCTTCAGTTGTAGCTTTAGGAAGAGAAATTTGGCCACACAATTTGGAGAGTCTCAACTATAGAATAACTCACTGACATGGGTTAGGGCTTTGATTCTCCAGCGTCTTTCAAGACAAGAGCCAGCCTGTGTAGCCTTGCGCAAGCTGCACAGACCCAGGGGGACCCAGAAGAAGGCCGTGGTAAATCACCTCTGACTTCCCTAAACTAGAAAACTGGAAATGGCCACTTACTCACCATAAATCAGAATTGACTTGATAGCATGTGATGATGGTGATGATTAGAGGTGAAGTGGCTCTCCAGGTTTTGCTAGACTACTGTCACCCTTGATTATGCTTTCTGGAGTTTATCCGTTTTATTTCTTTATTATGTAGATGTATGTCCCGCTCATTCTTCTTTCAGCTCAGGGCAGTGTGCCCTGGTACTCCTGTCTTTCCAACAGTCCTGTGAATGTCAGGCTGATGGAGAGCAATCATCCCAAAATCACCCGCCAAATTT
The DNA here is from genome assembly GCF_051106095.1 of Pogona vitticeps. NCBI lineage: Eukaryota > Metazoa > Chordata > Lepidosauria > Squamata > Agamidae > Pogona > Pogona vitticeps. The sequence goes on from NC_135790.1 coordinate 17,920,573, forward strand.
CATGGCTTATGGGGTGGGTGGCAGGAAATCGAAGCTGGTTCTCTTACATCTGTGCAACATTTTAACCACTACATCACAATCTGACAGCACCGGGAAGGCCTCATGTCTCCATATGCCTGGGTAAACCAGAACCAGGCTAGGTGGGCCAGTGGATTTAATCTAAGGATTTAATGAAAGGCAGCTCTTTCCATGGGCATAGAATTTACAAGAGAAATGTTGATACATTGGAGTGAAGCATTGGTTTAGGTACCTGGCTGTGGAACAAGAAGCCGGGAACTCGGTTCCCCTCTGTGCCTCTTTGACGGGCTGGACTTGATGATGCACAGGGTCCCTTCTAGCTCTGCAGTTCTAAGATAATTATGATTATTATACAGTACATTATTATTACATTTCTGGATCAAATGCTTTTCTCTTTATCCTTCCCCTAGATATGTCTATGTGTTCCACTGCCCTGATGGGCCTGGCTTGGGGTGCCCTTTTGTAATTGACACGACAGGAGCTTACTTCCGAAGGGAAGGTTTGGGTGGCAACTACGTTGGAGGCTGCAGCCCTTCAGAAGTGAGTTTACTCTGTGTGTGTGTGTGTGTGTGTGTGTGTGTGTGTGTGTGTGTGTGTGTGTGTGTGTGTGTGTGTGTGAGAGAGAGAGAGAGAGAGAGAGAGAGAGAGAGAGAGAGAGAGAGAGAGAGAGATGAGAGACAACAGCCCGTAAACAAAGAGGATTTGGCAGTCCTGATGTTCTTTCACTGAGCTGGAGGGAGGCTGTCTCATAAGAATATCACAGAAGCAAGTGGCTTGTTTTTTTAATTGTTTGTTTATAAAGCTAGTAAAATACTCCAAACTCATCATTCTGCCTCCCCAAAGGGTTTAGGAGTACATATGTCATTCTCCGTATGTATAATGTATGTATGTATCATATATGCATGTGTGTATGTATACCGTCTCTACACGCTTTTTACTTTCTCAACAATTCTATGGCAGTCTGAGATTTCAGAGAATAAACCAGTAACTATTGTAGCTGAGCAAGGATTTGAATACAAAGTTCCCCAGAATCAAAGTAAACATGTTTAGCATATATTTAGAAGTGCAACTCCTTCAAAGGGTGGAAAATGTTTGTCGTAGCCTGTGATTTTCCTCACCTTTGTATCTTACATGGAGCTGTGCTTTGTTTTGTGATTGGTCTTTGAATGGTATGCATAAGCTAACTTTTCAAGTTTGATAATTGATGCATAAATCTCTAAGGAAATCCTGTCACTAGAGGAAAAAATGTGGTAATCACAGGAAATAAACATTGTCCTCATATGAATAAAACGTATTTGAAATCCAACACACTTACCAGTACACCAGAGTGACTGTTGGATGGTTGAGCATCTTCAGCATCCCTAGAGCCTACCTGAGCTTCATGCGGCTATTTGGGACTTTCCTCTTCTAAGTCTCTTTTCCCACCTTCTTGAGAGGAAAAGCCTTACAGCACCTGCTTTCTAGAAGAGATGGAAAGGGCAAACAAAGCTTTCTACTGCCAATGCCCTTAGATGGACACTTACATTCCAGTGTCTCCAATATGTTATCTGTTTAGGTGACAGTGTCTTCATTTGCTCTCAGGAGGAAGAACCAGATATCCAAAACCTGGAAGTAGATCATGAGTTCTTCCAGGAGAAAGTGTGGCCGAAGCTGGCCCACCGGGTGCCAAGCTTTGAATCACTGAAGGTAAAGTAATGATTGGAAGGAGGTTGAAGAGTTACCCTTCTCTTAATATCTTTAAGTGACAGGGTGGGTGTGATAAGGAGAACCCACTATTTCTAAATATTCATGCATGCAATGCAAAAGTAATTGTTACCCCCTCTTCCCAGCCTCTCCTGCAGCAAAAGTAGCAATATCATCAGAATATGTAATCAACATATTAACATTTCAGCATGGTTCACAAGGGGTACACATTTTTGTACGAGTCCAGTATCCACAAATAAAATCTCTGAAATGTTGCCCCTCTGAAGTAAACAAATTTGAAAGTTTTATTCTTGTTGCGCAAGGTTTGTGTGTAATTTTTTTCCCCTGTATTTGCAGTGGTTCCCAACCTTGGGTAACCCAGGTGTTCTTGGACTGTATTTCCCAGAAACCCCGGCCATCACAGCTAGTGAAAAGGGTTTCTGGGAGTTGGAGTCTGAGAACACCTGGGTTGCCAAAGGTTGGGAGCCACGGCTGTAGCGCAATCTGCTACATTTCGTCTCCAGGGGCTTTGCCACTGCTGGGAAATGGAGTACGCAGAACTCCTTGAAAGTATTGGGAAGGAAGTCGTGACAAAAGTTACTTTCATTCACTGCCTTTCCTGGTAAACTCCCATGGATAGAAGGCAAAGAGACTGGCTTCCTCACAGAGGTGTGGATTTCGATCCTTAACCAGACTACTACTGTATTTAATTAGGATTAGATTGGATTAGATTGGCCCATTTGTAAGTTCACGAATGGCTGCCTTTTTTCTTTTTTTTAACACCTTGGGCCTTTTAGGTTCATCCACACATCCCTCAGTCTTGCCTTTGTTCATTGACAGGATCCATTGATTGACAGTAGCTTGATGTTTACTTCTGACAGGTGAAGAGTTCTTGGGCCGGTTACTATGACTATAACACTTTTGACCAGAACGGGGTGATTGGATCGCACCCATTGGTGAGCAACCTGTACTTTGCCACAGGCTTCAGCGGCCATGGATTACAACAGTCCCCCGCAGTTGGCCAAGCCATCGCTGAACTCATCATGGACGGTCAATATAAAACCATCGACCTGACGACATTCTCTTTTGATAGAATCCTCAGAGGGGAGAAAGTTCTAGAAAGGAATATCATCTAAATAAGTGGGGAGTCCATTTGGGTGGTGAGTCGAAAGATTTCAATTTTAATTCCTTCACCAGTGTAGTGATTGAATATTCTTAACGGCCCTTCAGGCTGACCATTTTGCCTCTCGTTTCCTACTTTATGTTCTGCTCCAGCCCTTGTGGGTGTTTCAGAAACTTCTCTCATTTGATTATGCCTTCTGCAGGAAAGACGCTTTGTTACAGGCCACAGTCAATGGTCAGTTATAACAACCAGTTTACTAAGTGGTCATGATCAAAGTGCTGAAAATGGTTGGTAGAGGAACACTTTGACCCTCCAGATATTTTGGATGACAGCCTTTGACATCTGCTATGCTAGCTGGGGCTTCTGGAAGCTGAAATCCACCCATAACATCTAGAGAACTTCATGATGACCGACTCCATCCACTCCTCTGCTGCTGCTGCTGCTGCTGCATTACATGCCTTTGGCAGAACTTCTATGTTAACTTAGGTATTGGGGGAGGACGTTGACTGATAAGAGTAAGTTTCCTCCTCTCCATATCACCTTTTGCCACCTACTTCATCTTGGACTCCTTCTGCTCCTCCTTGGCTGAGGTCTGTATTAAGAGAAAGAGAAGCAACTATTCATGAACCTTAGCGGAGTCAGAGGATTATGCTAGAGTGCAGAATACAGACGTAAGTCTCAGACAGTGCTGTGGCCAGGCTGGATAAAAGTCAATACAGTGGTGCCTCGCACAGCGAGGTTAATCCGTTCCGGATTAACCCTTGCTGTGTGAAACATCGCACTACGGAAAGTAAAAAGCCATTGGAACGCATTAAACAGGGTTTAATGCGTTCCAATTTGGCCGAATACTCACCGTTGTGTGATGTTCCAGTATAGCCGGCAGCCATTTTCGCACCCTCCCCTCGCTGAACGAGGGCGCGAAAACGCTGCGATCAGCTGTCCGGCGGGTCCAAAATGGCCGCCGGAACAGCCGAAATGGCGGGGCGCAGCGTTTTCGCGCCCTTGGTAAGCAAGGGGAGCGCGCGAAAATGCTGCCGGAAGCCCCGAAATGGTTGCGCGCAGCCATTTCGGGGCTTCCGCAGTGTTTTCGCGCGCTCCCCTTGCTTACCAAGGGCGCGAAAACGCTGCGCCCCGGCCCCTTTCGGCTGTTCCGGCGGCCATTTTGAAGCCGTGGAACAGCTGATCGGCGGGTCGCAAAGCGAAGGTCGGTAAGCGAACCGCTTACTGACCTTCGCTCTGAATTTTCCCCTATGTAGGTGCCGTTTTGCAATCGCATTTGCGATCGCAAAAACGGCATCGTTATGCGGATTCGTCGCTCTACGGAGCGACCGTTGTGCAAGGCACCACTGTATTTTAAAAATAAATGGATTTAATTCATAATTTTTTAAAATATATATATTTTATTTAAATGGTCAACATTTCATTATTTAAAATTCTGATTAGTTTGGCTTAAATCAAATCCATCCAGGCTATGGTACTTCAGTTGTGAAATGCCCTCTCCATTTGACGTTGTTGTTGGACTTTGCCTTGGTGCCAAGCTTTTCACTAAAGTGTTTGGGAACTTTAGACCATCCCATGTCTAGGTTAGGGATTTATGATAGCATGTGCCATTTTAGATAATCTCATTTTACTGCCAATAGTTTACCATGTGATCTGATGATACAAGATGAAATAATATTAATGATGAGAATGTGAATAAACAAGTGGCTTCGCTTTCCTTCCTAGCTCACCTTCCTGAAAGTTAGGAACCTTAAGTTAAGTCCCCTCCATCAAGGGGCGTATTGAGTTCAAAGTTTCCTGAAACCATAGCCTTTCAGATGCATCAAGGAAGTTTACAAACAACTCATAAAAGCAAACCTTCCCCTGAATCTCAGTCCTAGGTTATCCTTTATACTATCTCTGAGAATGAAGGTCTTTTTTTGGTTAATAGCCATTGATAGGACTTGTACAACAATTGTTTAAAAAGATACCTTGCCTTGGTTTTTATGAGTCCCTGAACAAGACAGTAGCACTGGGATATAGACGGTGTTTGGTGACCCAGACAAGGAGCAGCCAGCCCTCCACTTTCACAAACACCTGACTTGTATTGCGAGAATGCCACTGTGGCAAAATATTTGGCAACCTTAATACTGGAGCCCTTCTTGACAGGTACTGAAGTGGAATGAGTCTCCTGAATGAGATGATCTTGAGAATATTGGTTCAGATTGCATCTTGGTGTTTGTCTGCTTCTGTGGCAACAGGAGCCGCAAACCAGGATGATTTAAGGCAGCTTCAGAAATAGAAAACAGTCTACATATAAACATAGTGGAGCATAGTGTATGAAATTAAGGTATAACTTGGCACCAGTATACAAATGTTTCAGTATTTAGATGATAGCCGCACAGAAACCTTGCAAGTTACTCTTTTTTGTAAACAACTCTCTTCACTGTTTTAGGACCAGGAAAGTCCTTTTGTAGAAACAGGAAGAGACTGGTTGGTCGTTTCTGGTGTTTTTTTTTTTTTTAAAGGCCTGGTTTTGGGGAGACAGTGGCAACTTATTTACTGTAAAAACCTCCCTCAATTTTTTTTTCCGAAGTATGGGGTAGAAGAGGGATCTGTATTTTACTCCCTCCCCTCCCCTCTTGGTTGCTTGATACGAGACCTTGTGGGCCTGGGGATGGGGACCTGCAAGTCTCAACTCACTGTTGAGTCCAACTTTAAGTTGCGCCAGCAACTCAGACTCAACTTGGGGTGTTTTTGGAAAACTCCAATTTGACTTGCGACTCAGACCTGTTTGTCTCTGTGGACCTCTGTACCTGCCACCGGCACCATCCTTGGAGGCAGCAGCCTTCCAGGTGCCGGGCCCTGCCCTCTGCGCATGCACCGGCCTCTCAGCTCCTGGAAGAGAAGCTGGGCTTGCCTGCCTCTGAAGGCAGTGGTGATGAGTAGCAGACAGCAGCGGCAAGTGGGGATGTGCATGTGCTCGCTCCGGCTTCCCTTTTCTGTGCATGCGCCCCCAGGGGAGGTCCATCAAGTCAAGACTTTGGACTCGGGACTCCATCCCAGAGGACTTGGACTGGACTTGCCAACATTTCGGCTGTGTGCTCGCAATTCAGCTCCATTCCTTTATTCTGCTTTTTGAAATTCTTCTTTTACGAATTAAAGATAGTAATTGACACACAAACTTATGATCAGTTGTTTGGAAAGAAAAATGCAAAAGGGTTTAATATAATAATTAATGGCTTTAATCCCTTTGTTATGTCTTCAACTCTTTGAAATAGTGCTACAATGTGCATTTTCTCTCAGTAGAAAATACATATTTTAGCACTTTTCAAATGGTAAGAAGTACTGTACACTATCAAGTGGCATTTGCAGAAAGAGCAGAAGAAAGCATTTTTCTTTTCACCAGAAAGGACTGGTGGATCTGAGAAGAACATCCATTTTGCACGTCCTGCTCTTGACCATCTTCAAGCATACTTTTCATTCACTTTTAATCTTTACTTTCTTTGTCTGAACGTTCGCTTTCAGGGGAGCGTTGGGCCGCTTTCGATCGGCACCTAGGGGAGAAAAAACATTCAGCATCACTATGTTCAAAACATCTGCAGTGCTTCTAAATTGACATATTACCCTTTAGAAATATGGGGATGTTTGTTTCAAATATCAAGCTAAGTGTGGGACATGCCTTCCTACGCTCACCCTGTGAGTTCATGTCTTGAGGCTAAAAGCAGAATTGAAATTCTTGCAAATCCAACACCAGTATTTACTATGAAAAATAGCATCACCTCCTGAGGGTAGGTAGACCTTCAAATACCCTTTCTGATATCCTAAAAAAAGCTTTCTGTCCTGTGGCAGGAAAAACAAGAGATCCAGAACACATAGCTACTTCCCATAGTATATACAATTAATACCCGTAATTATATATTACACCATTAATATCCACAGGAATTCCCAAAATGAACAAGTATACGCCAGTGTGCCAGCCAGTGCTTCTGAACAATCAAAGAAGTTTAATGTAAAGATGTACAGTGCAAAAGACCAAGCCATAAGGGAGGCTGCAGCTATGTCTCTGCATGATTTGCTGCTCTTCCCTTTCTGGATCGGATGTCTCTCTCAATGCAAAGATCAATAGCAGAATCACAAGGTCTTTACGGCTACATAGACCATTGCTCTCAGTGCCTCTTCTGAGCACCAGTGTTCTAACAAAGGGAGCCACTATGGGTTAGATTATGAATAAGAAATAAGAAACCAGTGGCTAGTGAGTTAGAAACAGGTGGCCCCTCAATGAAAAACTAATAATTTCTGGAAACGAGGAGCAGCTGGCTGGTTCGTGTCCACACCTCAAACCCCCCCTCCCCGGCACAAGTCTTTTGAGCATCTTGTGATCTGGTTGGGAAGGCCTTTGTGAACAGAGTAGCCTAGTGGGTAGAGTACAGTAGAAGGCGAGGAGGTGTGAGATCCTGGTTCCCGCCTTGAAACCTGTGATTTCTCTCAGCCTAGTCTATCTCGCAGGGGTGTTTGTGGGATACACGGAGGAGCGGGAGAGACACCGATGCTGCCTTGAGATTCAGGGAAGGCAATGGGGGGGGGGGGTTTAGCCCCATGTTGTGATGTTTACATATGTGTCTGAGTATGTTTGTATTCACATATATTATTAAATTTGTAAAATTCTTATGTTTTATTGTATACACCTTATTGGAAGCCACCCAGAGTGGTCTGCCAGACCAAATGGGCGGGATATAAATCAAATAAATAAAATAAAATAGATTATCCCTATTTTGATAATGCTCTGTAGTGTCAAGGTATTTGGCATTGCCATTTGCTGGACATTTTGGATGCGAGTACCCAAGCTATAAAAATGCTCTGTTTTCATAGGTGCTACTCACCTTTCTTATTGCTGGTGTCCCCTTGTGCTTGGGCAGCCAGAGTTGATGACCGCCGTGCATAAGCGGCTTTCATCCGTTCAAGATTCCTCTTGCGGACTTCTTCATGCACAACAATGGGCCGGGGGTAGTCTTTGCCAATGATGCAGCCTGCGCGCTCTTGGATGCTCCGTGGTGCTTTCCAAGGCTCATAAATATAGTCACTTGGGAACTTCTGGAGGAAGGGGAGGTATTTTCTGAGCAGCATGTTGCAAAGCAAATGCAGGAAGTCAGTTGTAATGAAAAAGCTTGTGACCCTAGTAAACATTTCTTTGCACTGCTGGGCAGATGTGGCTCTCTAGGGATTGTTGAACTTCACCTCATATCATCAGCTGTGCTGGCTAAGAGTGATGGAAGCCTGAATTCTCTTGGCATCTTCAGTGCATCCTCTGCAATATATTAAGTCTGATCTGCAGGGCTGACATTAACCGGTAATTCAGGATCACGCAACCTCAGCTCTGCTAGAGGGCCAAATTCCAATTTGAGGGCTACTGTTGTCATCCCCACAAAAAAAAAATCTGCATGATCCACTGCCTAAAAAACAACACTCTTGACACCTTTCCCATCTAATCTACTTTTTAATGTTTATTCCATATTCAAACTACAACTATACTTACTTTATATATTCTCCATGTTTGTCTGTTTTCTTGCCAAAGGCGACTGGCGAGTAGACACGGAAAAACTGGTGGAAAAAGGCACTTGCAGAAAGCCACTGCCAGTTACCAGCATTCAGCGACCAATCAGCATCGAGCAGAAGTTCTTCAAAAACCTGAAATGGAGCAATTTGGAAAAGATTAAAACCCTTCAGGATCTCCCGGGTTCAACAGACATCAGAACAGTTACTTCTTTTACTCCAAATCCCTAGAATTCCATGGCCATTGTGGTTTTGGAATTTTTATGCTATTTTTTCAATTGTTTTATGATTGAATAATTTATTGTAATTTAACTCGACTTCTATTTTAACTATTATGAGCTGCCTTAATTTCTTTGTGGAAGAAAGAGTGTATAGAAATGATATAAGTAAATAAATGAAATAAGTTATAAATTCTGGGACCTGGAGTCCCCAAAAGTAGATTTTCCAGACTTTAGACATCAGTTATGCTGCAGGGAAGCCTGAGCATCTGACCTGTTCCTAGAGCAACCCCTGATAAGCTAGTGCCTTTGAGATACTACTGGACTGAAATTTGTCTCAGTGTGGTGGCTAATGGGGAGGGAACATGGAATCAAAGTCCAAAACATCTGGAGAACCAGTTGGAAAAGCTTATCACAAAGGCAGTTTTGTATTGATTACAACAGTGGTTCTCAGCCTAGGGTAACCCAGATATTCTTGGACTGCAATTCCCAGAAACCCTGGCCAGCTCAGCTGGTGGTGCAGGCTTCTGGTTATTGCAGTCCAAGAACAGCTGGATTACCTAAGGTTGGGATTCACTGGGCTATAAATTAGCTGGAAGCATCATGATTCTAAAAGCAATCTTCCACCGCAATTAAATCATGCACATCAAAAAAACCACAGCCCCCTTTCAGATGATCACAAAAGGCCATATGGGACCCAGAGAGGAAAAGTGCAAGAATGGAAAAGTGTTGTCGTCCCTTAATCCTGTTACGTACCACTAAGTTGTTATAATACGTATATCAGGCCTATTAAAGTAACTAGATACTTTGAAATATATACTGTATCACCAAAACAGCAGAGAGATAAAAGCTTTGTGCTGAGAAGGATTAAATGTAATTGCTATTATCCTGTTCGGGTTTTTTGAATGCACAACAGAAACAGTGTCACCAGCAGCTGCAGACTGCTGCTGATTTAAAGAGAGAGAGAGAGATAATTTTAATTTGGTGGTGTATGTAGCTTCTACATAATGATAGAGAACACACATAAAACTCAAAATATTTTAATTGGTAGCAGTCTGCTACTAACAATGACATCATTTATCCTGCACAGATGAGATGTGCAACAGGATACTGACCAGTGGTTCTGTTTGTAACTTGTAGATGGTCATTTTATCCTAACCAGAGCTGGGTGGTTTCTGTTGTTCATTAAAAGCAGTTCAAAGAGGATGAAGGGAGAATCCTTCTTTAACAGAACCTGTACTCTGCCTGGCCTGTGAGGCATCAATTGTTACTGATATTGCACCAGTCCCCTAACTATTTCAGTTTTCCTCTAGCTACAAGCAGAATTTTGAACTCTGGTACTTTCACAATGCCCCCCCAGCCTGCTTTCACCTTTTGGCCCTCCTCCCATGAGATCCAGAGGTCTCCTCGTGTCAGGAAGCATGCCACAGCATGCCGTGCTAAATGATGGATCCAGCCTTCTGTACGCAGCTGTGTCATGATGGCATCTATGAAAGGGTACCCTGTCCGTCCCTGCCAACAAGAAGAGGAGGTGACAGTTGTGTTAATTCTGTTTCCTAGCTGTTAATGTGACATTAAGCACTGCAAATTTAAACATGGAAAAACTCTTTAGAAATGTAACATGCTCACTCAAATGGTGTCAACATCTGTTTGCAGAGATTCCAAAATGTTGATGCATTCTTGCTGCATTCCAAATGGAAGTTACAAACAGTGTTTATTTAAAAACTTATGATCCAGAGAGAATATGAGAGATTTGCCATTGTAGAGATAGTTTATGCAAATACAGTTTGCTCAGAGTGAACTGCAAGCTGCTAAATCAGTTTTACTGTATTACACCATGTGAGAATAGTATAATCGATTTACAATAAAATGTGCTTTCCTAAATTTGACACTCGCCTTTCATGTTGCTCTGGTGATGATGAACATTTGAAGATGCAGTGCCAGGTTAGAACATTGGTCTTATAACAACTGCCTGTTACACTGAAAATGTGGTACAAGAGACCCTTGCTGGATCAAAGCAAAAAGACACATCCAGTATTCTTTTCCAAGGATGGCCTCTTAAGCTCGGGATAACTGACAGCCATCAGGACTGTAAGGCACTGATAGTCTGACTCATGACTTTATCTGATTTGCCATTCCTCTCAGGAGTTCAGACATAGGTTCTTTCTCAATCACATGTGGTGTCACTGGGAATTGAACCTGGAGGCCTTCTACATGCAACACCACTGAGCCCTGGCTTTTTTCTAACTTGTAAGAATAAAATTATTTTATTGACCCGTGCTTCTATCAGTAATTCACTGCATAATCATGGATATCTTTGATTCTATAGGAAAGTGAGGAAATTCCCAGCCCGCGAACATTGGGCAGATTCCTCTACAACAGGACTGCCACCGTGCCCAACATACCTCACGCCATGCTTCAAGATACTCCTTGTTGTCATCCCAGTCTATCTGCACACAAATTGGGTTGCCCTCCATCTTGTCAAAGTTGGGAAAGCCAGCTCCTGCTGTGTAGAAAAATTCTCGCCACAGAAGCTGCCCATGCAAAGAGACGGGAGGGTCTGAGTGTTTCCTCTGGAGTAGGACCAAAGAGGAAGATGAATTATTTTTCCGTTTTTATACATTATTGATGTGGAGCATAAAATAAATATTATTACTATTGAGTTAGTCTATGAAAAATACATAGAGCTGTATGATAATCAGAATAGTATGATGATCAGAGGTATCATCCAGTGAGGCCGACCCAATCTGATCCTGTTGATCCTGTAACATAGTTCTTCAAAAATATCAAAGGGTCTATCTGTATGCAATCCATGAATATCTCAAGCAGTCTTTCTTAATAAACCATCTTCCCTCTAGCTCTGGTGAATGGCTGATTGGTCAGGTACCAAAGTAACAGTATGGCCTACATCAGACTAGAGTATTCTTCTATAAGCGTTGACTTACCATTTGGCCACTGATTCAATAGGCTTATTCCATTTGGAACAAATGATTAGAGTTAGGCCTATCATTGTATTGGCTTACCTGCAGCTATCGGAGTGAGCCACGGGACAGATGCGGTGCTTTCAAAAAAATTATACCTTGGTGTCCCAAATGGCTGCTGAGTTCTAGAGACTTTTAGCAAAACAGGCAACAAGGAATTAATGTGATGAATGTAGCATACAAAAGTTTCCATCCTTACCCCTTGATAGACTTCCGTCAGCTTCCACCAGAATGTCCGTACCGAAAGGCACCCAAACTTGAGGTAGGGGCTGAGCACCGTGGTACTGGGAGTCAAGGAGTTGGGAGAAGTGTCGGGTTTCTTGAAGTTACACACCCACGACTGCAACAGGAAAAAAAGGGTGGAGCCACCGTCATTCATGAGAGATGCCCGACGGAGACCTCGCCTCCTGAGATTGGGCAAGCAGCTCACAAATCCTGTGAGGGTGCTTAACCTGTGGAACTCCCACCCTAGACATTTGCAGCTGTTGCCTGCTGTTTTCTAAGCACAGACATAGCTGTCGTTTCTTTTTGTGCCTCTAAATGAGCGACTGAAGCTTTCTAGTTGAGTTGCAATTCCCACTCACTTAGCCAATGGTGATGGATAGAGATGGTGACGAACCACGAATTGCTTCCTAGTGGTCCAAAGAACCACAAATCAATTTGTTGGTTCATTGGTTCATTTTTTTTTAAGATAGCCTGTGATGCTTCATATTCATTGGGGTCTCTGGACCTCAGGAATACGAAGCAACGAATATCTGACAAATCAGGGAAATTCACTGAATATCCCTGATTTGTTTTTATATTCATCCCCATGTCTAGGGATGGATCATGGGTCTTGTGGTCCAAAAATATTGGAGGGCTATAGTCCCCACCCCACCCCTTCCCAGCTCTAGTAGCTTTTAACAATATTTGCAGCTTTTAATTTGCTTTCTAACTGACATTTCATTGATGTGTTTCTTTTTTAACGCTTTGTTTCACTTTTTGTTTGGTTTGCTGTGTGACTCTAATCTGAAAGCCATTTGCTGATATATAGGTGAGATCACGATCCCATGAATGAATCAGGAAAACAGAGAGGACCTCTTGGTTTTTCAGGTTTATTCATGTCCAAAGACTCTGTGAACTCTCTTAAGACTGCTGGAACAAGGCTGAGCATTAGAAGGGCAAGGAATGATCAGCCATCCATGTGAGACAGTTTGGCATGTTTGAAGAGATGCCACGCAAGCATCGAAGGACTGCAAAGGAAGCATTTGGTGGGTAAAAGCAAGGGAAGGTTCCGTCACCCTACCGTTCTCTTCATATATAAGTCAAGTCGCGAAAGTGCTTCTGATTCTCCCCCTGGATAAAGGTGAGGTCCGGCTTCCTTCGGATCTTGTCCCAGCTCTTCAAGAGAAGGGATGCCGTAATTCTTTTCGTGGTCCTCTGTGACAGGTGTACTGCAATCTAGGCCAGAAACAAGGTCTATCAGCTTGAAAAATCGATATGAATAAATAGAGATGGCGGTATTCGTATATGAATAGAAATATCCCTGCACAGCTGGAGTTAACAAGGGTCCACCCCTTGCTTAGTATCAAGCGAAGGAGAAGGAAAATGTTATTTTGTGCTATGTTTACATCTCAAAACCAAGCGAGAACATTCAGCTCAATTATGATTTCAAACGTCTGGCTGACTGCATCGGTGCAAACACCTCATCACTGACCAATCAGGGCCAGCCAGAAAAGCTAGTACTCAATGATGGCGGGAGATGCCGTTTATCAATACAGTGGTGCCTCGCTTGACGATGTTAATTCGTTCCAGCAAAATCACTGTAGAGGGAAAACATCGTGAAACGAAATAAAAAAACCCCACTGAAACGCATTAAAACCCGGTTATTGCGTTCCAATGGGCTGAATACCTGCTCGTCCAGCAAAGATCCTCCATATGGTGGCCATTTTTGCTACCTGTAAAGTGAGGAATCCGTCCTAGAAAACAGCGGGGGGCCATTTTCTTCAGCCGGCAGCTATTTTGAAACCCGACAATCAGCTGTTTGCTGATCGTTGTAAAGTGAAAATTGGTTCCTGAAGCAGGGAACCGATCATCGCTAAGCGAAATTCCCCCATTTAAACCATTGTTTTGTGATCTCAATTGCGATCGCAAAAACCTCATCGTAAAGTGATTTCCTCGTTAAGCGAAACTGGAACTACCAAGTCAAGACTAACATGGTCTCCTATACTCACCCTTGAAGGTTTCCAGAGTAGGAGCTGGAACTGGCCGCTTAGGGGGTCCAAGGGAAGCCACAACGGCCTGCAGTCGTGTATATGTCAAAGGTGCTTTACCATTATTCTCTAGAATTATCCTGCAGAAAATAGAGGATGGGGTACCAGGAATCATCAAGAACAAGTGTTTAGTAAAGTTCTACTTGGTAGAAGCCTCTAACTCTGGACACTTTTCCAAGGGCCCATGTTCACTATACCCACCTTTCAGTATCATACAAAGTATGGGACACTTTCTGTACAACTTGGACGCCGTGTTCCTCGGCCAGCCTGACCACTTCTGCGTCTCGCTGCCTTGCATAGGGTTCTGTGTCAACTTCGAAGGCAAGCCGTGTCACCTTCCACTTCTTAAAGAATTCTGGGAAAATCTCTGCAGGACGACCCCGCACCACAAACAGCCTGAAAAGACATCACCGTCTTTTGAGTGTCAAGATACAGGGAAGGCAAATAAACATCAAAGACTTGCTCAGATTATTGGGTCAAGGCAGAATGGACTAGTAAGTGGGATAGACAGAAGAACAGGAAAAAAATAATAACATTTAGATTTTTCATCTCTATATGGATAAAAGTCATAGCAGTTGTACTTTATGAAAAGTTGAGTTGATGTTATCATACATGAATGTTGCTTTATTTAAAATGCCCAGTCTAAAATTTGCAGGTACAACAAACCGGAATAATAACATCGCCTCTGTTTTGAGTGATTTCAGGTCAAAAAGCGAGCAAAGCATGGGATTTTGGTAAGTTAAAGTACAGTAGTTTTATTATTAACCTGGAACCAGCTATTCTGGTTAAATTAAATTATATAGAATACTTTATGGCATTAAGAACTACAGTAGTTCAAATGTAACTCTTGAATCTACAGTATGGGGAATTCATGGTCCACCAATCGTGGCTAGTGGGATGGTGGCTAGGACTGATGGGAGCTGTAGTCAAAAATGCCCCGAGGGACACTCACAGCGCTCCCTTGATCTACCAATTGCAGCACGAGTGGACAAAGGTTGGCCTTCCAGATGCTATGGGACTACAGCTTCCATGAGCCCTTGGCAACACAGCCAATGGTGATCAATGCTGGGACTTGCAGGCTAATGATTCAGAAAGATCAGACTTTGCCCACACCATATCTACAGGAAGAGTTTTTGAATGATCCCTGCCTATATGATCTAATACAGTGGTCCCCAAACTCAGACCCCCAGATGTTCTTGGACTACAACTCCCAGAAGCCTTCACCACCACCTCTGCTAGCAAGGATTTCTGGGAGCGGTAGTCCAAGAACATCTGGAGGCCCAAGGTTGAGGACCACTGATCTAATACGCAAGTTTAAGGCTCATTTTAAAAGGGGTCATCCATATCATATTCTCAAAAGTCATATGCTAAATTCAGATAGGGTTATCCGAATTACAGAGTTTATGCACAGAGCATCTTGTAGAATTGTATCTTTCTGTTTGTCTTTTCTGTTTAAGCCATCAGACAGAGTCCGTAGCAGCTTTCTCCAATCTGGAACACTCCAGCTATGATTGAATATTAGGGCTTTCCAAAAAAATAAAAATAAAAATAAAAGTGAGATATTTAAGAAGTGGCTTTACCAGTTCCACTCCATCATTTATGACGGGCTTATAAGGTACTTGCCTTGAGTTCAGTTTTTTGAGGCTCTCATCCAGATCTCTCAGAGAGTCAACCAGAAACTGCCAGCGGTTGATACTGACCCGCATATTCTTTGGGAACCAGGGGTCAAGGATAAAAACAGGATAGACCTCAGCACCGTCTCCCAGGGCTGCCAGCAGAGCAGGATTGTCATGGAGGCGAAGGGCTTTGCGGAACCAATGAATTGAAACGTGAGTCATCGCAGAAACCAGCCAACAGGTACGATTAGAAGCTGTGTCCAAGGAGGGTGGGGGAACCTAGATTTTAAAAAAAACACAGAATCCAATAAATCTTTCACAGATCATGGTATTTGGACTGAAAGTACAACCTGGTTATTCATCCTCATTAAGGATGCAATGGTTACTAGCTGGATAGCTCAGTGCTTTGAGCCAGAGGTTGGGAGTTTGATTGCGCACTGTGCCTTCTGAGGGAAACGCCAGCCTGTGTAGCCTTGGGGGAGATGCACAGCCCCAGGGCACCCCCGAAAGGAAACAGTAAACCACTTCTGTGTATTCTCTACCTAGAAACCCATTATTATGATGCAATGTAGATCATGGAGAGGCAACATCTGGAGCAGGAAGACCCATAATATTTCTCACCCATCCTGAGTCTACCAGCAGTTGAACACTGCTGTGCCACCACACACTTTGTTCTTATGTCCCTTTGGCTACCCAGAGTTGCTGACATCTTAGTAGATTTGGGAACGGAGCCCACAAATTTATATTGGAGATGTCCCTCTAAGGGTTAGAGGGACATCTCCAATATAAATTTGGGGGTTAGTGTCTAACCCATTGATTGCCTATTCCTGTTGTGAAAGCTTACCTTGAAGTAAGCCCCCATTGCAAGGCTTACTTCCTATTGCAGGTGTGGAAATCTCATTTTTAGTGCTGATGGTATAAATCTTTGCATAGCTAGGCTAAAAATGTTCACTCTCATGCAATATCGTGTTCGGTTATGTGCCATTAAGTCAGAACTGACTTACAGCCACCCTAATAGGGCTTTCAAAAAAGTGGGATATTTAAGAAGTGGCTTTACCAGTCCCACCCCTCTCCCGTGAGCTTCCTGGAGTGAGTTCGGATTCAACCCCACATCTCCCGTATCCTGCTACATCGCTGTACACACACAGGATATCCAGTGTAATGCCACGAACAATCAGAAACAATAAATCCCAGCAGGCAGAAACACTGCACAGTGAAAATATGCTGTTCTAGAATCCCCCCCCTGAACATGATACTACTACTAACTAAAAATAATACATTCCAGCAGTTAGAAACACTGTACAGAAGGAAGAAATCCTGAATTTAATGACCTGGAAAGGGTCACCAATATAGCAGCATGTAATTAAATCATTAGCACTCTTGATCCAAGGAAACTTTTCCATGGAAGTTGCTACCTCGCCCAGGGAATAATTCGCTTTCTTCCGTTCTCATGATTAGTCGGTTGGATTCTGGCTGGTAGGCACCAGAATTCAAAATCAAGGTAGAGGCCACTTCTGGTATCTCCTGGCCCTTGGCATCTTCTTCTTCTTCTTCGTTGTTGTTGTTGTTGTTGTTGTTGTTGTTGTTGTTGTTGTTGTTGTTGTTGTTGTTGTTGTTGTTGTTGTTGTTGTTGTTTGCATCCCGCCACCCAACCCGGCTGCGATCCTGCATCCACTTACCTGGGAGAAAATCCTATCAAGCTTAGTAGGACGGCTTTCTTTTTCCCTCCTTGATTCTTCTCGGGCAGAAAAAAAGGAAAACACACCCAAACGGGCTCCTTCTCGTGTTGTGTAACTCGAGGATGCCCAACCCGATCACGGGCCAGGTTACACAACTGGCAGCTGTCAGTCACATCTGGGCGTGATTTTCCCGCAAGCCGGTAACCGCCCCCCCACCCATCATCACCAGCTTTGGGGATTCTGGGTTGGGTTACAAGAACGGGGAAGCCCGGCTGTGACTCGAGGCGAACGTTCTGCCACCGTTCACACGTGCATCGTGGTCCCCTTTTCTTGCTCAAGAGAAGGGGCGCGATCGTGAGCAGGTTCGCTCGAAAAAGAGTCGGTTGCTAAATTGTCTTGGGTCTTCCCCACGCAAATAAAGTCGGATCGGTTGGTTTAGGTAGCTTTACGGGGGAGTAAATCTCATTGGGTGGGGTGGGTAATGCCTTATTTCCAAGAATCTCCAGTTTTGAAGCTTCAGAGGAGGAGACAAGGAGGGAGGGAGGCAGGAGTCAGGGAGGCGGGGGGGAGGGAGAGAAGGCTGGGGATGGTGGGATTTGTAGTCCTGCTCGTCGAACGGGTAACCTGGTCCTTGTGGGACACGCTTCTCGACGCTCCCCCCCCGCCCCGTAAAGTAAGTTTTTTTTTCCTTGTGTGCAAAGATGCCGACAAAAGGGGGGGAAGGATCGATCCCTTTGCGCAAAGAAACTGGCCCCCAAAGTTTTTACGCGGCCCTCCGCGCGCGCACCCGGGACCCGCCGCGCGGCCGTCACGCGCAAGCAAAAGGGGGGGAAGTCCGGCGTGGCGTCGGAGTCGGTCACGCCCGTTTCCCGGGTTAGATCCGGATCGGCTTCCCACCGTCGCCGGCGGGGTACTGGGGGGGGCGGAATTGATCCCGCGGCCAGGCTGTGCATCGGAACCCCTGGATCCGGAGTTAAGAGGCCGAACCCACAAAAACTCGGCGGGATTTCGGAGTGACTCCGGACTGACTCCGCTTTTTCCGCCTTCGCTCCCCATTTAGAAGAGGTGGGCCGGGCACGGGCGACGCAAGGCGCAGCTTCCTCGTTGCAAACTCGGGAACAAGCTGACACTACTTTTCTGGCCGATCCGGTTTCTTCGCCAGCGCCTGGTAAGCCTGCATATTTTTCTTCTCGAACTTCTTAATTTTTTTAAAAAAATTAACATACTACAAAACATACAAGTTGTCGCCTTTGGAAACTCAGTTTCAGGTTCATTATTTTTCTCCTGCTTGTGGGGAGGATCAAGATTTGTGCTAAAAACGACAGGGAAGTTTCCCGTAGCCCCGACCCCCCAAATCAACTTTCCGCCCCATCTTACAAAATATATACTGCATATATATATATATTTTTAGCAAAGCTGGATTTTACGCTCTGTCAACACACGACGAGATCTTTTCCCATACAGTATGTACTTTTTTCGTCTCTGGCACCCTCTGACTAAGAGATTACTTTGTAGCAGCGGGATGATAGGTTATTATTTGGAATTAAATCCCTCCCGCCAGTCATTTTTCTTCTTTTTCCTAGCAGTGCTTCTTTTTGGTCTGAAAATGCCTCTTCACTCCTGCAGGAGCTGAAATTCAAAACAATTAGAGAGGCAAGGCTTTTAAACTTGGGTCTTAAGCTAAAACTAGCAGGTAGCCCCTATTTTGTTTTTTTCATAGAATCACAGAAGAATCGAGTTGGAAGGAGCCTGTAAGTAAGGCGATCCACCCCCTGCTCAGTGAGGGAATCCAGATCAAAGTAGGTCCCAAGATGGTTGTCCAATTTTATTTATTTATTTATTAAATTTATATCCCGCCCATTTAGACCACATCTGCTCTGGGCGGCTTACACTAGGAATATCATAAAACAACTGAAAACAACAATTTAAATTTTCTCTTGAATGACGCCAGTGTCTTGAGTGCTCACCACCTCCCGAAGTAATTTGTTCCATTGTTGTACTGCTTTACCAGTTAAGACGTTTTTCCTGATATCCGGCCCAAATCTGACCTGTACGTTGAGCTGCTTATTACCTGTCCTGCACTCAGGGATGATCAAGAACAAATTCGGCCCCTCCTCTGTATGACTATCTTTCAGGTGTTTGAAAAAGCACCATCATCCCTCAGTCAGTCCTCTTTTCTCAGGGTTAACCATGCTCAGTTCTTTCACCTGGATCTTGATCCAAAGGAGACAGCTCTGCTTCCTTTGAGACCAAGTTCCTTTGAACCCGAACCCTTTGCTGATCCCCCTGGCTCTCCGTTGGGGGTTCCTTGTAAAGCCAGTGCGTTGTTAAAGTATTGCACTGCACTAGGGAAAAGCGACAGCTTTCCAGAACCCTTCAGAACATAAAAATACATACTGCGAAGATGTAATACTGTACAGTGGTGCCTCATTTAACAATTACCTCGTTAAACGATGAAGTTTTTGCGATTGCAAAATGATGTTTTAATGGTAAAAATTCGCTTAGCGATGATCGGTTCCCTGCTTCGGGAACCGATTTTTCGCTAAACGACGATTTTGAAACAGCTGATCGGCGGCTCTAAAATGGCCGCCCGCTGTGCAAAATGGCTCCCCACTGTGTTTTCAGGATGGATTCCTCGCTTTACAGGCACTGAAAATGGCCGCCCCTATGGAGGATCTTCACTCGACGCTGAGATATTTAGCCCATTGGCACGCATGTTTCAATGCATTTCAGCGGACTTTTTCGTTTCACTTGACGAGGATTTCGTTTAACAGTGATTTCAACGGAATGAATTATCCTCGTCAAGCAAGGCACCACTGTAGTCTGTTGGAGTTGTTTCTATTTCATATCAATTTCTCTCCCTTTTTTTTGGTCCATGCAGAGGTGCTCTAGCGCTCAACTGTGTCGTGATTAGGTGATCTAGCGCTACAGTTCGTAGTTTGTTATTTAAAAAAAAACAATAAACCTATTTTAGAGGGACTAGGGAGAAAAAAAATAATAGAGTGGGTGTTCCTGGTATCCAGAACATGATACCCAGCATGTGGCCAGAATGCTACCCACAGTCCTGGGCCCCATCCTTTTGGAGAACAAAACCACTGATGCCATGGGGGAGGGGAAGTCTACTTGAATTGTCCCCATTTGGAAAAAAAAAGTAGCCCAGCAACAAGAGAAGGTGCATTATGGGAACAAAAAGGGCTGGCCTGAGTCATGTGATCAGTAAAAAAAAATGTAAATTCATCTTTTTTTTTTTACACCCACAACAAATCCCGACCATATAGTCGTAGCCTAACAATTGGATATACCATTCACAGTACAACCTTCTTCATCCCTTCTTGAGAGTATGTTCCGAAGGGCTCTTTGAGATTTATTCGCAAGCCCTTGTGTTTAGGACTGCAGCCTTCTTTCAGTTTTTAAGATCAAAAACATTCACTGTCTTCAAAGCATAAAAGCAGGAAGTCCACGCTGCTAAATAGTAACAAATATTTGGGAGTGGTGCCTTGGTTGGTTGCAACAGAAACATGAAGGTGAAACCCAGGGGGATGGGCTGCCTGTTATTTTCTGGCGGGGGTCAGCAGCTGCGGCCCTCCAGCAGTCCCTGCACTGTGATCCCTATCAGCCCTGCCCTCCCCACTAGAGCCACTGGCGAGGGATCATGCAGGGATCAACAATCTGGAAGGCCATTGTTACCCACCTCTGGAGCTACAGGGACCTGTGGTCCTGCAGAGCTGGCCTGCAGAAACTGGCTTCTTGTGAATTACATGACGTATCCTTGATGTACGTTCAGCAGATGATGTGGTTTTCACGTGCTCACCGAGGAGTGAAGACGTTTCACTGGCTGGATTTCTGCTTGTTACACAGTTTATTCAAGAGTGAGTTTGATACAACAGCTGTTCCAGGAAATGGTTTACTCAAGATTGTGGTTAAGGATGTCATAGGAACCTGGGGTTACGCCAGAGCTGACTCTCTTACCCTTCTCAGCAGTGTTTTCTTTTCAGTCCTGCTCTCTGATCCTTATGCTTGGAGATGCCGAGGGCAGAATGGAAGCGACTTCCTTGAAGGACAGACGCTCTGCCACTAACCTCTGGCCCTTTCCAGAGCCTAGAAAAGTTTATTTTGTGGATTGTGGATATCAACATCTCCTAGCCGGCATGGCCACTTGCCAGAAAGCTGTAGCCATTTTTTCCCCAATGCAGCATTTGCCATTCATGCATTTTTTAAAAATTCTACCATAGTACACTATGTACAGGTCTGTCCTCAAACATGCTTTAGAAGCCCATGCTGGGACAATTTACAGGAGTCCATGTGTTATATCTGCAACTCTAGCGTCCACTCTGGTGCATCTTTGAGTCATGATTCAAACATTCATTTTGAATGCTCTACAGCTCAAGTCCTACTTAGCCAAGAGGGGTACATCTTCCTTCTCTTCGATCACCGCTGATGGGTAGTCTCCACTCTGCTGCCATCAGTGTGGCCAAGATTTGAACGGATGTCAGCATGTAGCCATGACATGAACTCGCATGGCACTGATATAATTGGTTGGTGGGCCACTGCAATGACTTCTCTAACCAGAGATAAGCAACTTGATACCCTCGGACTACAGGCATGATGATGGGAATTCTGGTCCAACACATCTGGAGGATACTAAATAAGACCTAACCTGAAAATAAGCTCTACTTGGATTTTTCGGGATGCTCGTCATATAAACCTTACCCTAAAAATAAGCCCCAGTTAAGTGAAACCCTGCCCTCCATCCTTGTGCAGCAACCAAAAGAAGATGACATGACTGTACAGTATGTCTCTTGAGAGACAACTGGACTGTATGTTGCCTTTGTATTTTTTTCCCAAAACCTTTAGGTTTTATTGAAGTCGTATTCTCAAACCTCTCTTGCTGTTGGATGTTTAAAACACAAAATCAGATACCATGACTATGCATAGTTGCCTCACAGGCTTGTTTTTGCATTAACTGAAAGGAATAGTTACACAGCAATATTGCTGGGTTTGGGGGTTTGGTATGCATTGATTTTTAGCCATAGCCATGAAATTGTGTGTTTGGTGGTGGGATTTTCTTCCCCAGACAAGTTCTAATACGTACCGTGTTCTGAAAACAGCATCTCTTAGAATGTTTCAAAAGCCACAGTTGGCTTTTGTCTTCATTAGAAACAACCTAAACGTCACAAATTAATGTACACACCTCTTTTGTTTCTCAGAATCATTCATCAACTTGATGAAAAGACCTAGAGGGTTTGAAAGCGTGCGCACCAAGTTCTCACATTTTCATTGATCTAAACGAAAATCTAGTTTATGGATTTTGGTGGGAATAGCATGCCTATCATTGCTTCTATGTCTTAAGAGTGTTTCCTCTATGCCCAGTTTGTGCTTGCTTTGAATTTTGAATGAACTCGGTTGACTCTTAAAAGCTAGTCATATCCAACAAACTAATTTCCTTTTTCCCTTTTGAGTTTGCAAGATACATCCTGAATTTGGTTCCCATGTAAAGGCAAAACAGAACAACTTTATGACGCATCTTCTCTGCATTGCCACCTGCAAAGAAAGATAGATGTGGATAATTCTCTGTTGAGACCTGCTCTTGATATGTCAAGTGAGTAAGCAGGTGACAATTTATCTGCTTTTTGTTGCACAGTTTTGATTTTTAGTTATATTCCTCTAGCTGCATACCAGACGTGCAGGGATTTATAGAGCAGAATGGCTTCATATTCCCCATATTAGTCCTCCCCTTTTATTCTCATTCACTGACACTTACAACCTCAGTCATTCACTCATTAATTAATTAATTAGCAGTAGACAGAATAAAACATGTTTCTTTACTTACAGTTGTGAACAGATCAAACAGCTGGCTTAGCAACATGACTGCTTTGCATCAACAGGCCTCAATAGTCTGACGGATTGCTTCTAACAGACTACTGGGGGGGGGGAACTGGAGCTTTATTTGAAATAGAGGCAGGGAAGGAATGATTGGTCACTACTGGACAGATTGACTGGCCCAGAAAGGTCCCTTCCAGCCAAATCTACTAAAGGCAGCATGCAAAGTTGCAAGAACTCAGCATGTTTTTGTTGTTGTTGTGGGTGTATTGTTGTGATAAGGGGGAGAGATGATCTGTCACTGTGATTGATTGATGTTGTTAACTGGTCTTTTGTCTGCAGTGATCACCAGTCCTTGTGGCTGGGTAGAGTTTGTTGACATTTTGCAGGCTGTATTTTTCAGTGTTCAAAACAATACACCCACAACAAAAAACACGCTGATCACCATAATCACCCAATCTCCAGAAAAGGACAAAAGCTGATCCCACAGCTATAAATACTCATCTATCCAACAAAACTGCACCAGAGCACAGACAGAGTTCTGACTTCTGTCCTCTGAAGATGCTGAGACTGGCAAAACGTTAGGAAGAACAACCTTCAGAACACAGCCAAAGAGCCCGAAAAACCTACAACAACCATCATTCTCAACCTTCTTTGGCCTCAGCTATAAATGCAATATGAAAGAAATATAGCTTGAATCAAGATTTTGTGAGGTGCATAATGAACCTTATAAGGTGATGTGTGAAGAATTCTATCCAGTCTGTGGCCTCGTTCAAATGTACCAGGATGAACCAGAGGTCATATGGCCCCTGTTGAGAATGGCTGCTCTAGACAGCAAACAAACAAACCTTGAAGATTAGCATAAAAGTTCAACCATCATAGCTAGAGTGAGACCAAGATGGTGTTTCAGAACTTAGTACAGAAGAGAGAATGCCTGCGTTTGAGAAGTGGGGACAGTGGGGGGAGGGGGATGCCCAGTGACTGACTTGACTGCTTTCCTAGCGTTCTACAGGTATAATCCGGCTAGCTATTGTTGTTGATGGAGCTCTGGCTAAATGGGTTTTCATTTGACTCTGAGCTTGGCGAATATCTTTGCCCAGAGTACCCGGGAGATGCTGGGAGTTGTTATTCAAAAAGCCATGTTGCTAAGCTTTTGCTTGATCCGGCGAATAGGGTTGGTGCTCTTTCTTGTCTTTGGATCTGGGATGCCTAGGATTCGCCAAGAATTCCGCAGGAAGAATTCTGAGGGTTACAGCCCAGAAACAGAATTCTGTGAATTGTAGCCACGTTGCTCATTAGGCTGTACGGAGAGGGGTCTCCCAAAGAACAATGAATGACTCCTAGGAAGTACTGTATTTATTTATTTATTTATTTATTGGACTTATATACCGCCCCATAGCGCTACAAGCACTCTCCGGGCGGTTTACAATTTCATTATACAGGCTACACATTGCCCCCCCAGCAAGCTGGGTACTCATTTTACCGACCTCGGAAGGATGGAAGGCTGAGTCAACCTTGAGCCGGCTACCTGAGATTTGAACCCCAGGTCGTGAGCACAGTTTTAGCTGCAGTACAGCGTTTTAACCACTGCGCCACGAGGCAACTTACTCAAAAAATAATGATCAAGCAAAGGCCAGAGAAGACAATGGTGGGGATATAGCAGCAGCACCAAAGGTAAATACTGTACTTTTCCGCGTATAAGACACTCCCCACTTTTCTAATCCAAAATTAAGAAATCTAAGCGGGGCTTAGCAAGTATAGGGGGAAAGGGATAAAAGCGCTGCAGAATCGCGTTGATCCCTGTTTTCCCCTCCACTTGTTTTTGTTCTCTCCTCAGCTTACTTCAGTGTATAAGACGACCCTCAATTTTTAGTCTAAAGATTTTAGACAAAAGTATAGTCTTATACACTGAAAAATACGGTAGTTTGAAACCCCACCTCTTTAAGGGACAAAGCTAGAGGTCTGCAGGTTTGTGTTAGTCGGTTCCCAGAATTCTGTCTGAGGGATTCATGGAGAATTCTGAGGAATGCAGTCCAAAAACATGAAAGAGAACATCCCTACTAACAAGGCAAGGCTTATAAGTATGTTTATGATCTCCCTGACTGACTTCACCACATTCTGATTTGCTAACATTGCAGGCTGGTTCAAGGCATTGCTGCAGAAGCCCCGGAAAGGTTCAAACCCATCGCAATGGCCCTTGAATGATCCATCTGAGAGGCCTTCATCATCTCTCCCCACTGTGAGAAGCCGTAGCTCTCCTCCTGCCTCAAGAAACAGACCCAGACAGGTGCCCTCCGCTGACCAGGTAAATGTCAACAGCTCCGAGAGTGCCCGCTGGAATAAGTCCTACGATGTCTGCATCTGCCACAATGAGGGTGACCTTGGCTTCGTGGAAGAGTTAGTCTCCTACCTGGAGAGCCAGCCTGAACACTTCCGCTGCTTTCTTCAGCCGCGGGATGCAGTGGTGGGAGGCGCCATCGTTACGGAGTTGTGTGATGCCGTGCAGAACAGCCATTGTTGGGTTCTGCTCATCACGCCTAACTTCCTCAAGGATCCCTGGTGCCGTTACCAAATGCATCATGCCTTGACAGAGTCCCCCATGGCTAATGGTCGCACCATTCCCGTGCTGAAGGATGTGGACCGCCGGGATTATCCCAGGGAGCTTCGATGCATTTATTTCATCAGTGTGACGCTCTGGGAGACGACCTTCAAACAGATCAGAGAAACAGTGATGCGTTGTAAGTAATCCGTTAGGACAGCAGAACTTGGAAGTTATCTGCCATCAGTAAGGGAGTTGCCTGCAACAAGTTGTGTTTCAGAAGTAACTGAATGATTGGGAGCCGTGTAACTGTTAGTATAATGAGTAACATTTCCTAGTTCTTTTTAACCGGGGGGGGGGGGACATTTTTGGAGGCACTTCAACAAGGATTTTTCAAATCTTGCACTCTTTTCTTATCCTGGGATCTTTTTTTCTCTCCCCTCAAAAAGTTGGGTTCTGCTCATCAGTAGTAGAAAATAATAAGTAATCAGTAGAAAATAATAAGTAATCAGTAGAAAATAATAAGTAATCAGAGAGCAAGGTCGCAAGGAAAATGAATTGCCTTTTGAGCACTACAGCAAATAAATGGCAGTGAGCTGCTTTTTGAATGCTGTAATGAGTAATGGGAAATAATTGCTTTTTTAAATCAACTTCCCATGCTCCGGAAGAGAGGAGTGCATAAGTCTGGGGCAGAGCTTGTTCTATGGACAAATGGATTTTTTCCGAGGCTGTGATGCAGAAAAATCTCTAGATCAGAGTTGTGCCCCTTCCCATGTAGCAGCACCTGCATTTTCAGATACTTCTGGTTTTGAAATAAATCTTTCTCTTCATTTGACATTTTGACCTTGGAGATGTTGAATTCTCAGTTCACAGGTGGAAAACTACCTTTTTGTCAAGCTATTTTTACTTTGAATTTTTTAAAGATTTATTTTTTTAAAAAAGTTTATCTAAGGTCATGTCTGCAGGTTTACATATAAGCATGGTTAGATTTTAGCAGATAAGAATACAAAGGCAGCTCTTCCTAAAAAGATGTAGTGTCCAGTCCTTTCCATTATAGCATTCAGACCTTCCTCAAGGGCTATTCACTAAATGCACTTTCTGGCCTGTGGAAGTTGTGAGGTTGCTTGAATCATCACAGCTATCTGGTTTGAGGTTCATTATTACTGCTCCTGTTTATTGGCATTTTTTTTCAGATCTACAGGAGCTGTGTGAAACTACAAGCAGAAGAGATTAGCTGGCGCGGCTGGAGAAGACGCCTGCCCAGTAAACGGAAGGGCTGACTGGAAGGACCATCTTGGCTACTCTTTGTGGCACTGATGAAAAAGTCTTACCAATGTTCTCTCTTTCCACTGGAGCTGACCTGCCTCACTGTATGAAGGACAGATGATGTCCCTTCTTGTGCTGAAACTCTGCTGTATAGAGGGAGTACCAACTGCCTGTATTTTTGGAATATTTCACACTCTGATGGTCTCGACGTAATGGTAATTTTGGTGCCAAGAGAGGGCTGTAACAAAATGTTGCAGCATGAAGTGTTCCTGTTTAGTGTCCCAGTTAGCCAAGTATGCCATACATCATGGTACTGTCATTTATGCTCCCAACCATACAATTTTTTCATCCCACCCTGTTAAACAGGCAGCCAACATGCTCAGTCCACATGGGTCTGGTGTTTTTTCTCCCCTCGTTCTCACCTGAAGGGTTTTTTAAAAGTTGTACTCCCGGGATTTTTCTCTGGAGTACAAATAGACTTGTTCTTGGGTGGTGCCTTTTTGGCTACTTAAGGAATCTGCCTCATTCCCAAACGTTGCAAGTGGAGTCAACAGTACTTTTCCCAGTGTTTATGAGGCTTCAGCATTGTGGAAAGAATCCTTGTGGTGACGATATAAAGGTTGCATCATTTGATGCAGCTGATTGATGAAGTATTGTTTAGTGAGCTGCGTAGCCGAGACCCACGCCTACCCTTCATCAATCAGCTGCAGCTCATTTTGCAAACCGCATGGAAACACCAACAGCATTCTGGACACTGTGTCTCACAACCCACCAGGTTGTAGATCATCTACACAAAAGCTTGGGCTGAAATTCTACTATTCGTGGGATTCTGTACGTGCACTCTGAACTCATGTCATAAGCTTGCAGTTTCAAGACAATTATGCTGTTTACCATCTTCAGCCTGCATTTGTGTTCAGACGTACTTTTTTAAAAAATATTTTCACAGTTAGGCAGTCTTAAACAAAACTAGTATTTCTTCCTCTGCATCCTTCTCTTGTTTCCCAGCAAAGCAGCCTGTTCTCTTTGCACTTTGGAAAACGGTTCCTGCGTTTACATCCCTGTTGGTATAGAGATGGGAGAGCCCATCTGGATGGTAACACACAACATGACACTGTGAAGCCTGCCTCACTTGGGCATTAAACAACCTGATGCTGCAAAGAGGAGCATCTTAACTCTGCCCTCTCAGTCATCGCAATTTTGAGACTTTCATTGCTGGGTCTCCAGAGGGATTCTTGCTTGTGTATGGCTCTCTGTGCAAGGAAAAACCCTGAGAAATCTGGGTTCTTGCTCTTACAAAGAACCTGTATGTGTGCAGGATTCTTCTCTTCAGGCACAACACTGAACTCTGCACATGTTCACAGCAGTGGGTTGTGTACTGCCTGAATAGGGATCCTGTATCCTCAACTGTTACAGTTACTAAAATGAAAAGCTGTTCATCTTCTTTAGTCGCCGAGCAACTCTGCCCAGAATAAAAGTAATCTCTCTGAAACAAGTTGCCGTCCTAACTCTAATCATCACAATCCTCCTAGAACTGCAGGGCTGGAAGGGACCCTATGGATCATCCAGTCCAGCCCCTGTGGAGGCACAGTGGGGAATCAAACTCCCAACCTCTGGCCAGATATTTAAGCCACTGAGCAATCCGGCTGTTCTGTAATGGCAGTCCACACGATGCAGGTCTGCAGGCAGAACTGTTTTGGGGTCTAACTCATCATCATCCTTGGGGCCCGTGTATATTCCTTTGCTGCACTTGCCTTATCTATTCAGGTCAGACTACCTCATCCTGACTCCTTCCAAGATTAAAATAATGTCATTTCCATCCCTCCATGCCACTGGCAAACAGGGAACATTAATGCTAGTTGGCCTGGAGCGTCAAGTGGAAGGATGCTGTCCTGCTCATGTTCTCCGTTGGGTCTTCCCAGAGGTGGCTGGCCACCATGTGAACAGAAGGCAGGACTAGAGGAACCTATAGTCACATCCAGTATGGCTCTCCTTATGTTTTATTTTTATTTTTTCCCCCTGCTAGTCTGTTACAAACCTTAACTTCCAGGATGAGTGCCAACACGTCACTTTGGGTGATGAGGTTTTGCAAAATGATACCTTAGGTCACAGAAATGAAGGCAAACTTTTAATCAGTGCCTACTTTTGTAATAAAGCAACTTTTAAATGTTTTTAAGAGTACACGTGTTTCATTTCTCTCTAAAGGAAATAAAATGGCTTTTTAAAAATTCTGCCCTGGACGGTTTTCTTTCTTTCAGGTTGTGGGGGATGTATTTCTGGCAGGCTTGGGTAACACTTA
This sequence comes from Pogona vitticeps, assembly GCF_051106095.1. Lineage (NCBI taxonomy): Eukaryota > Metazoa > Chordata > Lepidosauria > Squamata > Agamidae > Pogona > Pogona vitticeps. The sequence goes on from NC_135790.1 coordinate 17,949,596, forward strand.
TGCCAAATATCAAATCCTTCACTGGTTCCACAAATATAAGATATTTCATTATCCACAAGCGTTACAAGACTGACCAAAATTGACCAAATCTGTTAATCTACATGGGATAAATTTTCATAATAGACGCCATGATTGTTCTATTGAGGTATTTTTATGGATAGCTCTTCCTTCCTGGCTGAGATACCGTTTTGAAAGGAAATAAGATTTTATTTAATGGCATGACATTTTTATTATTATTCATTTGATTTTATTAAATTTTGACACTATTCTTTAATGTTTATGACTGACGTGTCATGGACCATTTAGCTATAGCTCAAACACAGCGGTAGCCTCGCGCATGCGTGCACGGCGCCGTGAAGTCCTTTCCTGGCCCACAGTAATAGCGGCCTCCCGCCAAAAGAGGGAGCTCTGACACCGCTCCATTGGCTGTTAAGGGCGCGAAAGTACCGCGCATGCGGGCTAGCTTCCTTCCTGACAAGAGGGATGGCGGAGTCTCCAGCCCCTAAGCGAAAGCGTGAGGAGAATGAGGGCGAGAACGGAGCCGCCGGGTCCCACGAGGAGGCCCCCGCCTCGGACACCTTCCCTTTGGCCGAGCTCTCGGTGCGCCGCGTGCTTAGGGAGTCTGCGCGGGATAAGACCATCTTCCTCCATGGGCAGGTATTCGCCTTGCCATAGTAATGACTGGCATTTGCCGAGAGCCAATCAGAGTCAAGGGGGGGGAAGCTAGAAAGAGCGCCATTATTTGGCCCGCCCATATGGGAAGGTACCATCTTTCACCTTTCGGGGGGGGGGAAGAGAGGAAGAGAATGAGAATTTTTTTTAAAAAAACCACTCTGTTAAATGTGGGAAACGGTATATATTACTATTTTGCTTGTCCTTTTATATTCAGCTTCCTGAGATGCGAGGAGTAGCTTTTAATCGAGCGAATAAGTTGCTGTTTCTGTGTGTGTATGTGCAAGCTTCCGGATCACACAGAATTCATGTGCAAAGATAAGGGCAGTGTGAGGCTTGGGTGCGGTTATTCTCTAAGGCAGTGGCTCCCAACCTTGGGTTACCCAGGTGCTCCTGAACTACAATTCCCAGACACCCAAGGCCAGCACAACTGGTGGTGAAGGCTTCTGGAAGCTGCAGTCCAAGAACACCTGAGGGAGCCAATGCTCTAGGAGTGTCAGAGTCAGCCTACTAGTCCTCAGTGAGGCAGTACATTCAGGGGCTGGTTTTCTGTACCCCACAGCGGGACTGTAAAAATAAAAGTGGGAGCGGGAGAGAGAAACGTGTCCTCCTTTGAGCTGGTTGAAGGCAATTTGGGCTATGAACGTACGACTGCATTTGTGAGTGCACCCTTTTCAAAAAGCTGTTATGTGTCTGCTCAAAACTAAGTCCCACTAAGTACCCAGCCTATGAACATTTAAAGACAATTGTTGTAAAATTTTAGTTACAGTTGTTGTTTAGTTGTTAAGTCGTGTGAGACTCTTCATGACCCCATGGACCAGAGCACACCAGGCCCTCCTGTCTTCCACTGCCTCCCAGAATTTGGTCAAATTCATGTTGGTCGCTTCAATGACGCTGTCCAATCATCTCGTCCTCTGTCCTCTTCACCTCACACTTTCCTAACATCAGGGTCTTTTCCAGGGAGTCTTCTCATGAGATCTATCCTTCCAATGAGCACTGGATTTCTTTCAAAATGGGTAGGTTTGTTCTCCTTGCAGTCCAGGGGACTCTCAAGAGTCTCCTCCAGCACCTCAATTCAAAAGCATCAATATTTTGACAGTCAGACTTCCTAATGTTCCAGTTCTCTCTTCCATATAAAGTATCACTACAGGGAGAAACCTAGCTTTGACTATGCGGATCTTTGTCACCAGTGTGATGCCTCTACTTTTTAAGATGCTATCTAGGTTTGTCATCACTTTCCTCCCAAGAAGCAGGCATCTTTTAATTTCATGGCTGCTGTCACCATCTGTAGTGATCATAGAGCCCAAGAAAGTGAATTCCGTCACTGCCTCCATATCTTCCCCTTCTATTTGCCAGGAGGTGATGGGACCAGTGGCCATGATCTTAGGTTTTTTGATGTTGAGCTTCAGCAAGAAGACAATATACAGCCTTGTCGTACTCCTTTCCCAATTTTGAACCAATCATTGGTTCCATATCCAGTTCTAACTATTGCTTCCTGTCCCACATATAAATTTCTCAGGAGATAGATAAGGTGGTCAGGCACTCCCATTTCTTTAAGGAATTGCCATAGTTTGCTGTGGTCCACACAGTCAAAGGCTTTTGCATAGTCAATGAAGCAGAAGTAGATGTTTTTCTGGAACTCTCTGGCTTTCTCCATAATCCAGCGCAAGTTAGCAATTTGGTCTCTAGCTCCTCTGCCCCTTCGGAATCCAGCTTGTACTTCTGGGAGTTCTCGGTCCACATACTGTTGAAGCCTACCTTGGAGGATTTTGAGCATAACCTTGCTAGCGTGTGAAATGAGTGCAATTGTACGGTAGTTGGAGCATTCTTTGGCACTGCCCTTCTTTGGACTTGGGGTGTAGACTGATCTTTTCCAGTCCTCTGGCCACTGTTTGGGTCAACTGATCATGATCTTCCTTATTCTGGTGAGATGCATTATATCTCTGTTTAGGCTATTTAACTATACCTAAAGTTCCATCTTCATATCTATGGCAGTGCATCCGCGTTTTTTTGTAGATTGAGGTTCTCAAAGAGAAAGGAAACTATAAACTCAACTGTTCGAGGAACAAAGAACCCCGATTTCTGACTGGTTTTAAACCAACATGGCCAATTTAAAAAATAGAAAGTTAGTCCGGATACAAACAAAGGTATATGTTTCTGTGTTTGTCCGTGTGTGTGTGTGTGTGTGTGTCTTCAGAGAGTTGTCGACAAGATGATACAGTGATGATTATTCATATCAATGCTCATTCATTCATGAAGTGCGTTCTCTTGACATGTTCTGTGGTGCTGCCAAATCGCTAAAGCCTTCAAAAAACGATGCACCAGAGATATCAATGGGAATAAAGCAGGGCTTCCCAAGTTCTTTTCAGTTGCGACCCTCTTTTGTAATAGCCATGTAACCTGCAGTCCCCCTCTCACATTTGCATTAAAAGGTATTTTTAAGGGGGTAAAAAAATATTTTTTTCAGAATATCCTTCAACCCTCATATATTAATATTCATTTAAGAATACATAATTGTGGGGGGCTGTAAATCTGCCTCTACTAGAATTTATTTATTATTTATTTATTTATTTTATTTCTATCCCGCCTATCTGGTCTTATTCGACTTTGAGTTTAATGTATATTTTTGTGTGAGGAAATGACTCTTCATGTCTCCTCCCCCATAGATAGACCCCCCACGGTGGAGAGCCCCTCCTCCCTTAAGCCCGAATCAACTCCCCTCCCCATAACAAGGGCCCTGCCCGTTCCCCCCCCCCCCGCCCTGGTCCTTCTCCTTCCCTTTCTTGCCCCTCCGGCCTTCCTCCTCCATGAGTCGTGTGGGGCCCAGAAGCATCTCCCTGCCCAGGTCCCCCGTCCCTTCACTGCGCCACCATCGCCGCACCCAGAAGAGCCGGAGATTCAGGGGGAGGGAAAGGGTCCGCGGCTGTGTTAGCAACAACGGTTCAATCCTGCCACCATCTGGGGTGTCCGTCTTCCCGGCAGGGACCATTCAGGCCTCTTTGAGCCAGCTAAACGCTCCCGTCCAAAGAGCGGACATCAGTCGTCCAAAGGTGGACATGAAGGAGCAGAGAGAAACGAGCAAGAGGACACCGTTCAAAGGGGTTGGGAATGAGGTGCCTCCATAAAAGGGAAATCCACCCAAAGGGATACAGAAAGAACAAAGGACCCTAAAAATAATTGCAACTAAAAAGAACCACATTCCCCAAAAACAGGCTGTGATTTCCCCTTGGAGGAAAAAAAAGGACTTCGCCTAATTAAGCCTTATGGACACATCATTTAAAAAAATACACAGAACGAGATGATTGAACAGATTTTAATGTACTTTATGTAGGACAATAAATTTTTAAAAACATAATAACAGAATAGATATAATATATAAACACGAAATACTAGCTAAATAATTTTTTTAAAATACAGAATAATATTAAAAACTTAACTCATATTAAAACTATATCTCTTTGGGTGGCTGTTGAACACTATCTATTTTTTCCAAAAATAAAATGCAACTCCGGCAAGGCAGGCACCGGAAAGGAGGCAGGAGGTGAGGGAGAGGGAACGGAAGGGCCGGGAGGGAGGAACGCCGGAAGGGAAGGATTTCTTGACTTGTCCAGGAGGTTTTGGTGGTGGAGGGAGAGGACGGAGAGCAAGGATCCTTGGTTGATGGGATGGAAGGCAGGTGAGGGGATATCTTCGGGACAGGGTTCCTGTGGGGAAAAGAGAAAAGAGAAAGCTTCATCAATATGAGAATAAACTCCCCTTTCTCCCATCAGGGAACATCCATGTCAAAGAATCTTTTTGGGATAAGCCCAGCAGAGGAAGTCATCTTACTCCTGGTCAGCCTACATTTTCCAATGTCCATCCCATCATATCCACAAACATTCTTTATGCTAAAGCAATAGGTCTACGTTACGTTCATTGGACTATTGTGTAAACCAGGGGAGACCTTTAAAATGAGAGTTTGATCCTTTTAAGATCAAGGACTTTTGCCACTATCCTATCAAATGGGAGAGCAGTAAATATTCTTAGGATTCTGCTTAAGAAAATGTATTTAATTTCGAATTGGACTGATTGTGCACCCTGTAAGAAAGAAAAACAGCCCACTAGAGTATATGGTATGAATGAAAAGTTCCCTCACCTGGGAGATGTGGGTGACGGCGATCCTCTTGAAAGAGGGGGAGAAGGTGGAAAAAGGGGAAGGGCTGAAGGGAAAGGGGTGGGTTGGAGCAAGGGGCAAGAGGAGGATTTGATTCTGGGAGAGGGACAAGGGCAGGGTCTACATCGGGGAAAGGGACAAGAGGAGGATTTGATTCGGGGAGAGGGACAAGGGCAGGGTCTACATCGGGGAAAGGGACAAGAGGAGGATTTGATTCTGGGAGAGGGACAAGGGCAGGGTCTACATCGGGGAAAGGGACAAGAGGAGGATTTGATTCTGGGAGAGGGACAAGGGCAGGGTCTACATCGGGGAAAGGGACAAGAGGAGGATTTGAGTCGGGGAGAGGGACAAGGGCAGGATTTGGGTGGGGGAAAGGATGAACACGAGGTTTACGGGGTCTATGGGTTTTATGGCGGAGGGTGGAAAGGGGGCGGCTTCTTTCAAACTTCAGGTCCTGCAATCACAAGAAGAGAAACAAGGCTTTTCAATGTGTGTCTAGACAAATCCTATTCAGATCCTGTACAGTTAAACCCGAAAACCCAGTCTTTTGGGGATGAGAATTCTGTCAACTGCAACTCCATCCTTTCCTTAGCAATACTCTAAGGGGAGGAGAAAAATTTACCCGTATCCATGAGTTGCAGAGGACAGTTCTCCTTGGGCACACAGATACACACAAAAACAGAGACTCTGAACCCAGGGCAGAGGTGATGGAGAGGCCAACCTGCTGATGGACCTGCAGTCCACCTTCAGAGTTGTCCTCTTGTCAAAGAGGGAGAATCCACCCCATCTCACCTTCCTCCTTTGACACCGCAGTTTTTCTCTTTCTGTCTCCCTGTGTTCTTTTTTAAAATTCTTTTCCTTTCTGCTGGCCCATCTTAAAAACCAATGGTCATAGGGTGGCCTCTTAATGCCTCTGTCCATTCTGATATTCATCCCCTGTGTTGAGCAAGACAAAGTAAGAGATCCATTGCATTACTTTGCAGGTCACTGAGAAAAGCAAGTCATAGAACCAGAAAAAATATCCACCATGACCTTTCTAATAAGATCTTGAAATTTTCTGACAAAGTAACTTTGGTAACTAAAAAATGTGATGGATTGTGCTTAAAATCATATATATATGATCACTTGCTGCACTTCCACTGGACCTGGGTAACCCAAAATAAAGCCTGTGACAGGGGCTGATGATGGATGTCGCTCGTTCCTTGCAAACTAAATACAAGATCCCACGTCTGCCTCCAAGTCCAAGAGGAAGAGCTATTCCCAACCAGAAGCAGGTGTTTTTTCCCCTTGAAGAAGGATACATCCAGGAAGGATGGATGGACAGGCTTTTTGTTCAAAAAGAAGCCTTCGTTCGCAAGGAAGGATGATTCTTGGAAAACTAGAGAGTGGCTTTTGACCCAGCACGGCCTTTGGACCCTTAGTTCTCCTATCATCTGTCCACAGTTGAATCACTAGTGGGATTTTCTGATTCCTAATCGTCATTTAGTCAGTATTGTTTTTGTTGTTATTTTGTGCAGACAAATTGCTTCTGACTTAAGGTAATTTTATGAATTTTGGAGCTCCAGAAGATCTTATCATTAAATGTCTTTAGCTGACGCTGAGTTTAATAATTTTATCTATTTTGAAGAAGAGGTGCTAAGAGCCAGACCTTTACAATGAAGTTTTAGTTCTCCCTCTAGGGCCAGAGGCAACACACGGATCCACATTAGAGAACAACTTTGCATCAAGTAATTCATGGGCTGTTCCTTGTTCTACAAGGGTGGGTCCCAGTGGGCTTACCACCTCCTACTGGTGGCACACACTGATGATATTTCACAATGCCACCTGGCGTTGGAGGGTTTTCTGGGAAGACAAAGATGATTCCATGCTGCTTGGAGGAAGGGCTCAAAAATGCCACTGCTTGGAAGAGAAATGCCCATGGACTTTTGGGCCATGCTGGAGTGTGTCTGTTGGGGCCAGGGGCCTCCGAAAAGATGATCCATGCAGACATTGGATCTGCACAATGGCACACTTTTTAGTTCTTTTCTTCAGGAACATTTGTGTTTCTTTGAACCACAAGAGCACAAAAATAAGTGGAGACAAAGGTAGAGAATGGACCCAACACTTGAAAGGAGCCCATCAACAAATGAAGAAGAATGATTTAGGTTTTACAGAGCTCAGTGGGTTGCAGAGTTGGGGGCTGGTAGCTGAATGTCCCACTGTACCTCTGAAATGAGGAAGGGAACATGGTAGTGTGAGGGGGATCTCCTCCAACCTTGGACAGATGCAATGGACTATAAAAACTTTTCTGATTTTCTGATTCTCTCCCCTTGTCTTCCCTTAATACTCTCTTCCGATCCAAGATTGACATTGTTTCTCTTAGGTTTTCCCCATTAATTTCCTCCAGCTCCTCTTTTGATTGGCATACATCATCCGGCACACTCTCATTTCCTTCTTCGTTGCTCCCTGTTGCTTGTTGACTATAGTTCTTGAGATGTTGATTGAATAATTTTGCCTCTTGGTAATGGGATCTCACTATTTCTAGTATTGTTTGAAGGGTAGATTTTGTTTCATCCCAAAATTGTCCTTTTTGTGCCATTCTGTTCCAGCTACCCAAGCGCTTAAACCTACATTCGAAGTCCCAAAGTCTCACAGTCCAGATTGATGATTGTATCTGTGTCCTAATTGATCCCTGGCAAATTGATGCCAGCTAAGGAGATACTGTATTCCAATTTCCAGAGTCATTTCAAAAAGTCTGCTTTGGCTAAATAGGCCTGAACCAAATCTAAACCCCCAAAGTACCAGGGTAGAATGCAATGGTTGTATCCGCGGCCTGATGGTCTAATTCTCACAGGTTTACTAATTCCGAAGCGGCCGTTGTTTAAAAGTCCACTTTAGGATTAATTTATCCAGCCAGGCATAAAAAAAATCAAAAACAAACAAACAGGTTCCCAAGCTTTAAACAGCATTAGAGTACTCAAGCTCACTGTCCTGGGCTTTATGCCAAAAGACTTCAGGTAGACAAAACAAAGTACAGACTTATCAAGCAAATCAGCAAAATTAACAACAGCAAAAAAAGCCTGGAAGATCTATTGAAGATAGACCAAGTGCATAAAGAGCTAGTGGACATAAATCAGATGCACAAAATGGTTTCAGAGGGCATGAAAAGATGGCAGAATGCTTAGAGACACAGAAACACAAAGTGAAAAAAGAGAAATGAGAGAGGGAATTACTTAGAAAGATGAAAAAGGGGAAAACAAGAAGGGGCCCCTTAATGTTGAAAAACATGTATAGATTTAACATCGGAAATTGTAAAGGGGTATATCCTTTATATTAAAAAGTTGAATTAAATTGAAATAAGGGAGCCCTAATCAGGGTAAAGATGTAATATGGTGGGTTTTCATTTTAGGTAAACTAAACTAGATATAAAGCTGGGGCATGGATCTGGAACCACTTTCAATAAGAATGTTATTAGGAGACCTTGAGAATTTTGTACACTATGAGAGTAATATTATGATAGGAGTCATATTTTATACTAAAATATGTACATGAATGGTTTGAATGTCTGAAAGATGTCTGGAATTTGGGGGGGGGGGGGACAACCAGGAAGACAATGAGATGTAAAAAACAAATAATTATAAGCAAAGCATGTAACACAATGTTTGACAAGCACAAACCAATGTAGATATTTCCCTGAAAATAAGACAGGGTCTTATATTAATTTTTGCTCCAAAAAACACATTGGGGCTTATTTTCAAGGGATGTTTAATTTTACAGTCATGTAATCTTCTTCTGCTTGCTGCGCAATGCTGCATAACGGTGGAAGGCGGGGTTTCACTTAATTGGGCCTTATTTTTGGGGCAGGGCTTATATGACGAGCATCCTGAAAAATCCTACTAGGGCTTATATTCTAGTTAGGTCTTATTTTCAGGGAAACGGTAAATATTTAGAGGTGTGATGGGCTCTTCTTTTCATAGAATGACTGATTACTCCAGACCTGGGCAAAGTGCGGCCACATACGGCCCGCAAGATGCTCCTGTCCAACCCGCAGACAGTTTTGAACATCAAAACCATTTATAGCATTTTGTCTAAAGTTGATCAATTGCTTTTCTTTAACATACCACAAAAGACGTCTTTAGAATTTGTGAAGATTAACAAATTTAAATTAAAAACTATAACATCACTGTTTCATTTTATTTTTAAGTAAAGTTGGTTTGGCCCCCAAAACACAGTTCAGATTTTTCATCTGCCCCCCCCCTATATAAATTAATTGCCCACCCCTGGTTTACACCTTTCCCTACCATTGCCTGGTCTTACCTTTAATGTCACTCCTTCTCCTCGCGATACTCTCAGACGGGTACTTTCATCAACAGAGGTTCCTGCAGCCACAGAATCCGCTCTGGCTCTGATCCCAACGGACACTCAGAGCATCTTTTGAATCCTCTGACCTCACAGCCCATGGAACCTTGGCATTGTGACTCCATTCCCTTGAATTCCATGCAATGCCCCAATGGGCTGGTTTCTGCTTTCAGGAGACGAAATTAAGGGGGAAGATCATCTGAGTGGCAGGCATTGGCTTTGTATGCTGAGGATCGCACCTATGATGTAGTGACCCAATACGGGGGATAATGCCTGCAGGTTTAGACCCATGTTTCCAATTATCTCCCTTATATGGATAGATTTTTTTTGGTAAGCACTTGAATCCTGTCATATCCTTAAGAAATGCAAGTAGAAAGCATGAAGCTTTTGAAAAATTATTTCACATTTTACTTGTTTGGTTGCTCAAAAGAGCGACATATAATAGCTGAGACTGATTACACCTGTGCAGGTGACCATTTTCCTCTTCTCAACCAACCAACCGAGCAACAAATCAACTAACCAACCAATTGAGTGGTCATGATTTTTTCAAAGGAAGTGTGGTAATTTGATCACCAGCAATGTGGATTTCTCTTTTTTTTCATGAAGTCTGTCAAAAAAGCTGCTGAGGATGGCAGAGTTTGTGGAATTCAATTTCCTAGGAAAGAGGAGAGGGAAGTGGAGGAGAAAGGGAACCCCTGCAATTGCTATCTCTTCAGAGGAGATGAGCTGACTGTCATGCCATTCCCACTGTTTAACAAGGTCCACTGTCCAGGAACGAAGAGAAGGGGGTTCATTTAGGCATCTCCGATTGATGAGGTTTTAGAGCCAGCATGATGAGGCTGGGAGGATGGAAAAGATCATCTTGCTATGGCCGCTGAAGTCTTCTTTCTTCTTTGGCATTCACCTTGGAGTTCAATTTCAGTTAGACCACTGGTTCTTAACCTTGGGTTACTCAGGAGTTTTGGACTGGAACTCCCAGAAGCCTTCACCAGCAACTGTGCTGGCTGGGGTTTCTGGGAGTTGCAGTTCAAAAACATCCGAGTAACAAAGGTTAAGAACCACTGAGTTAGACTACTTGTGCTTTGCATTCACCGGCACCTACCCTCTTTCTGACTTATGTACTTTTCCAGAATGCAAAATGATCCCTTCCTTAAGCCTCCTTTTTAGCTATTCAGAGCTGCATGACCTGTGGTCCCCCAAAACAAAGATCATCTGACAGGGGTTTCATTAAACCTCATGTGATCATGGGGTGCTGCATACCAACATATGATGACAGTGGCATACAGTTGCAGTCTCGTTCTGTATTGAATGATTGCTGCCAGAGGCCTCTTTTCTTCTCTCCCTTCATGCCTCCTCCCCCCAAAAAAGCCCCCTCAGTGAAAAGCCCATCCACCTCAAGCCCAAATGAACTCATTCCCATGAGCCCCTCTCCAACCTTGTTCTCCTCCTTCACCTTTTTGCTTCTCTTGCCTTCCTCCTCTATGACTTCCTCTCGCCTTTCGCTGCTCCACCATCGCTGCACCCAGAAGAGCCAGAGAGACTCAGGTGGAGCGAAAGGCATCACTGCTGCATTAGCAACAAATTTCAGTCCTGCTGCCTTCCCAGCAGGCACCACACGCTCGCTTCATTTCGCCCTCCTTGAGCCAAGCTAACTTTCCTTTCGAAAGAGTTGAGGTCAATCCTCCAAAGGTGGACATGGAGGTGTCAAGAGAAATGAGCAAGAGTGGCTCTTTCGGGGGGGGGGGGGGGGAAGAGAAAGGACCGTACAGGCATAAAAGTAAAATCCACCAAAAAGCATACAGAAAGAACTAAGGACTCTAGATTGCCTGCAATTCTAGTTCAGATTAAAATTATCTATCTGCGGGTCAAGAAAGTTAACCTAACATCAGACAGCATAGTGTATACCATATTTAATATCATAGAGAAAGTTTCTGGAAGTTTTAGTCCAAGAACATCTGGGGACCCAAGGTTGGGAACCACCGGTTGAGCATATAGACTGTGTGTTATGCAGACCTTTGTGGGAAAATAATCTGGGAAATCCCAGAGGACCAAATTTGGCCCTAGCAGGGCCTGATTCTGCCCTATATGGCCTGATATTTCCCACTAATGTAGGGATCATTGTTCTGTCCAGTGAGAGAGAAGTCATAGGAGGACATTTCTGTGTCACCTTCAAGCCACCTTTTCTGTGGCTGTTGTTGAGGTTCAGAAATTAAAGTGTCCCGGATGAGATGCAGCAGCATTTCATATTTTGGCACCCAGGAATAAATGAGAAGAAAAGCAAGCACGTTTATTGTACCATGCAGTGGAGGGGTGGGAGTGGGGATACACATTGTAGAGGGCAGAGGTTGCCATTGTTCCACCTAACAAAAGTTGCTAGATACGCATCTTGAGGCTTAGATTATTTTTCTTATTAGCATATCTATTGCTTTTAGCCTGGAGATCAGTTTTTCATGTTTAGTGTTTAAAGTGGAATCGAATTGCAAACTAGCAGTTAACTCTAATGCCATAAAGAAGATGGATGGACCTGTCACTCGGGAGCTATAAAAATGGGAAATTTGCAAGTACTCTTTTAATTCGCAGTTTACAGCTGTACAGCATTAAGAAGCCAGGTTCTCCCTCCGCAGGAGAGGAGGGGGATAGATACAGTTGGGTTAGTTCGTTTATTGTCCTCTGTAAATCCACCTCTGAGATAACCGAGGCACATGATGAAGTGTCGGGAAGTGGCTAGGCTTCTCTATAATTTCAACGAAGCATGTAAATCCTAGAGGAATGGATTTTCCGAAGGTCTTGAAGGTGGAGTAGACTCTAGGTCACATTCAGGGTGCTTGAGAGTTGATAAAATAGAGTTAAAAGGCCACGAAGAGCAAATAATAGCCAGCATCAGAGTTAATAGATTCAAACGGGACCTGTAACAAAATATTGCAGTATTTCTGGTACAATCTGATGAGACAGATTGCTCAAAGTTAATTACATTCCACCCCCAACTCATGTATATTATTAGAGAGCTGGTCAAGATAATGTCTTCTTTCAGCCCAGGCAACTGGGGTTCTTCCGTGCACCCCCAAACTGACCCCACATTATTCTATAAAATCTGAAGGGTTGTTTATACCCTTTTGTACCTCTGCATCACAAGTCCACCAAGTAGATAAGAAACAAAGTTTGAAAAAAATAGATGCTTTTAAAGAATACAATTCCCAGAATCCCCTGGTCAGCATGAAAACAGTGATTTTCTTTTTTGAGTGGATCATTTCATAGCCAAACTGATGAATATTTAACCTCCTCTGCTTGCCATTTGTTTATGAATTTAGATCTTACTGTAATCCATAAAGCTGACTTCCCCATGCTTTGTATACAGTATTGATGATTGCAGTAGTTGGCCATATATTAGATCACATCAATGATTGAACTTGTACAGGAAGTAGTGTAGTACTGTATATTGGCCTTGCATCTGAGTTCAGAATTAAGAAAGAAAATACTGTATAGTTAAACTCTTCTGTTTTTGTGTACGCAGTATGCAAACTACGGTTTCCTCAGCCTCAAGCAACTCCCCCGTCTCAGTCTCCACCGTGGCAAGTACAGAATCCTGTACAAATCACAATAAAATATCTTATAGGAGGCATTTTGAATGCTGATGGAGATGGGTAAATGGTAGAAGTGTGCAGATTTGTGCTTCTGGATTACGAAAATCAAAATCTGCCCATCTCTTCTGCATGGGGCATCTTACTCGGTTGTATCCAGACTTGGTTGTACTCGGAGCAGAGCCACTGAAATAAGCGTTCAAAGCTTCACTCACAGAAGGTGCTTCCCCCTGAGTTTTAGGGATCCCCTATCCCTATACTAGACCCTCAGCTCATCCTGTTCAGCAAGATCCTTTAACTTTCTGTCCCGAATCTTCAGAGAGCAGGGTAGACTGCCATGGGGGAAGGGCCTCCACCAGTTCCACTGCAGACGTGTAAATCTGGATCCCACCAAGTATTGTTTCAGGAAATCTATTCCCTTGCACCAAACCCATTTCTCATTATGTCACTGCAACTCCTTCCATCCCCCTTTTCTCATATTCTTCTCCCAGAGCTTAGAAACATTTGAACTACATTTCCTAGAATCCTCTTTTTGGACTACAGCTCCCAGGACATTACACCCAGAGGTATCACTGTGCTGAAGGCAGTCGCAGCATTTTTCTTACATCCTTTTTCTCTCTAGGTGAAGAGCGCTTCTGGGGACGGGTCTGATGCCGTAGTGATTCTGGAGAAAACACCCTTCCAGGAGGAAAATGTTGCTGAGCTTCTGACGAAATACACAAAGCTCCAACTGCAGATGTCCAATGATATCTACAGCACTTACCGCCTGTTTCTGCCTCCAGAGCTGAACGGTAAGTGGTTAGCAAAGAGGACTTCCTTTTTAAAAATTGGTTTGCAGCCTTAACCTCTGTCCACCTCCTCCATTAGTATTCTTAATCTAATCCCATGAGGCACGCAAGCCTGGGGGATAGTGACTTTGTGGGATGAGTGGTGATTTGAATCCAGATATTCTCATTCCTCCTCCACACCTCCTCCATGCAGGCTTTGATTTCCAAGCATTGGTCAGTTTACAGCAGGCGTGGCCATAGCACAGCGCTTGAAATGCTGTCGGACTGCATTTCCCAGCATTACTCGGTGCTAATGCTTTGCCGGCTAGGGCGGGTGGCATCTGCTGACCAGCAGGATCTGGCGATCCTTACCGTGTCCTTCCTGGGTCCGTGCAGACTGAGAATGACCTCCCAGATTACAGATTTCAACTCGAGTACTGTGTATGCTGGTGGTTTGCTGGGGGAGAGAACCATGAATAGGTTCCGTCCCTCTTGTGTTTACTGAAATTTACCTGATGATTTTTGACCTTGAACGTTAAGACTTCACTCCAGGGCAGCCTCCAGGTTTTGAATTTTTTAAATAACATTCCAAACAGCAAGATAGCCTTAGGCAAGGCTCCCGGCCACATTCAGCTGCGGGGCCTTTCCTCCACCCCACCCCAACTATTTTACAAGAGTTTTTTTTTTCATGCTCTTTGTGTTTTTGTTGCATAGGGCAGACCTTACCCCAAGACAGAGGGAGGCAGTTGCCTCAGGCGGCAGATTCTGAATGTCATGGAAGGGCAACCATTTGCTAGACACCAAATTTGTTCTTACGTATTTTTGCCGGTAGAGACTGGGAGTGTTATTTGATGGATTTTTTCCCATACTGTGTCCAAGCATCCTGGCCGGTTCTTGGAATGTTTGTCCTGGGATATAGACCTCATACAGGACAACAGAAGCATCGAAAGTATTGGAAGAACTAGAAAACATTTTCTTTGTGTGACCGGGACCTCTTATTTTCAAGTGATGCTGCCCCGGCGGTCCATGCAGGCTGATTCAGAACACTTAGCTTTTTCCGAGGAGGGTCACAAGGCTCTTTCAGAGATAGCATCCTGGGCTGGGGGATTGGGGTGGGGGTAGGGCAACCTCCCAGAAGTCATTAGACAACAACACCCCCAGTCCGTGCTGTTTATAATTCATCTGTGTGCCCTGAGAGCATCTCGCAGCCTGGTTCTCTGCTCAGTGGACAGACCCCCATAGTGTTGGAAAGGATCTCTTGAACGGCTTCCTGTTTTTCTGTCTTTGCTAACAAGATCCCACAAGGTGGCATCCTTGGACTAGAAACCAGGAAGCCGTTTTTTTTAAGCGACTTTTGTTACTGAATCACAAAGGTACCAATTGCAATTCTTGGTGTTCGCTTTACTGCTTTTTGACTCTGTTGTAACATTTTGAAATCAGCCACATTTAAGGACCTCTTCTGTTTTCATATTAATCCTGGACCTTTTATTTTAGATTGTACATATTATTGTGCACGCGTGGACGTACCCCCCCTTTATTTAGTTGCTTAAATATATACCTAATATATAGATTTTTAAATTATATATGCAGATATGTACACACCCTTTTTATTGAGATGGTTATATCTACACAGGCTCAGAAAAATGAGTTGACCTGTAGTTTTGCTAGTAAAATCCATGGCCTTGTTTTGTACTGGCTTGTAGAACCGAGTTGTTACTCTTTGCCATTTTTTTTCAGAAGGAGATCTTGACTGTTTCACTTGTTTGTTTGTTATTTTTCCATCCAATCTGAAGAAAGTCTATTTGCACCTGACTATTGTAAACGTCTCGGAGTGAGATCCTGAGATCTTGTACTTTGGCAAGATGGCATATAGCAGTTGTAATAAGAGTAACAATAAAGATAGTGGCCAAAATCCTGCTGGCCACTGATGCCAGTACAGAAACAATAGCATAAATCTCAGTGGCAAATTGCTGCTGCTGGCATGAAACGAAGAAGACAAGTGGCAGCTCATTAATTAGTAGCAATTGGCCATTGATATATGCATTAGTTATCTGGCTGTGGAGCCAGAGGTTGGGAGTTTGATTTCCCACTATGCTTTCTTGACAAGGGCTGGACTTAATCCATAGGGTCCCTTCCAGCTCTGCAATTCAAAGGTTATTTACACTGGTGTAAATAATCTCTAGATTCTGGTCAATAACAACACTAACCATTTAGCTTTGTTTTGCCTCATTTTATTCATACAATTATGGCTTGGCATCGGAACAGCTTTCAAGATAGCCCTTGCTCTGAGGTTTACAATCTGAATTCAGCGGGGCTTCCTCTCCAGAAAGGACCCTTAGAATTGTAGCCTTCACTGTCTGTAACATTCATCTGGAGGCATGGTTACCCAGAGTGTGAGCAGGGGAGAAATCAAGCCAGCTCTGTCAGTGATGAAAGACAGGTACTTGGAGGGATTAAGACTAGTGTCTTAGAAGAGGGACTGCCAAAAATGAAACTCTTCCCCCCCCTTTTGTTTATTTCAACTAGGACTTAATCTTGGTAGATGTTTCCAGGTTGAGGGCTTATTGCTGGAACGTGCATGCCTCAGGCTAGGTGGAAAGTCCCCAGAGTAACAACTAGCAATGCATCTCTGGGTAGATTGGACAGAGCCTGTAACTTTAATCAAGCCAGTTGCTGTGGCAAACAGCTTATTACTGAATTAGTCAGACCAGGGCAGTTTTTAGGTTCTTATCTGCAGTGTATCACAAGGCTAAAAAGAGTGCATTGTAGAATCCTTGGGAGCAATTTGCAAGTAGCTGTATTTTGTTTTTCTTGGAAACAGAGACATTACCGACGGCAGGAGGAGTAGCTTTCTGCTGTTTTATGACATCTAGTTTAAAAATTCAAGCCAGTCAAGTATTACTTGAGCTTCTATTCTTGCATTTTGAGTAGACCTGGGTGGCAACAACGTTAACAGAGTGGACCAAAGTAGCTCTACAGTGACTTTGGTTCTTTCCCAACAGAGAGACCCTTTTACATGATGGAACCCCTGCTTCGGTTTTTAACGGTGCTCATTGGTGACATTTTTGTACTACACAATGCTGGGAGGCTTCTGGGCCACTAACGACACTGGGGTCAGGGCTCACCATGTGTCAAAAACAATGGCTGGAGCCACATCTTAGGTAAGAATAGTCTTGCTGCATGGCCAGTGCCATGGAGACATCGCAGCCACCTTAATGCTGGCCAGCTAGTGATGTTATTTTTGCCTGGGTGGGGAAGATCTGGTGACTCCTTTTTCCCATCCATTAAAGTAGGATGGGTGAAACAGGTGGTTTTGCAGGTAATGACAGAATAATTGAGTTGGAAGGGTCATTGAATGGCCATTGAATCCAACCCCCCTGCTCAGTGCAGGAATCTAAATCAAAGTAGCACTGACAGGGGGTTGTCCTATTTTTCTCTTGAATGCCTGAAGCATACTTTCTGAAGTTATCTGAAGCATGTATTTCCTGCCCTGAATTCAGGCATCTTTTGTGTGAGGAACAGTAGGTAGGTGGTGCGGGTTTGATTCTTCAGTTGAACGTTCGTATATTACAGTATTTTTACGAGAGATAGAGGGAGGGAAAGATCTCCATCTTAAATCCCCAAAACTTGATGCCAGCTGGAAGCCCATTACAGAGTTTAATAGGCTGTAGGACAGTCTAAAGCAAGTCATTTAACCATTATTTCTATTCTGAAGCTGGTATAAAATTGTGAAGCAGGTTGACTCTTACAAGTAGAATATGGACTGTGTGTTCTTTGAGATGCTCTCTTTCTGCTTCATTTCCTTGTGTCCTCAGTCCTTCTAAATCAGAGGTCAGCAACTTGTGGCCTTCCATAAATTGCTGGGCTAGAACTCTCTCGTCATTTCTCAGCACTGATTATCTTGACGAGTGCTGGAGACATCAAGCAGTCCAACACCGTCTGGAGCGCCACAGGTTCTCCACTCCTCTTGAATTCATCAGGAGGGCTTCTTAAGGAGAACCCCAGGAAAATCAAAAGCCTGAGGAAACTCTTCTCCAGCAAAAACAAAACAAAACAACAACAACAAAAAACCTTGAATGGATCGGGAGCTCTGCCTTTGAAGCTTCTTCAGCAGAAAGAACAGTTAATAACTAGAACAAGAAAATCGGCTTATCAATTTAGAGAAAAGGTTTGGCTAACAAACTTGCTGATTCCAGCCAAAAGCATTATAGTCAATAATGCTGGCTCATAAAGTTAACAAGATGTACATTGATTTGATATTGATTCAAGGTGTGTATACCATCATCTTCCAAGAGATGGGAAGCAGCTATGCAAATAGCATGCTTTAAATAGTAGGTCAGAATGCACACTGCAGCAGGCTGGGATAGTTTAATGGTTAATGCAGGGACAGAAAACATTTATTGTTGGATTGCAAATCCCATCTGTTGTAGTTAGCATAGAACATGAGGAGGAATGATGGAAGTTGCAGTCTACTAACAACCGGAGAAGTACATTTTCCCTATTCATAGTCTGGGCAGTCAGACTAAGTTCGTGGAGACCCAGATTCAAATCCGTCCTCAGCAGTGAAGCTCACAGCCTGTCTTTCTACTGGTTATGATTAAAGATGGGGGTATTTTTATTTGAATACGAATATGCCCAGACAAGTGGAAATAACTAGGGTCCGACCCCATGGGGCCAGACTGTCCACCCACAATTTTGCCACTGCCACCGGCTCCGCAGAGGCTTCCTATCGTGCTGTTCTCCACAATGGATTAGCCACTCTCCGTCCTAGCAGAGAAGCTCATCATCCTATCTCCTGCCAAGACTGGGTAATCGATTCTGGCGTGATAGGAAGGTCCAACAATCTCGCGTCAGCGGCGAAATCATGAGTGGACAGTATATCATGCGTGGCCGGACCCTCATTAATTCCACCAGTATGGGGATATTCGTATACGAATCTCTACTTATGATCTCTCAGCATAATGTATCTTACAAGACTGTTCTGGGAATAAAATGGGTGGTACTTGAAGGAGAGGCAGAATATAAGTGTAATGAATAAAGAAGCAAACATAAACAGCCCGTTAGATTTTAAATAACACACAGGAGTAGTCTTTCCTGACAAATTGGAACCAGTTCAGAGGAGGGCAACAAGGATGATCAGGAGACTGGAAACCAAGCCCTATGAGGAAAGACTGAAAGAATCAGGGATGATTATCCCCTTGAGAAAAAAAGATGGAGGGGGAGATATGATAACACTTTTCAAATACTTGAAAGGCTGTCATACAGAGGAGGGGCAGGATCTGTTCTCGACCATCCCAGGGTGCAGGACACACAACAATGGGCTCAAGTTAGGGGAAGCCAGATTTCAGTTGAATGTCTGCAGAAGGCTGCCATGGAGAAGATGGGAAGCTTTTCTCAATTCTTCCAGATGCCTCCCCCAGGCTCTGGTGCTCAACTCGAAGAGAGAACTGAAACTGAACAAGCTGATCTGTGCCCTAGGGATTATGGTGCTTTCATAGCAGAGACGGGGGACCTGTAACCCTCCAGATGTTATTGGGGTGCCATTCGCATCCTCCTTCACAGTGGTTGCAGTCTAATAACACTTTGAGGACCAGACACTCTCCACTGCTGCTTTATAGGCTTAAGCTGAAAGTAGAGCAGAACTTGTTGCCACCAAACCACTGCATTGAAGAACAGCAACAGTAAGGATAATGTACAGTGGTTTGGCTACTCCCATGAACTAGTCTGAAATGAAAAATCTGTCTGTTCAAGCTGCCAAACCCCTGAGATATTGCAAGCATTATACTTATTTTTGATGGTGCGGAAGAATTACATGTTCTCGCATCTTTCCTCCCCATCCTCTTTCTGTGCTTTTATTTTATTTTGCCAGCATCCCTCAGAGGCATGTCTGGAGCACTTACTTACTTTATTGTCTAGATAATGTTCCTTTCAAGGTTTGTCTCCTCTGAGCTTACATAAGCTCACGTGTGTAACCAAGCCATTATAAGGCCATAAAGCTCCACTTTAATTTTTAATCACTTTCTTGCAAATTTGTGTCTGCCTGTGATGGTGGCTTGCTTTATGCATTTTTTGGGGGGTGGCCGTTATGCGCGCCATCAACAATAGTATGACTGCTGTTGCCAGATCTGACGTGTTCTTCAAAGCTGCAAGAATAAATGTGCTTTTTTGTGTTAAAAGGAATAAAATGTCTTCTTCCAAGTCAGCCCAGGGATACATCTGGTTCTGTAAAGTTTTACTGTTGTCTCTGTTGCCTGACTTCCAGGAGCTGAAGTTCAAAACGATTTGAGAGAGGAGGCTGTCCAACTTTTACCCTTAGCTAAATCTAACGTGTAGCTCCCATCTTCTCTTCATAGAATAATTGAATTGGAAGGGGTCTATAAGGCCCTCAAGTCCAACTTCCTGCTCAGTGCAGGAATCCAAATCAAAGCAGATCTGATGGATGGTTTCCTAGTTTTTTCTTGAATGCCTCCAGCCTTGGAGCACTCACCACTTCCCGAGGTGATAGGTTTTGTGGTTGTACTGTTTCTAACAAAAGGGTTTTCCTGATATTCAGCCTAAATCTAGCTTCCTGTGGTTGGAGACCATTATTACGTGTCCTGCAGTCTGGGATGATTGAAAACAGATCCTGCCCCTCCTCTGTATGATTCCTTTTCAAGTATTTGAAAAGTGCTCTCCTATATCCCCTCAGTCTTCTTTTCTCAAGGCTAAATGTGCCTAGATTGTTCAATCTTTCCCTGTAGGTCTTGGTTACCAATCCCCAGACATCTTTGTTGCCCTCCTCTGAACTTACTCCAGTTTTGTCGGTATCCTTCTTAAAGTGCAGTGTCCAGAATTGGACACAGTACTGTTGATGAGGCCCAACCGGTGCTGAATGTAGGGGAATTAGTCCCTCACTTGGTTTGGAGACTATACTTCTGTTAATGCATCCTAAAACTTTATTTGCCTTTTTTGCAGCCACATCAAACTGTTGGCTTATATTCAGCTTGTGATCTGCAAGAATTCCAAGCTCCTTCTCACTCGGAATATGAGTGAGCCAAGAATCTCCCATCTTGTAACTGTGTACGTATTTGTTTTTTTAAGCCTAGCTGTAGAACTTTGCACTTATCCCTGTTGAATTTCATTCTGTTATTTTCAGCCCATAGCTTAAGGTTCTCAAGATCTTTTGGGATGCTTGTTTTGTTTCATGGACCAAGAAGATCTGGGGAGCAAACTCAGTGCGTCTGGATTTAAATCTCTCCTTTCTTCTGTTTAGATTGGACTAGGGCGGAAGCTATCTCCTAGAGCAGTGGTCCCCAACCTTGGGCGTCCAGATGTTCTGGGACTACAACTCCCAGAGGCCTTCACCATCACCTCTTCCAGCCAGGATTTCTGGAAATTGAAGTCCAAGAACATCTGGAGGCCCAAGGTTGGGAACCACTGTCCTACAGGGAGTGCTACTCCAAGTTCTTCCCCACATTTCCTCACAACTCCCACCCATCAGCCATGCCTTCCCCTCTAACCCATCCTGCCACCTCTCTTCTGCTGCTCCTGCTCTCATCCATTGCTTTATAAATCATAGGAGTGATCTATTGCCACCAATGTTTTCTCTAATTTTCTATCTTGTTGTACGAGTACCTCACTCTGTGCACATAGGGGTGGCCAGGGCATCATTCAAATTGGGATGTAAACAGACCATCTGCTGGCTGCCCATGTGCAGCCCCGATGGAGCTCTGGACTAGTGTGCATATGTGCAGCTTAGAGACAACATTGATTGCAACCTAATTATACATGAATAAATCTAAAGGGAGGGATGCTGTATCTACTCCCAGCTGGTCTACAGAGTTTCAGTCTGAGAGGTTGGCCTGATCATATGTAATTAGGCCCTGCCTGTGACTCGTGCATACATACACACAGCTTGAATATATTTTGCAGCCAAATGGTGGTGGCACATCTTATAAGTGTTTCCAGAGGATCAGGGACTTGTGGAGCTGGAAAGGCCCATACGGTGGTGACTTGGCTGTGATGGCGATCACATGCATTTTCCAGATCATGCAATAGAAAAGTGACCCAGCCAGCCTTCTTCAAATTGTCCATTTTACTTATCTTTTCTTCCAAAGCAAATAAAGTGCATTGATGCGTACAGTGGTGCCCCGCATAGCGACGATAATCCGTGCAACCAAAATTGTCGCTATACGGATTAGTTGCTATGCGGAAATAAAAAGCCTATAGGAATGCATTAAAACCTATGGGCAAAAAACTCACCTTTATGTGAAAATCCTCCATACACCCACCATTTTTGCTGCCCAGTAAGCGAGGTATGGGCGCGAAAACACAGCGGGCGGCCGTTTCTTTTACCTGGTGACCATTTTGGAACCGCTGATCAGCTGTTGGGAAAACATCGTTATGCGGAAATCGGTAAGCGAAACAGCTTACCGATCATCGCAAAGCGATTTTTGCCCATTAGAAACATCACAATGCGATTGCTTTTGCGATCGCAAAACTTAATCGCTATGCAGATTCATCGTTAAACGGGGCGCCCGTTAAGCGAGGCACCACTGTAATTGTAAAAAAAATATGGTGGCTATATTAATCCATAGGCAAAATCTGGAATCTGCAGGTGGGCAATATATTTATTAGGATCAACTGTCTCTTCACAAAATATGCACACTTTTGCTCTCTTCTGAACTATTCTTCAGACTGAATGGCAGGTGGTGTTTTTTTTTTGGGGGGGGAGGTTGCCACTAGCCTGGTGAAGAGTTCTAGATAATTTGAAAGCCTGCATATTTTGTGTATTTGAGGTTAGTTAGCTTATCGGTTTTACTAATGATTGATTGTATTGTTTGTTGATATGTATTTGTATATTGCTTTGCATTTATTCTTTCTTTCTTTGATTGCTTTGTTGTAAAGCACCCAGAGAGTGTGTTGCACGGTGGGACAGTATATAATTTGAAATATTAAACAAATAGTATAGTTGATCGTTATGAATAAGTGCCTTGTCAGGCTACAAAATGTGTTCTGGACTCCACAATAACTTAACCCCATCGGCTGATACCATTTGTTTTTTCCAGGGCTGCTGGATGTATGTACGTATGTACGTATGTATACTCAAAGTAGCATGTAGCTTAGGGTACATGCTACTTTGAGTATAATGAGATGTCTCCATAGTTTTTCAAAATACATAAAAAGAACCCAACCAAACTTCTTATGGAACACACTTTTTTGTAGTACAATGGGACCTCGTGCCTGTGCTGTTGCTTAAAGCCTTAATCCATCTTTGGTGGCTCTGTGTGTGTTATTGTTGTTTAGTTGTTAAGTCATGTCCGACTCTTTGTGACCCCATGGACCAGAGCATGCCAGGCCCTCCTGTCTTCCACTGCCTCCCAGAGTTTGGTCAAATTCACGTTGGCAGCTTCGATGACACTGTCCATCCATCTAGTCCTCTGTTGTCCCCTTCTCCTCTTGCCTTCACACTTTCCCAACATCAGGGTCTTTTCCAGGGAGTCTTCTCTTCTCATAAGATGGCCAAAGTATTGGCTCCGTGCGAGGAGCTGGTAATCTGTCTTCTGCTGTTCTTCCTCAAAACTGTTCCCCTGCTGTTCCCATTATCCAAATATTTGATTATCTGAAAGTTTGAGTGTTCTTCCCTCAAGGCTTTTTGGAACAGATGAGACTATTTTGCATCTTGAGTTGTGTGCATGAATATTATGGTCTGTGCAGAAGCAGCAGCAGTGATGGTGGAGCAGGGAGGGAGAGGCGGCCCTCCACGGCACAGATCAACAATCGCTACGGTTTGTGAATTAGTTGTGTGCGGGAAGTTTCTCCCACTTGCCTGCAGTAGCTGCGATTCCCAACTCAGAAGCCATTGCTCTGACACAGCTTCAGAATCTAGAAATACTTGTTAAAAATATTTTAAAAACAAGATAGAATAGAATATGGATGGCTTATGGGGTGCCCTGTAGTCTCTCTTTGGCTTTTGAGGCACAAAACCTCTCATTAGAATCGCAGAGAGAGAAGTGTGCAGGCAGAGTAAATCATGGACTCAGCCAGGGAGGGTGAGACTCTGTCAAGCCTCCAGCCGTTGTTGGGTTTTTTTTTTTTAACTTTGTCTGGCCCATTCAAGAGAGCGAACTCTTTTTTTCCCCCTTCAAAAACAAGAGAAGAAGAAAAGTTTTACTAGTCAGGGAAGCCAGGGTCCTTGGGGTGCCAGCTGCTCAACCCCTCGTAAAACCTCTAAAGCTGCAAAATATGTACATTTCCTCTCGTCTAGACTCCTGCAGCTTTCTCTCTTGGTTTCCCCAAGATTTATTATAGGTTGCTGCTGGCTTTGGAAATCAATGGAATTGAATCACTCCGCTGGACAGAGTGGGGCTGGAGAGGTGGAAGAGAGACTGTTTCAAGCTGTGAAACACATCTGTGGCCATAGGGTAGTTTTGGATTCACACCATAACTTTTAAAAAATTGCATTTTAAAAGCCATCAGTTATATTTATAGTTCCCTGGCCTGCCTGCCGTAGAGGTGTACTGTTATAAAAGTTGCTCTTTACTTTTCTTTACTTTTTTCTTTTTTAAAAAAAAAATTATTAACAACTTGGGATAAGGTAAGGGGTACAGAAGGTAAAGGGGGATATGGGGGGAGAAAAAAGGAGGGGGAGAACACAAAATGTACTGACATCCAATCTATTCATGTTGCAATATCAAATCGACTTTCCACTTTTCTAGAATTTGATTGCCCTCCAGATTTTAACTTAAAATTCACATCTTAGTTTAAATCTATGTTATTCAAGCACTATCTGGTGACTCAAGCCATTTATATAATAAATCCCATCATTCAGTTGCCTTTTGTATTAGACAGTCTTTCAACACTTCTGATAAAATATCCATTTCTGCCGCTTCCTGTATCTTCTCAATAAGTTCCTCTTGTTTCGGTATCACCGATTTCTTCCCATTCTTGGCAAAATGAATTCTGGCTGCAGTGAGTGTATATATATAACTAAATAGTTTTTTGTCTTATCTATATTGTCTGGTATAATGCTCAGTAGAAATAGTTCTTTACTTTTCTGTTTCTCAACAGGAACTCTGAGTTACTTGTAATTTCCTTTTTTTTTAAAAAAAAAATCTGAATACTATAAGCTGTGGATCTGTAGTACAAAATGCAACATCTTGTTATCACCTCATTGCCTACAGTAGAGCACCGGATAGCAGTACAGGCCCGCATTTGAGCAATGTGACTTTCCTACTCCAGCATTAGCAGAATAGTTGTTTCCTATTTATACTTTGTACACAACTGATTCAGAATTTACAGCTACTTAACCATCTATGTACTAAACAGCACTTCAATCAAGTTCCCCCCCCCCCCCCCGGAGCTCTTCAAGGGATTAATCGCTAAAAGATATACAGTATAACCTTATAAAAGTGACTAACAAAGAGAAATATTTAAGCCAAACATTTCTGGCAGTTTTATGAGAAGAACTGAAGAAGGCAGAAGTTGAAACATTTTGCTTCAATATATCTGTTTGTTAAGAGACTCTTGTGCGTGCGTGTATGTATTAAATTTCTGGGGGGAAAAATCAATCTACGCAAGAGCAGCAATCATAACATATAATCAAATGTCAATGCATTAACAATACATGTTTTTTTAACAAATGGCTTGATGTTATGGATACAAGATGAGATACATGTTTTTAGCAATCACCTGCCTAAACAAGAAGATCATCATCAATCATTCTAAGGGGATAGGGATGGGGTGTGTACCAACTAATCCTTTTAAAAGAATTTCACAACTTAGGCAAGGATGTTGTTTTTAAAATAATAGATTTAATAGTTCATGACACATGCTTGAAGATGGGTAAGCGGGAAAAGTTTACAGTATTTGACTTAAGACCACAACTAGCTACTGCTGCATCATTAAAGCCCTCGTTTATTTACTGTACTTCTGTTCTATACTTGATAAGTGAGAAATAGGAGGGTGTGTTTATTGATGTTTCATGGTGTACTGTTTTGTTCACAAATTCCTTAGAAGACAGATGTTCTTGTGTTCCTGTCCTTCTTGAATTGTTTGAAGGTGCCTTTCTGCTTAAGGGACTGTTTTGCAAAACAACAACAACAAAGAGCTTACAGACATGGCAGGTGAGAGCTTTGTTTTGGAAACCAAAAGAATGTCACACTCCAGAAATATTTTTGCTAATAGATTTGCTGTAGGTCAGCAGTCCCCAACCTTTTTGGGACTGCGGACTGGTTGGGGAGGGCTGTGTGTTCCGTGTGCGGGGGGCAGGGACATACCCGCGCACACGGGTGGGCATGTTGTGTTTGTGAAGGGGCATGTCATGCTCACGGACGGGTGTGTTGTGTGACACGCCCCTCCATGAGCATGACATGCCCACCCTGCATGCGTGCAGGCGAAGGGGGAGATCCATGTCCGTGGCCCAGTTCAAGGAAGCCCACGGACTGGCACCGGGCCATGGACCAGGGGTTGGGGATCCTGTTGTAGACAGTCTAAGCTCCTAATGTTAAATCAGTTTTCAGAAAGAGATAAATGTATGTCAGGGGAGATGATGCATATGGGTTCTTGCCTCTAGTAGC
The DNA here is from genome assembly GCF_051106095.1 of Pogona vitticeps. Classification (NCBI taxonomy): domain Eukaryota; kingdom Metazoa; phylum Chordata; class Lepidosauria; order Squamata; family Agamidae; genus Pogona; species Pogona vitticeps. The sequence continues at coordinate 17,975,661 of NC_135790.1, forward strand.
CAAACTTGGTTTCTTGTCCTACCTAGACAATGGCTGGAGGGCAAACTCCCTGTTTTTTTAATTTGATCATTAGTCCATTGATATTGGACTTTTGGTTACTCCTGCAATCTTTTGTTACACTCCACTGCATGGGCAATCTGAGTTATTCCTTTCCGAGGCAGGAAAACTTCATTGCGTATGCTTCTCTTGATTAAAAACAAAGGGAAGCCATACACAGGATTGAAGCCTCCTGGTTCTAGCAGCTCCTGCTAGTTTGTTCTTTCATTTATTCATTTTAATTCAGTTTTCACCTTCCCCAAGCTGGAGGTCCATATCTTTCCTGTGTGTGATGCAAGCAGAATCTGCTGCTTGCAATGGAATGATTTATAGTAAAACATCAAGATGCTGCGTGATCCATCCGTAAATGTCCGATCCACTAAGTGATTTGGTCCTTAATAATATTTAGCTTGCTCAAGCCCATTTGTTTTGTTTAACATCTGGTTTCTTTTAGGCCAGTCTCCAGGATCTGTCACACTGCCTTGTTATGGCAGCATGTGTTCTGTGAACAGTAGACACAGTTTCCAGAAAAAGGCAATCTAATCCAGCTGAGCCAGAGAATGGTGCTGTTTATCCAGGAGAAATGCCAGGTGGTTAATGCCCAGCAAAAAAATCAGGCATGAATGAATGTTGAAATCCCATTACAGTGGGTTTATGCAGCCAGCTGCACACAGCTGCATGTCATTTTAATGCACCATTGCACGCTTGGAGGATCTTGGTTTGGGGAAAAGTTTAGGTCTTCCTTGGCAGGATCTGAGAAAATACACACTGGTTTTCCTGAGCCAGTTTTGTTCCACCTATATTCATGCGCTGAGCTAAAAGAAGGGAAAAGTTCTAGGGAGAAGGTGGCGCTGAAAAGTAAACACAGCACCAGGAAAGGCAGATACAGATGTGCATAGGCATATTTATAGGTGCAAATTTGGAAACAATTGCTGTATCGGAAATAAAAGAATATCTTGCTGTAGTGGGGAAGGCCATATTACTGACTAACCAGTGGGTGTGCTCCGACTGCCACTGGAGTGCTAACTCTTATTCTACTCTATCGGTTCTTCTCTGCTCTGTCTTAAACAGAATACAGTAGGACCCCCTTATTCGCGGGATCCGTATCTGCTGATTCACTTATCCACAGTCTCAAAGCATTAAAAATATTAAAAGAAAAATCCCCCCAAATTTATATTTTTAATGAAGAAGTTTCCAGAGCTGGCCACTAGAATGAGGAAGAGACCATACTACATATAGCGTTCACTATCATTCTGTGTTTTTCAGCATTGGGGGGGGGGCTTGGAACCGATCCCTCCATGGATATAAGGGTTCTATTATATAGCCTTTCATATGGAAGACAGGGAACATTTGATCCTCCAACTGTTTTGGAGTTCATGTTTCAGAAGTCTAGCCAGCATGACCAATGGTAAGGGTTTGCAAGAATTGTATTTCAGAGCATCTTAGAGAACCAGCTCTCCCCCACTCCTCTAATAAAGAATGCTTTTGAATAAAGAGCACTTAGTGTCAGCTCTTCAAATTGAGGACTGTTTTCTGTAAAGTAGGACACTAGGCTACCCTATCTAGGGGTTGGATTTAAAACACAGACGCATTAGTTTTTAAAGCAGTAATTCCAAAGTTGTGTGCCATGTGAGAAATAATAGTATGTCGCAAAAAAATAATAATTAAATAATTGAATCCTCTTGTGATTCCAAAGTATGTTTCATCAGAGGAGACCGATTGCATCACTGTGCAATTTACTAGCTAAAATCCTGTTGCTTAGTGTGGGTGAGTTGCAACTAGACCAGGTGTATTTGAAGTGATGGAAGATACAGAGGAGCCGACTCACCAAATCCCCACTGATTCAATAGGCCTATGTTAGTGCAGTGTACTACACTAAGCAACAGGATTTCAGCCCCTGTTGGTAGTTTGCCTCTTTGCAGTCATCCTCCACAGAGGGAACAAGTAATTCTTCAGCACCTCTCCACAGAGTGCACTATATTCATTCAATCATTTTCAGTTTAGCAATGCTGGAGGATGGTCCCCCCTTGAGGCACTTTTACATTGATTGATTTGATTTGATTTGATTTGATTTGATTTGATTTATATCCCACCCATCTGGTCTATACGACCACTCTAACCATTGAAGGAATCTCATGGTGCAGTGGTTAAACTGCAGTACTGCAATGAAGACTCTACTTGTGACCTGAATTTGATCCCAGGCTCAAGTAGTTGGCTTGAGGTTGACTCAGCCTTCTGTCCTTCCAAGGTCAGTAAATTAAGTACCCAGATCGGGGGGAGGGGGGATGACTAGTCTGCATAATTAAAATTTAAACCACCCAGGTAGAGCTTTAAGCACTATGGGGTGTTATATAAACATTAAGCTTTGCTTTTTTTGTTTTTGAACTGGGATTTGAGAGATGCAGGATGAGGGTCCCATGGAGCCATGACTTTTACTTAAGTCAGTCTCCCTCTCTGTCCTTCCTCTCCCCCACCCCTGACCTACGTCTCAGGATTGTGAGGATAAAATAGATACTGTATGGGAAGAGGGATGTACACTGCCTTGTGCTGATCGAAGGAAAGGAAGGATAGACATGTCTGTGTTAAATAACAGCATAATTCAGGAGTTAGGCTTCTCCTTCTCCCCACCAGGAGATGTATGTTGATTCTGGAAGGTAGCAAATTTACTTGTTTTTGGATGCCCCCAATTCCTAAACCCTCTTTGCATTGTAAAAAAAAATATGGAGAGTTACTGCTCCTGTTTTCATCCAGGAAGTGCGTACATCCCAGCAGAAGCATGAGAAGTCCTACCAGGTTGGCGGTGAGCAGACTGTCTTGGAAAACCCAGCAGACATTTGGCTTGCCAAAGCCGTGTTTGGGGCTGGAGATTCTTGAGTGCTCAAGACTGCATAACCAGAGTCTCTGGGGAGACGAGCTTTTTGGAAACTTAGACATCATCCTTGGCTGGGCATGAGGTAGAAACAGCTACATCAGCGACATTAGTCATTCTCTTTCAATGGGTCCTTAATCTCTTCCTGAACCTCTTGCGATTCGGGACCCTTTTCCTCGCCAAGCATTGCTTTGTATTTCCTCCACCAGTGCTCTGTGCCAAAATTACCAAACCACGTTGTGCAATTCAGTGCCTACAGCAGGAATTAAATTAAATGATTCATTATCCTTATAATGTTGTGCCAAAAGGATTTGGGCAGAACTCGATGATACAGTTAACATGTCATATGAGGCAGAGCTCCTGCAAGAGGTTAGAAGGTGCCTCTTTAGCTGAACAACATTTTAATCCATGTGTTGCGGCTTAGCTTGCTTTTATTTTATGATTGGTCGTTGCAAGGTAAACATGGACTTTGTTTGCAACTCTGAATTTATGGCACATTGCTTTGAATGTATTGTGTCTCTGGGGGGAAATCTTTGTAATAGCAACTAAGACACATACCCTTTAATGTGTGATTTGATCCTGACTGGAGGAGTGGGTGAGACCTGTGTTTTGGGCACAGGATGGGGGCATAGGATTTGTGTTTCCACACTTTTCTCAAAACTGATCTAGCCACATCAAAGCCACATTTCTTTCTTGCTTTAAGTACTATGGCCCACTATGTATGTTTTGTGTACAGTGTTCTATTCATTGAGAATTGATGCTTATGTAGGACCATGAATCCTCTAAACTGGCTAGTGGAAATGGTGCTTAACTATACAATCTGAATTTAACTATACATTGTGTTGCAATTTCCGTTTGATTCCCAGAAATATATTCAACATCATATGAACAAAATGTGAGATTTCAGGTGTGCTGGGAAGAGGCCAGCCAGTCCTGGGAGAGTGGAGCTTCCCCCATCTTTCTATGCCCAGGTGAGCATAGAAAGAGAAGGGGGTTGGACCCAGGTTATCCCCCATCCTGCTGTCTTAGCAAAGACAGGGGTGGGTGGGAAATCGCTTGGATCAGGCTTCCCCTGTATTTGCAAAGAGAGCAGGGTTGGGGAATCACTTGGGTCCCTACTTCCCTTCTCTTTCTGTGCCCACTCAAGTATAGAAAGATGGGGCAAACCTGACTGAAGCGGTCCCCCCCCCCTCCATCCCACTGTCTGGCCGCAGGGGGAAATCGCCTCAGTCAGCCCTCCCCACTGCTTTTAGGAAAAGCTAGGCTGTTGGAAAAAAAATCGTGGTTCTAGCAGCCTAGCTTCTGTTTGGGTAGAACGCACTGCGGAGTAGGAGGAGGCAGCCTAGCCAGGTAAGTAACCGTGGGAAGGGGGTGGGGCAGGCTGTGGGGATGGGGAGCCTTTTCCCCCCTACATATCCCCACAGGCTGTCTTAAAAAAACAAAAAAGACCCAACGAACTAATGAATTAATTCATGGTTTGTCAGGCCACTGGGAAGTAATTCGTAGTTCAAAGTTTATGATCCACGAACCAAGATGAAAAGCCATTTGGGCTCTTCCTCCCCATCTCTATTCTCTATAGCTCCCGATTTTTCCTTGTGACTTTGTAGGAGCAGGATCAATGACAAAAAAATGTGTGTGCCAGGTACAATGTAGACCTGGCACTTGAATCAGAGAAATTGCCAGAGAGAGCATTTCTGCCATCTCCAAGAACTGTGGCAAAAGGAAGAAGGGGAATAAAATCCCTTTTGTAAGTGGGACCTTCCCGCCTCGTAGTGACCATTTCTCTTTCCCTTAGAAACATTTTTGACAAGGCTGATGCTATGGCAGTTGACCAGGAAGGCAGTTTGTGCTGCCACTGTGGGAAATATCAACAAAGCATAGCACCCCCAGAAGAATGGTACTTTATGCCTCGAAAAACATGGCAAGGGTTGTCATGAGTCAGAATTGGCTTGACCGCATACAATTATTATTATTAATTAGGTGAGCAGTGGTATCTCCTGGAGAAGGACAAGAGAAGATTCTTGCAGCTCAATCATCAGAGGATTTCAAACTGACCTTGGCTGTTTAGCTAGCATTGAATATTTATATCAGCAATATATATAATAAGTATAGAAATATACTGTACATTGTATTATTCAGTGTAACTAGTAGGCATCCTTCAGTCTCAAGAGACTATGGTAACGTGCTCTGAATAGAAGTCTTGGAACAGCATTTAGTGTTGCTGAGAAGGCCAATTCGAGAGTGACCATCCCTTCCACACTGAAGACAAATACAATCTCTCCCCTGTCCAACTCCCTGATTTTGCTGGTTTCGGGTCTGCCTCTTTGCCTCAGCCTGCTGGACAAGGGTCTCTTCAAATTGGGAGAGGCCATGCTGCACCGCTTGCCTCCTGGCTGAACGTCAAAGTTTCCCATCTGTTGAGGTCCATTCCTAAGGCCTTCAGATCCCGCTTGCAGATATCCTTGTATCACAGCTGGAGTCTCCCTCTGGGGCAATTTCCCTGCACTAATTCTCCATACAGGAGATCTTTTGGAATTCAACTGTCAGCCATTCTCACATCATGCCCAAGCCAACATAGACATCGCTGTTTCAGTCATGTATACATGCTAAACATTCCATCTCGTTCTAGGACTACTCTATTTGGAACTTTGTCCTGCCAGGTGATAGCAAAAATTCGTTGGAGACAACGCATATGGAACATGTTCAGCTTCCTCTCCTGCCGTGCACAAAGGGCCCAGGACTCACTGCAGTATAGGAGTGTGCTCAGGACACAGGCTCTATAGATCTGGATCTTGGTCTATGCCGTCAGGTTCTTATTGAGCCATACTCTCTTTGTGAGTCTTGAGAACATGGTAGCTGCTTTGTCAATGCGTTTATCCAGCTCACCACCTAGAGAGAGAGAGTGTCAGAGATCTTTCAGCCAAGTGTAGCTATCTGGACATTATACGGGTATATGGGAAGCCTTCATGAGAGTTAGCAGCCTGTTTCTAGAACTGGACAGTGTCCATGATTTAAGTTGGCTGGCCGGGTGGCCCATAAACAAAGTTTATGTCCGAACATGGCGTCTGTTAAAAGAGTAGGCTCCTCCCTTTCCATTTACATGAGTCATGTACGTTAACTAGAGGTATTGGGATGTTTTTGCGGTTGGTGATCATAAGTCTTTGAAAAGCCATAATCAAACAAGCTAGTCTGTCTGGCTTTTGCTGTCTGTGATATTCCCAGACGGTTGCACTCTATACTTATTCCTGTCTGCTGGTCATAGCCCCCATGATCTAAATATACATCAAATGCCATGAAGCTGCAGCCTCCGACCAACATGAGTTGCCCACAAATGGCAGACCTCGTACTGCCAATTTAACTTTTGGTACATGGCCAGTTAAACATTTGAGGGAATGAATCACAGATGCAGGCTTACCATAGGTATTTCTTTGGGGCGGGAATGGCCATTTGCACAATGGCCCTTTGAGTTCCTTATTGCTTTTGAATCTTATCCTCTGCCTCTCCAGGATGGGGAAAGACAGTCATTTTAAGGATAGAACAATGAACAGAATGTCAGTGTCAGACCAAGCTTGGGAAGAACCAGCTTCAAATCCCCATTTCAGCGTGGATCTTACTGAGTGGTAATAGGCGAATCCCACGCTGTGTCATACTTCACTCATGGGGTTGTTGATGCCACCCTGTGCTCTTTTGAGGAAGTGACATACAAATGTAGTCATGTGCACCATTTCCCACAAATATCCCTTTGTCCTATTGTCTTCTCTGCTCAGTTGGGTTTTGTGAGCTTATGAAGGAGTCCAAAAATTGGCAGATAGAAGATGTCAGTAGCTGGGGTTGTAAATCTTTGAGAGGGCATGGTGTGTAATAATGGGTTCAAGCTACGGGAAGCCAGATTTAGGCTGAATATCAAGAAAAAACGTCTTAACTGTTAGAGCAGTATGACAATGGAACCAATGACCTCAGCAGGTGGTGAGCACTCCAATTCCTGAGGCAACCGAGAAGAAATTGGACAACCCTCTGTCAGATCTGCTTTGACTTGGATTCTGCATGGAGCAGGGGGTTGGACCTGATGGCCTTATAGGCTCCTTCCAGCTGAATTATTCTATGATTATATGATTTTAAGTGTTATAGCGCTCTCAGTAAGAAAACAAAACAGTATCAAGAATGATAAAGTGTGCAAACCATATATTAATGCAAATGACACAAATTGTACAGAATGATGCAGTCTGGTGCCAATTAGGAGATCAGAAGAATTGTGCCTTTTTAAAGCATCTGCCTGTCCTTTTATACTTGCCTTGTGTGTACTTGTGAAAGTAGTATACTACTACTATTATCTCCACGACCCGGTCTGGCTCAGGCCACGGATCGGCACAGGGCTGCGGACCGGGAGTTGTTGTTGTTGTTGTTGTTGTTGTTGTTGTTGTTACTGTTACTATTACTATTACTATTACTACTACTACTACTACTACTACTACTACTACTATTATTATTATTATTATTATTATTATTATTATTATTATTATTATTATTATTATTATTATTATTATTATTATTATTATTATTATTATTATTATTATTATTATTATTATTTTAATTTATACCCCGCCTATCTGGCCCACCGGACCACTCTAGGGAGTTGACAACCTCTGTTCTAGTATACACTTTTAATACCAAAACTGCCTAGCAGTGAGAGCAGGAAGCAAGGTTTTGCCTTTTAGTCTGACTTTATCTTAAAAAAAAAAGCTATAGCCAGTGCTTGGGACACTTCTTTCTTCAAACATGTGGAGAGCGGGCATTTGGACCAGACTATTTTTATGGATTCACACACACCCCTTTTATGTTACCATGGTTTCCCTGTAAATTCCATTAAAGTGCGTTTTTTGTCCTGAAATGGAAAAGTACAGTCCTGTCTGGCTGTCTAACTTCAGGTTGTGGTTCGGGATGGGAGAATTATGAAATGCTGGTTTTGAAACAAACGGGCATTTTTGTGAATCATTCCCGATTATCAAGATGTTACACATGCACATTTAAAGTAGGTTACCACATGAAAACCCTTCCAGATTGTCCCTCCCATTTTACACTCTAAAGTTACCTGTCAGTCTTGGCTGTGTAGAAATAAAAAATCAGGATGGTGATTATGTTGGCTTGATATGGGACAAAGAAATACTTTTTCCAGCCTAAAATTGTTCAGGTGTCCTAAACTACAATTCTTAGCAGCCACTCTTGCTAGAATCATAGAATAAATTAGTTGGACAAAGCCATCAAGTCCAGCCCCCCCCCCCCCGCTCAATGCAGGAACCCAAATCAAAGCAGATCTGGCAGATGGTTGTCGAATTTTCTCTTGAATACCTCCAGCGTTGGAATGCTCACCACCTACTGAGGTAATTGCTTCCTTTGTCTTAGGGAATGATGCATAGAGTAATTTGATATATGTGAAAAGCAACAGATTGGGAACGGCTAGTTTAAATAGAAGGGAAATAGAAGGGGAAGATATGGAGGCAGTGACAGATTTTACTTTCTTGGGCTCCATGATCACTGCAGATGGAGACAGGAACCACGAAATTAAAAGACACCTGCTTCTTGGGAGGAAAGTGATGACAAACCTTGACAGCATCTTAAAAAGCAGAGACATCACCTTGCCAACAAAAGTCCAAATAGTCAAAGCTATGGTTTTTCCTGTTGTGATGTATGGAAGTGAGAGCTGGACCATAAAGAAAGCAGACCGCCGAAGAATTGATGCCTTTGAATTGTGGTGCTGGAGGAGGCTCTTGATAGTCCCCTGGACTGCAAGGAGAACAAACCTATCAATTCTAAAGGAAATCAACCCTGAGTGTTCACTGGAAGGACAGATCCAGAAGCTGAGGCTCCAATACTTTGGCCACCTCATGAGAAGACTCCCTGGAAAAGACCCTGATGTTGGGAAAGAATGAAGGCAAGAGGAGAAGGGGATGATAGAGGAGGAGATGGTTGGACAGTGACATTGAAGCAACCAACATGAATTTGACCCAACTCCGGGAGGCAGTGGAAGATAGGAGGGCCTGGCGTGCTCTGGTCCATGGGGTCACAAAGAGTGGGACACGACTTAACGACGACGAATTTAAAGATACAAATATTTGGGATTTCACAGAAATGGAAATTTAGACTGACTGAGGATCATGAAGCCATGAGGCCATGTTAAATGCTTGAGCAGAGCCATGTGTAAGCTTTCATGGTGTATTCAAGTCATTTTCAGTGGCCTGATGAGTTTTCCAGAACCAATGGAACCATCACCTGCTCCTGTTTAAAAATTACTTAGATGGCTCATTCAGGTACAGATATTTTCCATCCACTGTGTTTCATTTTACAGCCTTTCCCACCAGGCAAGCAGTGCAAATATTGTAACTAGATTGCTTGGATCATCATTGTTTGGAGCTTACATGGGATATCTTTTCGCCTCCTTCTGTTGTTTCTTTGTTGGATTAATTGTTTAGTTTCCTTGCTCTGCCTGAAGTCAGAAGGATTGGGTTTGAAGAGTAAAAGCATACATCAGTTTTCCACGGAGAGTTCGTGCCAAGAATTTTAATCTAAAGTTAAACAGGCTCTGATTTTCATACCGCCTACTGTAAGCTCACTACTAACATTCTCCACATGTGCTGGGAACATCCATCAACTTATTGGAGCTGCAGATTGCCCACTTGAGCTGCGTTAATCTTGGGAGAGCCTTGTGTGTTTTGGAACAAATCACCTCTTTGATGTTGCATTTAAGCAAACGTGGTTTGGAACACGGCTGCAGGTATATGTCACGACTACACTATGCCAATAACACCATTCAGAATCCAGGCGAGGCTTTGTTTGTTCTGTTTTCTCTGTCCCTGAAGGTTGTGATTATTATGTATTTCCATTAATGTGCATCTCGTTTTGCCACTTAACAATGAAAAGATTGGTCCCTGTTGCAAAGAACTTGCAGTGTAAAATATGACACTTGAGAAGCAAAAGAGGGAAGGGAGAAACTTGGATAACAGGGTAAATAGTGGAACAATATTGATGGGGGAAAATATTCTTAATGACCTTCATTAAGATCTCCCTTTCCTCAAGGACTGCTTATGACCCTTAATGACAACTGATTTTTCACTGTCGTATATTTCTACTACATTTTGTACTCCCACTTTCTCACCATGTCACCGTCTGTTTACTGAGGTTTTATACTCTATGCATCTGAAGTAGTGGGCCATAAGTCCATGAAAGCTTATCCCAAATGCAATATGCAATTCATTCAACAAGACACCTGCTGAAATAATGTGTTACAGTTGCTTAGGTTTAATATGGGTAGGACTGATGTGGGTAACCTTTGATGCTTCAGATGCTGTTGGACTGCAATCTCATCCATCTTAGCCAACATGGGCAATGATTTGTGACATTGAGCCAGCAAGTCCAACCTCTGGAGGATCGTGGTACCCAAATATACCAAAAACTAGATTTTCCTGTTTGGTCTTAGCCTGACACAGGCCCTATAGATATTCAGCAGAACCATGGGGCTGGGACATTCACACATAGTATAGGTAAACAGAGAAACATTCACAGATAGTATAGAATTTCGTTTTGTGACTCTTCCCTGCACCCCTTAACCTTTGATCTAGCGGATGACCAGCCAAGGTATGTGGGCAAGGAGGAACCAGGCAATAGTTGAAACATCACCAGCAGGAGAGCTGATAGTTGAAGGCCATATATCAGGGCCCAGGAAAGGAATACATAAACATATAAACATATCGACAGATAAGGGTAATGGTTACACTTTCCTCCAGACATTCAGGCACATCCTGGCATGGGTCAAAGGGAGATGCGGGGCATCACATACACATATCTATAAGACCCAATAGAATAGCTAAGTTGGCATCATTAACCAACGAGGGACTGGATCCAAGAATTGGGAAGAGGTGACCAATAGAATTGTAGTACGGCTCTTTGTTTGTATCACTATAAAACATATGTACACTATTTTCGGGGTCTTCTCTGTTGACCTTTTCTTTGCTGCTATTCATTAAAATTGGTCCTTTGGTTCAGCTAATTGTGTCTGTGCCTGATTCCTTGCCAGAGAAACTTAGAACCCAGGTTTGGCCGGTAACAGTCACAGGTGCCTTCTCCTTGTGATGGGAGACAAGGAAGAAGGCGTGGAAAGAGTTTTTCCATCTCCTCTCCTCACCACCACTTCCTGGTTTGACTCTCCTTTAGACAGTTCTTTAAGGCAAAGCACTAACTCTAGTCAATAGTGGAGCTTTTCCAGCGGGTTGTCGGAACCATCTCTGTCCAGCTGGTCATTAGGCTTTCTCTCTCCTTCTTTCCAATTCCTTATTCCGTGCGTGTCGTATCTTAAATGTAGACTGAAAACAGAGTTCTCATGAATTTCTGTGGTATTGTTAGAAGTACAGGAAGTAACTAAATACAGGCCTCAGGGTTTGCTTTGTGTTTCTCGAGGTTGGAAGTTGGGAGTACGAAATGTACACCCACAAGGTAGGGGTTGATGCATAGTAGTGGCTTACATGGACCCCTTGGGACATACGCTTACTTGGGAGTTTATTTTCAGCACCAGAACTGGAGTGCATGCACATATATTTTTGCATGTGATTGTACGCCTGCTTCCGCCCTAAGCTTTAGGATGAAAAAATAACGTCTTTGGTTGTTGCTGCTGCCAGTCAAACATTGGGAGTCAGAAACACTTGCCGGTGAAGCTCAGACTACCCAGAGTTCCAGCAGTAGACGCCAATCTGTCTTCTGCTCACTCCACCAAAGCCTTCTGGAGCAACTTAGTGTGAGAGTCACATACGTTCCTGGAGGAAGATGCTGTCTTAAATTGAAAACTGAAAAATCAAGAAAGAGCAGGGCAAGGAGGCTTCATGACAAGATGGTCTGTTATCTCGGTTGGAATCTTTTCCGTTCCTTTTGAAGTGAACCTAGTCCTTGAACTGAACCCTTTGGGAACCCAATAGCGCATGCACTCTCCGACTGTGGAACTTAATGCCTAAGGGTTAATGGCTTGCATGCTGATACATAGGAATGGTTTCCTATGGATGTTGAATTGCACTTGTACTATAAGAAAGCACTTTGAAGCAAGTAATGATAAGTATGTTACAAACACAGCAGCCCAGACTCAAGAGGTAATTAGCTGGCTTACAGTTTTTGCATGTGTTCATACAGCAGAGTGACTGTAAGGCTGTAAAGAGGCAGGTATTTTGTCTGGCAGCCGGTCCGATGTATGGAGCTCTGATCTGCTATCAAGAGCTTTTTCAAGGACAGCAGCAGACAGAACTGTCCAAATTCTTAGACTTTCCTCAAATGTGTCAGTCTGAGGAATTAATGTTGCTTCAAAATGATGCCCAGAACATGATCATACCGAGCTTGCTGAAGCAGACCGAAGCTTCACAGAGAGAGTAAAATAGCCCTTGTATGGAAGAACAACCAATAGTGAGTAAATTTACAAGACAGCTCCTGCCCCACAGGTTCACTGTTTAAAAGGATGCAATATAGGGGAAGAGAAGAAAAAGGTACAGGAGGGAGACAAATATTCTTTCAACAGGTCATTCAAAATGCGGTGTTGGAAGATAGCTTTATGGATACCATGGACGTCCAGAAAGACAAATAAGTGAGCACTACATCAAATTAAGTCTGAACTCTCCTTAAAAAAAAAAAAAAAACTACATTGGGCACAGCATGGGAACACAAGACTTCCTGGAAAATTTGAAGGTAATAGAAAAAGAGATAGACGAAATGTGAGATAGACTGTCACAGCAAAGGAATCATAACTTGATAAAATCTGAGCAGGACAGTTGATGACACAACTTTTTGAGGGTCATTGATTTATTTATAGGGTTGCCATAAATCAAAAGCAACTTGAGGAAACAATTTTAAACAAGGCTGCTGAAGGGGCTCAACTTTCCATTTCTTCTTCCTTTGATGCAGGCTGCTGGAATGGCTTAGTGGAGACTTATTGAAGACCTTGATTCAAATCTCAGCAGAGCTGTCACCTTCAGATTAGTAGTGTGTGCCAGCTCCCAGGATAACTCCCAGTGAGCACTTTGCCCCCACATGGTTTGGAACTCAACTGAGGCCTTTTATATGTTGGATCCAAGAATATTCCTGGCAAGCTGCATTCCTTCCCACATAATGGGAAGCTTTAAAACAAGGATGAGCAAAGTATGGCCCCATGAATGCACATGGCTCTCAAAACTGAAGATGCACAGGACCAGCAGGTTACCTTTGAAATAGTTCTCAGGGTCCCCATGCAATTTAAGCACCCAAAATAGCTATTAGTAAAACTGTGGGCTTCTTTTGGTTGGTAGTGCTTCCTCTCTTTCTCCATCCCCTTCTGTTTGGTGTTTGCTTGGCAGTGTTGGAAGCCTGTGCATCTCTCCTGCACCCCTCCCCTGCCAAGGATCCTGGAAACAGAGAAGTGGTCCCCAGATGTGTCGTACTTGCCTTCCCTACCTTAATAATATAGGCTGACTTATTTCTTGGAACTCCTACATCACATGCTACTGGGAATGGTGCCCTGCCTCTTGCAGTCATAGAAATTATAGGGAAAAGACAACTTCCCTTGTGCTGAAAAGTTAAAGGACTATCTTTGTTGCCTTAAGCAAAGAGGCTTGCAAGGGACAGAAGGCCATATTAATCTCAGGATGGGCCTTGGACTAGATCAGTGGTTCTTAACCTTTGTTACTCGGATGCTTTTGAACTGCAACTCCCAGAAATCCCAGCCAGCACAGTTGGTGGTGAAGGCTTCTGGGAGTTGCAGTCCAAAACTCCTGAGTAACCCAAGGTTAAGAACCAGTGGACTAGATGGTTCCTTCACCTTTAAGCACCGCTGGCTTCTCACCTAACAGTTCTGTGCTCAGTTGGACTCCTGAGTCATGATAGAAGCTATAAAACTTAAAGGGTGATTTTGGAATAATCAATACTTCAGACTAATCTGGTCTAGCATAGTGACTAAGCAAGGCTAAGTGACGTGCTATGTTAAGTATATGCTCAATTTTTGTATTTAGATTTTGCTATGAATATAGAAAGGAGAGGAAATGAGGGGGAAAGGGGGGATATTCAGGATTCATAAGATTTAATCAAGAGCTGAGTATGCATATTAACATAAAGTGGCCCAAGTCCCTCCAAAATCTGCTTGATGCTAGCATTTGTGAAAATACATATTCATGTGTGGATGCATCAGTTAAGAGCTTCAGGCCATTGACCGATGGATGAGTGTTGATCTTTTCAACCCTGAAATGCATAAATCTTTTGGCTGCAGTAAGAGCACACAGTATCCCACTATGCTGATTCGAGGTGGGAATGAATTAAAAAAATTAATTGCAAATTTAATCAAAAATCGCTAATTTGTAAATTCATATTAGTTTGAAGTGATGCCCCTGATGAATATGAATTAATTTTTAGCATTTTTTTAATTCGTTGGTCTATGAAATGCCCCCCCCCCAGGCACCTAGAGACACCTAGAGAAGCTTCCCCTGACTCTCCTCTACAATCCCTCCAAGTTTGGCAAATATTGGGCTTTCCCCAAGCCAGTTGCTACAGGGCACTTTCCTGGGGGGACCCACTTTGTGAGTGTATAACACAGATATCCAAAACATAATCTTCACTAATCTTGGTGAGATTGTAGAGCAGTGTCAGGGGAAGCTTCTCTATGATTTTGGTGTCTCTAGGTGTCTGGGGGGAGGCATTTGTTAAAAGCTTTTAAAGGCAAAAGAAACTGAAAAATCTATTTGTTGATTGATCAGAAAAACTACTAAATTCATTATTCATGATTCATTGACCTTGACAAATCATGAATCAAAATGAATCACATTTTTTTTCTAATTTGTGCCCATCTCTAGTGCTGATTGTGGGAATATCATTTTGAAAAGTAGTGCCTCGCATAACGAGCGCACCGTTTAATGATGAATTTGCATAGCGATCTATTTTTTTAGATTGCTAATGCGATCGCATTGCGATGTTTTAATGGGTAAAACATCGCATTGCGATGATCGGTAAGCGTTTCGCTTACCGATCTTCGCATTGCAATGTTTTTTTAAACAGGTGATCGGTGGTTCCAAAATGGCCACGGGGTGCCCAAAATGGCCACCACAAGTGTTTTCGTGCCCTGCCCTCGCTTACCGAGGGCGCGAAAATGGCGACGCTATGGAGGAACTTCGCTGAACGGTGAGTTTGGGAGCCATAGGAACGTATTAAACGAAGTTTAACGTGTTCCTATGGCTTTTTCCGTTCCGTTTAGCGATGTTTCTGCATAGCAACGATTAATCCGGAATGGATTAACGTCGCTATGCGGGGCACCACTGTACATAAATAGAGATTTTTGTAATGTAGAGCTAACATTCTGCAATATACTCAATATTTAGCACATGTTTTAAAAATTACACTGTCAATTTGTTCTTCTGCTCCATCTCCTTCTTCCTCCTCTTCCTCCATTTTTTTCTTCACTTTGCATCTTTTTTGAGGTTGTGGCATAGTAGAAGGGGGGATTTTCTCTCTCCCCCCGTTCCCCCGTGTTATCTCTCACTGAAGATCGCCTCCTCCGAATCTGTCACTGGCCCACAAAATGTACTGTTCACAAGTGCCATCTTGTACATAGGGAAGAGTGCAAAGTAAAAGGCAGGAGGGGAAATTTCCACCAGTAAACACTAAACCCGAATCTTCCATCTGTTGTGAACTGGTGCTGCTTCTGGTTCCACATCAGAAAGCATGAAGAGAATAGCTGCCTGATCTCCACGTTCTGTGTAGCTTTGATGGTTACTGTCATGGAAGAACATTTTTGTAGTCTCCTTTCAAGCTGTTTAATTCTGTATCCATTCACCTCTTTTGGTGGCGTGTTTTCAGATTCATTATGCATGGTATTAAGAAGTTAGCATCTCAGAGTCTATAGTATATGTTTGCTTTTTGTGATTGCAATCCTTTGGCGGGCTCAGCCATTGATAGTCTTGGCAACGGACTCAACACTAACCGATCACGTGGCTTCCTTGCCCTACTTCTCTATTCTAATGTTTTTTGTCAGTTGCCCTTTTTTTCCTGGGTGGCTCCCATTTTTGTTTCGCCAGCGCGCAGCTGAGAAAGTTAAGATACCTTGTCATTTATCCAGAGTTGATATGAGTAAGCCTTAGGGTATTTTACGTTGAGAGTATTTGCTGTGTTTCACTGAGCAGAAAGCAACCTTCTGAAATCCATTAAATCACACAGCCGGCTTGTTACAATGCAGTCAGTTGAGCAAACTGTAGCGGAAAAGGCAAGATGCCAGTCCTGTGCCACTTAGAAGGAATTGCACTTCTCAAAATACAGTTTTGTGTGCAGGCATGTCTGAGGAAAAGAGGAAAATAGTTGCAAACTGCCATATCCAGGACTCCAAGTACTTCAATGCAGAGCGGGTTTGATTTAAGTCAGATTGATTTAAATTATGATTAAAATAATGATTTAAATTTTTTAATCAGATTTTTTTGATCATAGAAATTTTTAAAAAATATCATTGATTTTTATCCACCCTGCCTCATCATTCCTTTCTTTAGGTTGAAGATGCTAGCCCTCATTGTTGAATGGCACATCTGATGAAATGAAACTTGAAATGAAATGAAATTTCCAAATGAAAATGAACTTTAAAAAAAAAATCTAAATCAGATTATGTTGGTCTAGCCACCTTCCTTAAACTAAACAATTCTCATTCTACTCAAGCGTTTCTTTTTGGCTTATGAGGTTGGGATGAAACAGCACGGTCTAGTCAGTTATCCATGCAAGAGTCTTGATAGGATACTATGAGTTCTACAGAAGGAGTTAGTCTATAATGAAAGGAGTGAGCCAGTTAGCTGAGACATATTGAGCTACAGAGTTCCTTGGGCCCACCGATCTGCAGCATTATTTTGTAATCTGGAACGGTTGGTTGGTTGGTTGGATGGATGGATGGATGGATGGATGGATGGATGGATGGATGGATGGATGGATGGATGGATGGATGGATGGATGGATTGATTGATTGATTGATTGATTGATTGATTGATTGATCATCTATCTATCTAACTGAAGGCCACTCTGGACAGTTGACAACATAAACAATAAACAAACATCAAACCCTACACAATTATTTCTAAACCCTCAAGTAATGTTGTTGTGTTATTTGGAAAGCTGAGGGTTGCACATGGGTTATGTTCATGGAGTCTGGCCTAGCAAATTGGAGGTAGCTAGGTGGAAGGATTTCTGTGTTCTCCTGCAATACCCTCTTGATTAACAGTGCAGCCTCACCATGTCCTAATGTGAACATTTAAACATTTCAGATATTAGGAATTGCCTTCCATTTTACAGAAGTCCAGTTGCTTTCCAAGCTTTCCTGAGGAATACAAAGTTCAAGAATGTTCACAGTTCATAAACCAGTGTAAGAATGAGAATGCCACCACCCTCTGGTGTTTGCACTTCTCCAAATAAATCTGTAAAACATATGCGGATTAAGAAAATGTGTATTAAAACCCCCCTCACATATTAAGAGGAAAAAAGCACAGAATAATGTTTTATTAAGGAAAACTGTTCAAAAAATATGTGTATCAGGCAAGCGGGAATACTGAAATGCACATATCCTGGAAATGGGACACTAAAATACAGGCCCCCTTTTGTGTCGATGTGGAAGATGGAGAAAATGAGAAATAGAGAAAAATCAGAATTGACATCCCTGTATCTTTATCTGTCAGCAGATACTCAAAGAGTCCACTAAGAAGGACATGGGTCTGCTCCAGAGGACGGTCCTCTGTTTGTATAGCTTTCAGACATCAGAGGAGGGACTATTCTTGATCATCTCAGAGTGCAAGACACATAATAATTGGCTCAAGCTACAGGATGACAGTTTTAAGCTGAGGCTGAATATCGGGGGGGGGGGATCTTAATTGTTAGAGCAGTACAACAATGGAACCAATTACCTTAGGAGGAAGCAAGGATTCCAATGCTGGAAGCATTGAAGAGAAAATTGTACAACCAATTGTCAGCTTTGCTTTGATTTAGATTCCTGCATTGAGCCCGGAGTTGGACTCGATGGCCTTATAGGCCCCTTCCAGCTCAATTATTCGATGATTCTATTATCAGTCCTCTATTTGAAAGATAACCAGTATGGCTTGAAGATCAAGAACTCATATGAAGGGAGAGCTGTCAGCTCCTGGACTGCATATCAAAGAGGGCACAATCATTAGTGTCTCAGTCATGTTACAAACCAAAGGGACAGGTAAGGTTTTCAACTCAAATAAATATGATCAGGGGGACTGCCAGCTTATTCTGGCCAATGCACAGGAGAAAACAGAGAATAAAAACAGAGGAAAGATTAAGATATGGAGCAAGGATTGCAACAAAAAAAAATCTTGAAAGAAGAAAGAAAAAAATGTAGCACCATGCAAAAGAAAAATCCCAGAAGGTGACTCCTTTTTTCATCAGTTAACCTCTGCTCACCCAAACACAAAATTGCCAGGGCTGTTTTTCAACAAGTGTGAATGGTACTGAGCACAAGATGGTTTCATGTAGACCAGTGGTTCCCAACCTTGGGTAACCAGGTGTTTGTGGACTACAACTCCCAGAAACCCTAGCCATCACAGCTAGTGGTGGAGGCTTCTGGAAAATGCCGTCCAAGAACACCTGGGTTACCCAAGGTTGGGAACCGCTGCTATAGACCATCTTGACTGTTGCCACTGCTGTTGTCAATGTTCAGGTTGCCGTTTGTTATGTAAAGCTTGGTGTTCTTTTTCCTGCTGGCAACGTGGAGATGATATTGTGCAGCAATATCAAACTATTTTTTGGCATTTAGAATCGTGGGTACAGGAGCACATTGTCCCACATTCATGAACCAGGGGTGTTTTCCCCCCCAAGAATTGAATTAAAAGTAAAAAATGCCATGAATAGGAAGGTGTTACATTGTCTGGACAAATCTGTATCTTTGGTCTAGGGCACCAAACTGATTTGGGGTATCTGGGGCCTCAAAACAACCCAACTGTGGAGGCTGTAAAGAACTGTCTTGTTGTATGTTGACTTCAAAATGTGAAAGTGATTTCCAATTTTTCCCCCCATGTATAAAAAGAATAAATGGCCAGTCTGCCACTGTGGCTACCTCCATTCCATTACTACAAGCAGTTTGCTTCTGGAAGACTAGATCACCGGCTTGGGTCTTGCGTGTAAGAAACATGACAAAGTCTAGTATGGAATAAAATTTAAAGAAACACAGATGGGGCCTTTGCCAATTCTGGCCGGCCACCTGCTGCCTATGTCTAATTTCCCCATATTCTTGTGCCTTTAGAGGTTTCATTTGGATCTTATTTGTTTTTCTAGAGACTGTGTGGCTTGCATTCATTTTTATTCACTTGAGAGCCTCTCCCTTGGAAGTGGTCCTGTCAGAGCAACAGACTGTGTTGTCCTGTCTCGTTTTCAGCCACCGAAAAAGGAAGTGTCTAGCAATTCATTCTTTCACCAGGTTTCGCATTCCCACCCATCCCAGTCTGAGAACAAACTGTTCTGAAGGCCGAGGGATCTTCAGCATCTCGTGGGGAGGAAGCCAGGAGAAGCAGTTACGTTGGATATTATGCACTTCCAGCATGTTTCATTTGTGATGAATGGTAGTGCACAGAACAGTTACGTGGGTCAAGTTCCCCCCACATGTTTCTGGCTTCACATTATCTCTAAGTGTGCCCTTAGCGCTTAGGCATCCTTCAGTCTCGAGAGACTATGGTAACGTGCTCTGTATCTAGGACTTGGAACAGCTTCTAGTGTGGCTGAAAAGGGCAATTCGAGAGTGACAATCCCTTCCACACTGAAGACAAACACAATCTCTCCCCCTGTCCAGATCCCTGATCTTGCTGGTTTTGGGACTGCCTCTTTGCCTCGGCCTGCTGGACAAGGATCTCTTCAAATTGGGAGAGGCCGTGATGCACCGCCTGCCTCCAGGCTGAACGCTCAGAGGCCAAGGTTTCCCATCTGTTGAGGTCCATTCCTAAGGCCTTCAGATCCCGCTTGCAGATATCCTTGTATCGCAGCTGTGGTCTCCCTCTGGGGCGATTTCCCTGCACTAATTCTCCATACAGGAGATCTTTTGGAATCTGACCATCAGCCATTCTCACAACATGCCCGACCCAACGTAGATATGCACAGTGGTGGTTATTATGAAAGCAACATGGGCAGCTGCTTTAGTGTCACACCATTGGTCTACCTAGCTCAATCTTGTCTACACTGGTTGACAGAGGCTGTCCTGCACTCCACAAAGGATGGCCTAATCTGGAAATACCAGGGACAGTACCTGGGACCTCCAGAGTGCGAAATACGGGGTCTGTCACTAAGCACCAGTACCTCCCATGATGATAAATATATTGTCAGGAATGTTTGCACTTGAATGGAAATGTTTGAAGTTAAGATTTTATTTCATATACATCCATAAAATTAAATTTTGCAAAGCTCATACAAGGAAAGGGGGGAAAAATAGGTAAGATACCCAAAGTGGCAAATTTTATTTAGAAAGTGCAGTGAGTTACAGTATGATCCCCTTATCCGTGGGATCAGTATCTACTGATTCACTTATCTGTAGCCTGAAAATATAAAAAATATTCAAAGAAAAGTCCTCCAATATATATATATTTCTAAAGATGAAGTTACTAGAACTTGTCACTAAAGGGAGCCAGATACCATGCTATGTATAGAATTCACTGTAATCTGTGTTTTTCAGCATCTGCGGAGGGGCTTGGAACTGGTCCCTCGTAGATACGCGTCCTACTATATATCAAAGATGCCTCCTCTGGATAATTGCATCCATAAGTTAATATAGTTGCAGAAAAGGACTATGGAGAACCCTCTAAGTAGGAGATGGAGAAAGTCTGGCCTCCCAGATATTGTTGGACTGCAGTTCTTTTTTTCTCTCTCACCATTGGCCACACTGCCAAAGATTGATGGGGTGTGTGGCCAATAATAATTAGAGGGCCACATGTACCCCAGCCCTGTTATAAGTCAAAGACCAATGCAGGAGTCTATCATCACATTTCTCTTTTCAAATCAGATTCAAGAATGAGTTTAGCCAGCAAAAAGCAGTGCTGGCCAGAACCGAACATAACTGGATTGAGAGCGTGGTTGATGGCATCATGGCGTTGGCTATTATGCTGCCATGTTATGTACAGACTTTTTAAAATTAAGGAACATTGCTCACACTTGTGCCCTATCTTATGCTTTCAAGCTGTTGGAATGAAAGCCGCACACTTCCTTCAAGTGGAAACAGGTGCAATCATGACTGAATGTCATTTCCTAGTTAAGATAGTTTTCAACGTTTTACATGTTTTTTAAAATCATTCCATGTATTTTAATCAATTTTATAGTTTGGTTGTTTTTTTTAATGTGTAACTTGCTGTGTGTTTAATTCTGTTCTTTTTTATTTTGTGAGCCACCTTGTGTCTCCTTTTTGGGAGAAAGGCGGCCTAAAAATTAGATAGATAGATGAATGAATGAATGAATGAATGAATGAATGAATGAGTGTGGAAGAAGGAATGCAAGCAAAGCTTCATAGGAACAGTTTTTGGTTGTTAATGGAACTTGTTTTGGGGATTTCTTGGAGCTGATGTGTGGGGATTTTGTAGTTTAGAGCTCCATTTTGTGGTTGTTTAGGGATACATCAGTGATGTTTAACATAATCATTATTTTAGTATAATCATGCATTCTCCTGTGATTCTCCTTATAATCATCCCATTGTTATGTGATTCTCGTTGTGCGCAGGTGTGGAATGCCTTAAGACTGATAACCACACGACGCCTCTATGGCCAAATTCTTACCTTATGCTAATTTTGCTTGTTTGGCGTGCTTAATAAAAACGTCTGGGGTGAAGAAGGTAGCCATCTTCTTCTTCTCTACCGGTACCTGAATACTAACAAGATAAAGTCTGCAGTGTCTTTTTTATCAGAGAGTTCTCTCATCAACTGTCGCTGGGCAGGCCTGATAATAGTTCCCTGGCTACTTTCCCACACTGATGTTGCTTGGCAAATTAGCACTGCTTCCCTCCCATGCCCTTATAAAATGCCTGTTCGACCAGTATATTCGTAAATAAGCTGCTTCTTTAAAATATACTCTCTGTCAGAAGACACTAGCTTTATAAAGACCACCTTTCACTTCTGATGGTGTTGGCTGATCTTACAGTTCCTTCTATTGACCAGAGGGCAGTCCTTAAAATGTCACATACTGTTATGGCAAGGATGGCTCTCTCGTTGTTGCCAGATTTAATTCCCACTTAGCTTACCTAGTATAATCAGTGAAAAGGAGTTGTACGCCAACAACATCTGTAGGTCATCATGTTCTCTCTACCTTTATTTTGTCATCTTATTCTTTGTGTGTGCTTTTAATCGTTGTGATTTTGCCCCCCTCCCCCCCCCCCAATTTGAGGCTGTGGTCAGTCTTCTGGTATTCCTCATTGTGACCTTGAATCCTGGGAACTACACCTTCCCATGTGAAATGGCCTTTCTGGGAATACCAGTGAGGAAGTTCCAGGAAATTATCAAAGACCCATAAAAGAATAGCTTTGACGACATCGGCTCCAACATTAATGCTGCATATCTGTGTTTATCATTTCAGAAATTAAAACGACGGTAGTGTACCCAGCAACAGAAAAACACCTGCAGAAATATTTGCATCAGGAAGTGTATCTCATACAGGAGACTGGGGAAGATTACAAGAACATTACTCTGCCTTTTATTGAGTCAAAGAGTTTCAGTATTCAGGTATGGAATACATGTTGTTGTAAATGGAACTTGGTGCTACCTATAGCTGGGAGAGATTCTGCAGTTACATTCAAGACCATGGGACATTCCCATATATATATATATTTCATTCCTTCCTGTTTGAATAGCAAGCTCTCTGTTTTGGTCCCCAGTAGAGATGGGGGTATTCGTATTTATATAAGAATACGAATATCCCCACGCAGCTGGAGTTAACAAGGGCCCAGCACCTGGGGCTAGACTGTTCACTCACATGGTGCTGCTGGCCCTGCTCATCCTTTCAATCGCTCCTGAGCGCCGTTTTCTTCCCAATCATCTAGCCACTCCTGGCAGAGGGAGGGAGGACGAGTCTCCCTTCAAGGCTGCCGAGTGGCTAGCCGAGCAGCGCTCCAGAGCGATTGGAAGGAAGAGAGGGGTCACTGCCGCTGATAACTCCAGCTACATGGGGATATTTGTGTATGAATACACCCCATCTCTATTTTCCCAGTATTGTAACAAAGACTGATTACAATGATCCCTCCCCCCCCCATAACTTAAGATTTTGGGCAGGAAGTGAGGGTTTGGCATGGAGGTGAGGGTGGAGGCTGTTTACAAGCCCACACTTCATTTGGGTGGAAGCAGAAAGGATTACTTGGTTCAGAACCAAGGCCTTTTAAGGCTGTCTCGCCAATTTATCAGATATGTTTTTCCTGTCCTTAACTGTGTCTTTCCTGACAGGATTTTGTGACTCAGCCTTTTAGAGGTATAATTATGAGTATTTAATGTGATTTAATAATTTGCTTGGTTTCTGGGTTTTCTTTTGCTCCTGTGCTGGATGCAATTTCCTCTGTCTTCTAGTAATTTTCACTATGTGCTAGGGTGATTACTGTTTTCTGATGTGTTTTGTTACTTGAAGATAATATCCTAGGAGAGGGTACGGCCAATGCCTTAAAATGGAGCACTGCACGCTGCAACATTCTGTTGCAAGTGTCAGTTATTCTAACAGTTACATTACAAAAGAATTGTTGCTGTTTAGTTGTTAAGTCGTGTCCGACTCTTCCCGACCCTATGGGCCAGAGCACGCCAGGCCCTCCTGTCTTACATTGCCTCCCGGAGTTGGGTCAAATACATAAGTAAAGCCCAATAAAATGGATGAAGAAATGAAACGGAAAATGCAAGCTAAACCTTAGGCAAAAGAATCAACAAAATGAATACAATTAATGGGTTTACATAAAATTGTGAGCCAGATTTTGGTTTGCTGAATTCTGGCATCTTGTTGTTTCCAAACTCATCTCCATATACAGACCATGGTTTGTTAACCATTGCTAATCACAGATATATGCCATGGTTTGTAACTGACTTAGACATTTTGTCTTGTTTGAATCATGGTTTCTTGTTATATTTGTGGATGATCCCTGGCTTTTTCCCCCCAGTAATGCACACTAAAGCAAAAGAAAGGCAAACTGTGGTATGTTTGGTTTTTGGTAAGCCAATTTGTGACAGCAGATCTTTGTTAACATAAAACATGGCTTATTGTGGCATAGGAACACTGCTGATGAGAGGAGAAATAAATTGAAAAAATGTTATAGATACAATGTGGGGGGGGGGAATCCTATCAAAAACTAGTTCAATATGCAGATTAAACATATGGTGAGAGCTGTGGCTCGCTTACCAAAAAATGGCAATGTCCTCATAAGCTTGTCTCAGAAATGAGGATCAGGTGGCTGTGGGGGCATGTCATCGGGTTAGAATAATAGCCCATAATAGCAAGTCTCACAGAAGATAAAAAAATCTCTTGCAATTTCATTCCAACAAGAGGCTTATTCTTTGGCAGCATACCAAATATATTTTGCACGCCATGTTGCAGACCGTGCAGCTCTAAGACTATGGCAGCAGCTGGACCAATGAGAAGGCATGCATGGCTTTGAATGGCAGAAATGTCTGAGGATTCCAGGTCTCATGTAGAGGACCTCCATTTTAATGGAGAGGATGTCTTTAACAAAACAAAAAGAAAAGAAAAGTTTATGAAAAATCCCTACAAAAAGAGAACAACAGCAAAAATAATAAAATAACGGACTCGAATACACAATGTCAAACAACACAACAAACACAAGCCATGCTGGAGGAAAAACTATCAATAACCAAGAAATAAGTCACCATTAGAAAGATCTTAAAATTCAGATCACTCAACACTCCACAACATTACAATCCTCAGAGTAGATACACTCAATACAAATCAACAACATCACCAAAGAAAGCTGACAAAAAGCCCCAAACAGTATCTTTGATGTAATCACTCCAGATATAAATCATTGTACAATCTCAACTATTTCAATAGCTTGCAAAACTACACTAGCATCATATATAAACATCTAGTGCATTATCATCACCAGTGCATGGGTCTTGATTAATGTAGCCCATGGTTACACAATAGAGTCCAACAGATTTCCTCTTACAAGACGTATTCGTGTCACCAAACCATCAGATGTACTCAAAGAGGAGGTAATAACATTACTGGAGGGAAATGCTGTAGTACCAGTGGCAAACAAATGTATAGAGACAATGTTTTTTTACTTGAATGAGACTTTTTCTCTATGTCCTGGGGGAGATGAATACGAAGCCTGTTGGCGCAGGTGTTCCATCGGTCCTTCCCTACCCTCCAGAACCAGCCCATTCCACTTACTGGGCTCCTTGATGCACCCCCACTGTGACATCATGCCAATTACTGACATAATTCTGCTGGTCTTTCCCTACCTCTGCCCTCTGCAGTCCGCTCCTCTGCTGAGCTTCCCGCCTCCTTGCTGGAGTGGTCGGCTGCTGGGGAAGGACTGCCCAGACACCTGCATTAGCAGGCTTTGGATCTGTCTCCCCCAAGAGATGAATACAAAACTCCCATGTCCAGTTATTACGCCTGGAATTTTATGATACCAACAACAGATGGTGGATTATGCCTAATTTGATTTGATAAGAGTCAACAAATACATAACAACAACATTTTGTATGGTGACATTTCAGACCATTCTATTACTATTGAAAGAGGGAGATTGGTTTGTAGCAGTAGACTTAAAGGATGTATACTACCATATTTCTATAAGATCAGAGGATCAGCATTTTCTTTGGCTTGTGGGTGGTCAAAAAATTTACCAAATCAAAGTGCTTCCAAGAGTGTTCATAAAATGTATAGCACCAGCAGCAGCTTATTTATGGACGTGAGGGATTGGCATCTTTCCATACACAGATATTTGGTTGTTGATGGCAAATGCTCAGAACGTCCTTGCAGAGAATATAAGTTTTATTCCCCCAATTTTTTTGGATCTCCGTCTAAAAGTAAATTTAGAGAAGTCTCATACTGTGTCAGGCACTTCAATGCATAGATGCTGTTCTCAATTCAGTAACACTGAGAACTTACCTACTAGAGGAGAGGACACACAAAATTATCCACTCAGCAGTGTGGATGTGTTTCTCTTCTTCAGCAACAGCACATCAATTCAAAAACTTCTAGACCTAATGACATTGACAACAGCAGTACTATGTCATGCCAGACTGAGAATGAGACCGCTACAGGCTTATTACCTGCTAGGATACCATGAAAAAAGACACTGACATTTTAAGAAAATTGCTGTGTTGCCACATTTAAAAAGACAGCTGAGATGGAGGTCGAGAAGGGAACATCTCAAGATGGGAGTACCCTCAGTTCAACTTCAACCATCAATTCTTATTGCAACAGATGCAAGCCAAACCCAACAGGGAGTACATTGCTTACAGAAGGACATACGTGGCCACCAGAGGAGAAGGAACATTACATCAATTATCTAGAGCTTTTAGTGATTTTCAAAGCAATGAGAGCACTTGAAAACATGATAACTGGCAGAGTTGTTCAAATAGCAACAGACAATACAGTGGTGCCTTGCAAGACGATTATAATTCATTCTGCGGGAAGCGCTGTCTTGCAAAAAAAATTGTCTTGCGAGGTTCCCTACGATGAATGAAATTTATTCGTCTTGCGAGGCATCGGTCTCGGGGGGGGGGAGTCTTGCGAAGCATGGTAATAGAAAAAACCGTCTTGCGAGGCACCATAGCGATTGCAAAAACCAATCGTGTTGCGGGTTTTTCGTCCCGCGAGGCAATCTTCTTGCGAGGCACCACTGTACAACAGCCATGTACTAAACAAGGAGGTACAAAATCAATGAATCTTCTATATCTATCCATACTTCTATGGGAATGGTGCATTCCAAGACATTTTTCCATAGCAATACATGTCAACAAGCAGATTTGTTACGCAGAACTCTTAGTGAGTGTGTGAGTGGGAATTGCCTCAACAAGTCTTTCAAATAATCACAAACAGATTGGGAGGGAGATGTGTTAGCATCTCACAGCAACTGAAAATGCAAAATGTATTGTTCTTGGACAAACAAGGGGAAGAATTCTCTGCGAGATTGCTAACCGAGTTAGCAATTCCCCCTGTTGTGAGGCCCTGGGCAAGTCATTTACTGTATAAATATGCTTCACTTGGATGGAATAGGGAAGGGAGAAGCTTCAGAGAGGCATGTGTGTGCATGCTAGCAAGTCCTTAACTTTGATAAGCGGCTGTTCTCTTTCTTTATCTTCTAAGTTAGAAAATACAAAACCTTTTGAATTTTACCGGAATAAAGAAGATGATCCTCATGGGAGAAATGCTTACTAATTGCACAAAGTGGAAACATAAATGTTTCAGAAACGGCACACCACTTTGGCATTATGATTAATTAATCGGTAGATATTTCTGCTAGAATTTGAAGGAGAAAGTAATCTTTTAAGGTAATAATAATGAAGATTGTTTGCTCTTTATAGCATATCTTGTTCTGCTCACTCCACACCCCACAAACATCTTTGTTTCTATCCCTGGAAAATATATTTCCCCCTTCCTCTCTCTCTGTGAGAGAGTTTCTCTCTGTAAGGTGCACAAACACCGCCACCCAGGAGTGTGTGTTGTGATATGCCTATGAATACAATGTTAAATGCTAAACTACACAAATAATAGTAGAAGTAGCCTAAATGAAGTATGAGGCTCAAGGAGAAGATGTCAAAGGTACAGTCCCATCATAAGCTTTTACTTGGGAGTATGTCCTCAACAAACATAAATGTAATTCCTCAATAAACAGGCATAAGATTGTACTGTGAAAGGAGCATCACTCCAGGCATAATTTGGATGAAGTTTTGAATTAGCCATGGCTCATGTTTTCAAGGTTAAAACGTGTTTTTAAGTTTCAGGAAAATAAGTGTATTGGAACCTACTGGAACATAGACTAATGCTTAGAAACTGCAAATAGACTTTGTATACCATATCTGAGGTGTACTTGATGAGGGGCACAGTGAGAAGAACTCTTAAGGAAAGAGCATATACCTTCCAGTTAGCTGTGAATCCCCACGCGCCTCATATTAGACATCAGGAAAGGGAAAGATAATCTATTTTGAAGCAGTATTTTGTTTATTTGTTTTAAATGTGGGCTAGGGTCTGCTGATGACAGCATTCTTCATCAGAGGCCTACACAATTAAATGTGCATTCATAGTAGTTGTGGTCTGTTTCTAATATTTATAACTCCAAAACATTGGCTTCTTTCTTTCTTTCTTTCTTTTGAGAGGTTTGCTTTGCAGATTCCAAATGTGCTTTCAAACATCATTTTCTTTTCTTGTTTTAATTAAAACAATATTTTAACAGTGGTAATGTACAGCATGCCTTGGTCAGGCTGTAGCATACCACAGGGTGATTACGTGGAAGCAAAATCAGCCAGCTCAGATACTGGATTATGTCTCCTCAGTAAGGTCCATTCCCCATGTTACAGAGTCTCACAGAGTTCTTCTTTGTATTTGCTGATGGCAAGTATCTTTAGAAATATAGTACACCTATAGTACATCACTAGCTGCAGGAGTCATGTATGGTAGAACCACCATGAATGAGGTTCACAGTGCTTTGAAAGTCTTTCAATGGCCAAGGTTGGCAACTTCTAGCATTTTCTTATGTATCACTGGATCTTAGAATTATCCCACAAATGAGCATAAAATATTGGGTGCTGTCTTTGCTAAGAACCTAAGATTAGGCATCCTTCAGTCTTGAGAGACTATGGTAACGTGCTCTGTATGGAGGACTTGGAACAGCATCTAGTGTGGCTGAGGAGGCCAATTCAAGAGTGACAGTCCCTTCCACACTGAAGACAAATACAATCTGTCCCCTGTCCAGCTCCCTGATTTTGCTTGTTTCAGGTCTGCCTTTTTGCCTCAATCTGCGGGACAAGGGTCTCTTCAAATTGGGAGAGGCCATGATGCACCCTTTTGTTTCTGTTCATGGGGTTTCCCCCAACATGAATTTGACCCAACTCCGGGAGGCAGTGGAAGACAGGAGGGCCTGGCGTGCTCTGGTCCATGGGGTCACAAAGAGTTGGACACGACTAAATGACTAAACAACAACAACAATGATGC